>NW_024080951.1:926099-1314472 GCF_003009895.1 Hyaena hyaena | reverse complement strand
GTGAGTGGGGGAGAGGGGTGGTGAGTGGGGGAGAGGGGTGGTGAGTGGGGGAGAGGGGTGGTAAGTGGAGGGGAGAGGGGTAGTGAGTAGGGGAGAGGGGTGGTGAGTGGAGGGGAGAGGGGTGGTGAGTGGCACAGGGGAGAGGGGTGGTGAGTGGAGCAGGGGCCGCCTCGTGGGTCCTATGCAGAGAAAAGGTGTGAGAAGGAAAAAGACACCCCAGGGTGAGGCCACCTGAAGTTCTTCATGAGCTCCTTACTCCACACCATCAGGGATGGTGCTCCGGGGGCCCATTATTACTTCCCCGCAGCCGAGCTGGGAGGGCTGGGGAGGGCTGCGGTGGGCTGCGGCGGGCCGGGGAGGCTCCTGGCAGTCTTCAGACCTGGGCCCTGCTGCCGGCAGGCTTTTAGAACAATGTACACAGGGTAATGTATGCTCACTGGCTTGTTCTTGTTTCCCTCTAAAGTTGCTTGAATTTATATTTAAAAAAAAATTGTGAATGTGATCTGGTTCCTTTATTACAGTGTTGAATAAATGTTCATGTGTTATTTAGAAAAAACAGTGTTTATAGGCTTCAGTCGAGCATGAATAACTTAACATATTTTCATCAAAACTCCCAGACCTACTTTTGAGGTTCTTATAGTTTCTGGATAATAAAAGTCCCTGATTCTAGACAGAATGAGGATTTTCTATAAACTGAGGTTTGAAAGTGAACATTTCCGGTTGGTATAACATAACGTACGGGTGTGTGTCCAGATATCTGTGTGCGGAAGCTTAAATAATGTCAGTGAGCTCTCGGTGGTGAATCTCCCGCAACTCAAAATGGGAAGAAAAGAGGCCAGTAGGGTTTACAAGGGCTCCCAGCTTGCTGTCTCCTTTCGTTTAAACCCGAGGCACAAGGGTGCTGCTTACTTCCTGGGTGTCTGTAAATACAGGGCTTGGATGTTTGTTTATTTTATTTCTGAGAAAGAGATAGCATGAGCAGGGGAGGGTCAGAGAGAGAGGGAGATACAGAATCAGAAGCAGCTCCAGGCTCTGAGCTGTCAGCGCAGAGCCCGACGCGGGGCTCAAACCCACGAACTGTGAGATCGTGACCTGAGCTGAAGTCAGTCGCATAACCGACTGAGCCCCCCAGGCGCCCCTACAGGGCTTGGATATTATTATTGGAACCACTCTAGAAGAGAGGAAATTACTGGGGACCTGGCTGGCTCAGGGAGCCGAATTTTCTCGTTGCTCCTGTTTCCAAGGGAGCTCTCCCAGATTGTTAGCCCGTTAAGTGTCCCCTGGAGACTGGGAGACGGTCTTATGCCTTCCAGAGCTTAGCTGGCCCGCCTTGGGATGACTTAGCTGGTGAGTGACTGGGGAACGGGACCCCTGGGCCCTTTGCCTCAGGTGACCGTGACGTCTTTGTCATCCTCAGGCAGGTCCCAGCGGCGGCCTGGGGCGGAGAGTGTGTGTCATCGATGAGATTGGGAAAATGGAGCTCTTCAGTCAGCCGTTCATCCAGGCCGTGCGTCAGACGCTGTCTGCGCCGGGGACGGTGGTCCTGGGCACAATCCCGGTGCCTAAGGGAAAGCCGCTGGCCCTCGTGGAAGAGATAAGAAGCAGGAAGGACGTCCAGGTGTTCAGTGTGAGTATAGCTGGTCCCCGCGTCCATGATGGTGGAGTGGGTGACCTCGGGTAGTGGGTGGCGCTGACGTGTGCCTTTGCTTTGAATGACAACCTCCTCCCTCTTAGGTGAGATGCAGGTGAGTCTGATCTAGGAATTTGCAGAAATGAAGTCATACGTGTCGTGGATAAGAGAACACACGTCCCTGTGGCCTCCGTCTGCCGTGGAGCAACGCTGGCCACCAGGAGCGTCCACGGTGACGGAAACACGCTGTCCGCACTGGGCAGTGCGGTGGCCACTGGCCACCGGTTGCTATTTATGTTTAAATTAAATAAAAGATTAATTTCTTCAGTCCCATCGGCCACGTGGACAGCACGGCTGCAGAGTCTGCTGTGACGGGCTCTCGAGGGGCGCCTGGGGGTGATCTGGGGTTCTGCAGTGCATCATGTGTGAGAGAGGGCCGGTGCTGTCCCCTACCCTGTGGCATGTTGGGCCAGTGTACGGGCCTCTGACAGCCCTGTAGCCATTTTCCTTCCCCTCTGCCCGTCTGTGGCCTTCTTCGGTACTGTCTTGCGCTGCACCGTCTTCGTGTCAGCAAGCGCACATTCTCGGCCGAGCTCTGGCCGTGCCCGCTCCCCCACCCTCACCCCCAGTTTAAACCCAGGCCCTGCAAGGGCCCCAGGACCAAGGAGGCTGTGCCCCCCTGCCAGTGAGAGCGGGAGGCGTGCTCCAGCGGCCCGGTACCACACGCACCTGACGTCACTGGCTAAGACGCCTCCACGGTGGCCGCCGACCCCAGTGGGCCATCTGTGTGTTGTCACCAGGGTCTCCAGGGTGCTGGTGGTGCAGGGGACGCACATTAGGGTCAGAGCAGCCAAGCACAGAAAATGCGGCACATTCCTTCCTGCTTTCCTTCATTCAGTAAATCCTGAGCTTCGCTGTGAGTGGAGTCGTGATGATGAACAGGACCCCGTCCCCGCCGTCCGGAGCGGACGTGTGGATGCAGGGGCTCGGCCGCAGCGGGGTGGGCGGACAGCGCGGCAACGTCAGATACAAGTGCAGAGAAGATAACCGGGGTGCCATGGCCACTGGGCTGGAGGAGGCTGGGGAGGTGGACGCTAACCAGGGAGTCGACTCTCTCCCAGGAGCTCACAGGGGAGCTGGTGGCCCCCAAGGCCACGTGCTCAGTGACGTCTGTCAAGTCTGCGGGGGCTCTCTTCTGCAGTTTCATGCTCTTCTATCTCTTTACATGGTCTCCATGTTAGTTTGTGGTTGTGTTTCTAATGTTCCTGTGGAAACAGGCAGTGAACAGTGAGAGAGGATGAAAGACCAGGAATTTTCAGGCCACACGGCTTCCAGGGGGAAGGTGGGGAGTGACCAGCGTTAAAGTCCCGGGACTGGCTGTCCGCAGCCCAATGCAGTCTGCAGGCCCCAAGTGGGATCAGGGGAGTGGGCTCTGATGTCCAGAGCAAAACATCATATCTTAAACTAATAACCACGTTTTCTTCTCCAACACTGGAAACTATTCTCTGGGCAAGGCAATCATTGCCCCTAATGATGTGTAAATAAAGTGATTAGTTGTTAATTATGCGAGAGATAGGGGCTTACACACCCTGTTATTCTTCTCTTTCTTGTGTTCCTTTGGGACTTGTGTGATCTCTCTGTTCCTGCTGTACGTGAAGAATCTCATTTTCCTCAGGTACAGACTTAGGGCTTGGATTAGTTAGATACTTCTGGCATCCTTTCTGTTTCTGATACGCAGGAGAGTTCTCCGAGCCCACGTTTGACAGCACCCTCTGTATCCAGCCCGTAGGCCGACAGCACATGTGAAGCATGTCCCCTTCCCTCAAGAAAAATAGATGATGATGCAGAGAAGGGAGAGAATTCTGTGAGCGAAAGGAGTGGGGAGAGGTCCCCAAGGAGGTGGTTCTTGGGTGTGTTTTTGAAGGAGGAAGTGGAGAAGAGAAGGAAGAACATTCCGGGTAAGACAGTAAGTTGTGTGAAGTCGGGAGGGTGGTCTCTCCTTGCCCAGCATGTCAGGACTGTGGACATGAGACTGAACTCGTGGGGAACAGTATTCCACTTGACGTTCCTCCCGTCATCTGGACTTGTTCCTTTTATTTTGTTTTGTTAAGTTTACTCATTATTTTGAGAGAGGGAGGGAGAACACGTGACTAGCGGAGGCGTAGAGAAGGAGAGAGAATCCCAAGCAGGTTCCACACACTGTCAGTGCAGAGCCCGGCACAGGGCTCGAACCCACAAACTGTGAGATCGTGACCGGAGATGAAATCAAGAGTTGACGCTTAACCAGCTGAGCCACGCAGGAGCCCCTGTCCAGGCTTGTTAGTGGCATCAGGTAAAGAGCATTGCCTTTTAGAAAACCACCTGGAATGTTTCCAGTTCTAGATAAGGCGGAATAGACACACGTCTCCCTGTTCCTCCTGTGAGGCGTAGCTAAAACCGTGGACATTATGCATAAAACCAACGTAAGGAGACCCAAAGGGTGGAAAGGAGGTGGCACACCAGCCAGGAAGATGAGCCAGAGGACACCACCACAGACACTACTGAAAACCTCTGGTCCCGCCAGGAACCAGGAAAAGCAACATGAATGGAAACATCAACATGTGCCAATGGCAAGGTGACGCAGATGTTAGAATTACAGGGTGGAGGTCTTAAAGCAGCCATCACAAAAATGCTTCCATGATCAGTTGCTAGCACATGTGAAATACAAGAGTAATTAAAAGTCTCAGTGAAGACATTGAAAGGTTTAGCAAAGATGTGGAAGCTATAAAGGAGAATCAAATAAAAATTTTAGAACTAAAATAACTGAGGTGAGTCTCTGGAAGGACTCCCCAGCAGAACGGAGACAACAGAGGAAAGAACTAGTAAACCTGAAGGTAGAACAATAGAAATTGCCCAACAAAGCAGACTGGGGCAGGGGGGCTGCAGTAGGTGGAGAACAGAGAGCCTCAGGGACTTGTGGTACTATAATCAAAGATCTAACGCTCCTGTTGTTGGAGGATGATTTTGGTAATTTAGAAACCTGTCCTGGTGTGGGTATTGACAGTCGCCTTCCTGTTAATGTTTCTCTCTTGGAAGTTTCGTTAAATTATTTTCTCATGTCTTGTAGAGTTTACTGGTCTCTAAGTGTGGCCACTGAAAAATGTTTTTAATTTATTTCACATTTGCTTATTTGAGTGTAATTACATTAATGCTGCAGAAGCAAGAGAGGAAGGTCTTCGTGGATCCAGATGACTAGGAATTGCTGTGTGCTCTGTTTTCCTAGTTCTCTGGTAACACGAAAGATTTTATCTCTGCTGGTCACTTCCTGCCACACACATGCGTGAGTGTACAGGCACACACATGAGCTTGGTTGTCTCCGTGGCATTTAGGAAGCAGATTTCATTTGAAATATCTGCTTGACGCAAACGCTGGCAAACACTATGTGCTGACAGGACAGTAGAGGCAGCTGGAGCCTGGAACGTTCCTTTAGATGCCTCTGTGGCCACAGGCCACTGAGCCCCGGACTTGGGTGCTATGCTTGGTCCTGTATGCCCGCCAGTGCACAGACTCCACCGTCCCCTGCTGGGCACGTCCCGTAACTGTCCTGTTATCAGCGAGAGGCTGCATCACACGCCCAAGGTCTCGGTAGGTGGCAGAGCTACGGCTCACGCCTCCGTCTGCCTGACTCCCAAGCCTGAGCGTTAGCATCACGCTCTACTGTTGGCTTGGTTGGCAGGCGTGATTCCGATGATTTTGGTTAAAAAAAAAAGATCTCAGATTCCTGGAAATTACTTGGTTTTTCAGTTACTATGCCACTCTCCTGTATTCAGAGCCTTTTATGCTTGTTTTTTTTTCCATAAAGAAGCTTTTGTGCTTTTAATTTTTATCTGTGGATTGCAAGATCACCAAAATTACCGGAACTAGGTGCCGATTTCCTTCCATTTTGGAACTTCTTGGACCTCTTCTTGTTCCTGCTGTGGGTTTTTTCACCAAGCAGGGCAGAAAGCATTTTAGTGTCACCCGGAATTTGACGCCACTCCCCCGGGTGTGTGGACGGCTGCACACAGGAGCGAGAGAAGGTCCGTGCACCTCTGGGTGGGAAGTCAGGCGGCCTGTTTGTAGAAGTTGACGAGCTAATCCCGAAATTCACATGGAGACGGGAAGGACCCAACCAAAACAGTCTTGAGAGAGAATGATGTCGGAAGACTCCTACTTCCTGATTTCAAAGCTTACCACAGCCTGCAGTGATGGAGATGGTACAGTCCTGGCCGAAGGCAGGACACCCACATCAGTGGACTAGAAGTAGAAGTCCAGAAATAAACCCTCACGTCGAGGATCAGATGGTTTTCAGCAGCCGTGCCGAGACAGCTTGATGAGGAAAGAATTGTTTTTCGGCAAATGGTGCCGGCAAACTGGACGTCCTCATGCAAAAGAAGGCAGTTGAACCCTTACATCATCTACCAGAGTGAACTCAAAGTAGATCCTAGGCCTAAATTTAAGAACTAAACTCTTGAGGTTTTAAAAGAAGAAAATATAGGAAGAAATCTTTTGTAAACTCAGGCCAGGCAGTCTTATTTGATACTACATGAAAATAATTCTTGGTTTGCAAACTTTAACCCTCGTGAAAGAAGTAGAGCTAAAGGGATTGGATGCAGGAGTAATCCTAATTTTAGGTTCAACAACAAAGACACAACATGAACAGACTAGTAATAACTTCAGATGTGTGTTAACTTATAATAACGAGTGTTGTCAAGTTTCTTTCTGTAATCCCTTGCTTACTGGGAACTTGTCAGGGTCCTTCCCACAGCTTCAAGGAAAATATGTAGTGTATGTGCAGTGAGGGGCATTTTCCCTGCAGCCTGGTCCTGTATCTGAATACTCCGAACTTCCCTGGTGTCCAGGTGCCCAGGTTGTTGACTGCTCACTCTCAGGCCCTTCTGTGGCCCCGGAGGCAGCACAAGAGAACTTGGATGCTTAAGATGATCAGAGTCTTCGCAAACTTTATTGTACTGCTCAGCTACATTTCAGAGAGCCAACTCAGCTTAGAATTCAATAAACATTTGCTGAGCACCACCCACCATGTGCCAGACACAGGATGAATGAGACGCCTCTGTCCCCACGGACTTGGGGTCTGATCTTCACCAGGGGCCATTGGACGGGGCAGGGGGCTCAGGGCTCACCAGGCTTCCTTTCTCTTGAGGCCGCAGTGCAGTGCAGTGCAGTGCGGGGTGGGGGTGGAGCAGGGCCTTCCTCCTTTCCCGTGTTCTTCCTTGGCTCGTTCTCTTCTGCACTCAGTGCCCTTGCCTAGGTAGCCCCTTGGCAAAGACCTTCTGCGGCCAGAATTCTGGCAGTCGAATAAGAGACGAGGACCGAGCATGCAGGGAGGGCCTGAGGTGGACGGACAGCACCTTGCCTGTCCCCGGGTTGGGGCGCCTGAGCGTCTGTCTTCGGTGCACCAGGAACGTGACAGTCACAACTGAACACCGTACACGGTTTCACATAGACGCTTACTGTGGAAGTTTAAGAAACAATCTTTGAGAAATCGGCGGGGGGGGGGAGGGGGGAGCAAAATGTTAATGTAGTTTTTTTTCATTCATTACATTTTTAACACAAAAACATTCTTAAAATGAATCTTTGTCAGTTTTTATGTTTTCTATGGACCCAGGGCTTGGAGAGCGTCCTCGGCATGTCTGTCGGACATGCCACTGCCACCCCTGCTGTGGCACCCATACCCCCCGCAGCTCCTGTGGAGGGCCCCCCGGAGGGGGCTCATGCATACCTGGGTGGTGGAGGTGGGGCTGCTCGCTGACCCGAGGCCTGGTGTGAGGTTGAACTGAGACGCTGCGGGGCCTTGCCAGCTGGGTCCTGAGACCAGGGTGGCCTGTTATCGTGACTGGGACAACATAGATGGTGAGGCGCTTCCCAGACACACAGAACTGGGCCTGCGTGGCCGTAAGCGCTCCTGTTTATTCCCTCTGGAGCCCCATGCCTGTTGGATCCCCCTTCGCTGCTAGCCTTGGCTGTGCCACCTGCGCTCAGACGGGGGCTTGGGGGTCCTCACCTTCCCAGCCTTCCCTTCTCGGGCCCCTGAGCATCCGGTCAGAAGGCCAGGGATTACAGAGACGAGCCTCCCTCCTGCCCCAGCCTCCCTGCAGATGGGTTTCTGCTTTCCCTTCCCCCCCATGCTTTCCTCACAGCAGCTTGCATTCACGGCTGAGCACCAGTGGGACTGTCCCCTGCACAACTGGAAGAGTCAAATGCCCATGACCGTCTGGTGCTCCTTTTAATGGCCGGATGGAGAACCCAGGGTCTGAGAGATGGTCCAGGCAGGAGTGTCTGGAGCGAGCAATGCCTGGCTTGCCCCTTGGCCTTTCTCACCCTTGCAAAGCTGGCGTTAATTCTTTCCCTCTGGTCCAAGTGGTCCCTTCCTCGCCTCCCCCTCTGCCCATGTCTCCTGCACTCTCCTTGCCTCGCTTTCCATTGCGCCGCTCCCTCCCAGCTTGTCTCCTGTGTTATAAATCTTACATCTCTAGGGGAAGTGGCCCCAAGTGGCCCTCATCTTGGAATCCGCACTCTCACAGACCCTGAGGGCAGAGCCTAGGGGAGTTCCTGGTGAAGTTGGAAGGAGGAAAGGGATGTAATGGCCCCTCTCCACTAGCACAGTGGAGCTATGAGGGCCCCCGACAGGCTTGCTGAGCTCCTACCGCTGCCTCCCCCTTTCCTCCTCCATTCACATCAGCACACTTCCTTGATGCAAACAGTGGAAGGAGACTTGGGCTTACTTCAGCAAGAACAGCAACAAAAGCCTTGCAAGGCTGTGTGGCAGTTTCTCCACAAGCTGGAGCCGAGCTGATGGCCCTTGGGGGACCAAAGACCAGAGCTACAGAGCAAGGACGAGGGCACTGCATCCTTGGACTTAGTGTTAGAGGCGGTGGCCTCACCGTTTGCTGCTTGACTCCCTTCTTTCAGGATTCAGGTTCTCAGGGGGCCTCCAGGCGCAGCCTGAACTCGTTGACCATGAGCTGGCTTCCTAGACGGTATAGACTCCCAGAGGAAGGTCACAGGCTCCTAGGGGGAGGGGGAGCGGGTGCTGGGGAACCAGGGGGGTGAAGCCCACCGTGCGTCTTCATCACACGTTCCTGTGGCACCTGCTGTCTGGCCAGGCAGTCTGTTAGACATGGCGGGTGTCAGGCCCGTCTCCGGGTCCGCTGGCACTGAGCCTGGGGCTCTCCAGATGCACTCACATTCTCTTCCCATGATTCTTTGCTTGGGTCTTTGTCTGGGTGACCTTCTCCCATGTGCACTTGTCAAAATTTATTCCAGTCCAGCCCATGGAAGCCTTTTCTCCCCCCCCCCGCCCCCCCGCCCTGCCCCAGCTCCCCTGTGCCTCTCCAGACTTGCTTTCCTGGACCCTTTACCACCAGTGTGTGCACTGTCCTTGTCTGTCCCTCTCTTCTGCCCAGCCAGCTCCATGAGTCAAGATCCTATCAGAGTCCTCTCTCTCTGTGTCCCCATCACCTTGCACGGTTTCTGATCGCCGCCCCATCGATGCTGAGTGGGTGCGTGTCGGGGCCAAGCAGGAAGGCACACACCGGTGATGGCTGAGGAGGTGGCCCTGCCCCCACTTGGGGGACCGCCCACCGCCCAACCCCCCTCCCTGGGCGGGGGGGGGGGGTGTGTGTCTAAACGCACCGTTTGTACTTGTCAGGACCGTGCTAGTAAAAGGAAGGAAAATGAAAACAGATCACTGGGTAAAGTGTGAATGGACTCCTGGTCCCTTTGTGGAAGGGTGGAATTACAGAGGAGGCAGCCTGAGCCCGGGGACCGAGTTCTGGCCCCTGCTGTGTCCCCAGCTACCTCCGAGAGCTCAGTGTGACCCCTGTACTGCCCGGAGCTAGCTTCCCCTCCTGCAGGCAGGGGGTTGACTGATGTCAGGGGCCTCTCCCCACACTCCGCTTTTCTGTGTGGAGAGGCGCATAGATTACTGACCGCTGGGACTTCCAGCATTCGGGTTTGGCTGCTCTCGGTGGGCTCCTCATAGGCAGGTCTCCTGGTTCAGGGCAGGTTGCACAGGGGCTGCATCTCACCTGCACTCACATCGACCCAGAGCCTCGCGCGGGGGTCTACTCACGGCTCCTCGTGGTTAGAACCCACTTCCACTGTTTGAGCTGTCACTTTGCAGAAGCAGGGGTGGCATTTGACCTTGCCTGTCCCGTCTTTACAGTACCTCTGGCCAGGGCTCCCCCCGAAGTCGCAGAGCCTGCCTCCCATACCCAGGCTCTCCCAGTGGGGCGCAGCAGAAGGAAGGGACTCTGAAGCCATCTCTCTTGCTTCCTCCTACAGGTCACCAAGGAGAACAGAAACCACCTTTTGCCGGATATCGTGGCATGTGTGCAGAGTGGCAGGCAGTGAAGACAGCTTGTGTCCCTGCGTCGTGCCCTTGAAGAGATGTGCTGGCTAGCGGAGCCTCCTTGGGGCCCTGCCTGTCCGGGGCGGAGGCCATGGGGCTTACGAAGACTTGTGGGCTTTTCCAGAGAAAGCCTGACAGCTGTTCTCCATAAAATGTTTAAAAGATCAACGAGCCTTCCTGCCGGACTGGTGCTACATGGTCAACAGTCCGCCGCGGCGTATTTATGCCAAGGGGGTTCTGTTTATTTCCCCTGCAGTTGTGCGTATGATTTTGGCAAATTGTGGAATGAGAAGCAGCTTTCGGAGTATTTGATGGAACTCGCCCCCACTGAAGTTTGGAGGCGTGTTCTGGGGAAGGATGAGAGCCGCGGGCGCTGCCTAATCAATTTTGCACGTCATGAAACCAGACCCTGCTCCGGGCGCAGCTGCGGCTCAAAGCAACACTGATTGTTTGGTTTGTAAAAATAGTTCAGGAAAAAGCCAGTTTAGGTCCTCCCCACCCATCTCGTTGTTTTGCTTGTTGCTTAATAAAGTAAAAAATGTGTTGGCGCAGACACGTGAGCCCCGTGCGGGAGGGAGGAGGTCCTCAGAGACGCTGGCGGCACTCCGTACTCGGGCCTGTGGGTTCAGGTCAGAGCGTCCACTTTGGCCACATCGACTTAGACGTGCCCTTAAACCGTCGCAGGCCCCGTCCCTTCCAGAATAAGGGGGCAACAAGGATCGTCCAAGGAAGGCGAAGCTGCAGCGTGGAGGGAAGGTGGCCCCAGCCGTCTGTGATCACCTAGTGGGGCCTGGTGCCGGGAGCTGGGGCCGTGGAGGGTAATGTAGGAAGGTCAGTTTCAGCCTGTAGCAGGGCCGCTGTGGACAACATAGCGGATGGTTAGATGGCTGGTGGTGCTGCAGTGACAGAATGGTGCTTTTAGGTCCTTTCTGGTGAAGCTCCGTGAACGTCCGGATATTTTAGCAACTAGCTTTCCCTCCAAACCCAACTGGCATGGCCGCCAGGCATGCCCGGGTTACAGGGGCCCAGTCTGGGCGTGCGGAGTGAGGGGTCCTGGCACTGGCGCACTGGACGGTGCAGGAAGCACTCGCGCCTCAGCTGGGACGGCATTCGGGAGCTCAGGACTGGCTCTTCGGCCAGGATCCTTTCCTTGGTGTTTCCCCAGGGGAGCCTCCTGAAGCTGGGTCTGGGTGTGCTGAGCCTTCGAGGGGCTGCGTCTGAAAGGCCTACCAGATGATGAACTAATCTCTCACTACAGATCCAGAGTGCGGAAGAGGGCGTCTCTGTCCCACTGTTTCGTGCCCGGTTGGGTTGTTCAGGCTTTCCGAGCTCAGGATGACTGACAGGCTGGGTGTGACCTGCTCCAGGCTCGCCAGGCCTGAGGGAGCACCACACTTAGGACTGTCCAGACGGCCACTCCCCTGACTCAGGCAGCAGAGGCTTCCGAAAGCCCCGGGAGCCTGGCTCCTGCCTCAAACCCGCTCCCCTCCAGGGCCCACGGTCCTGAGGATCCCTGCGCAGCCTCAGGTAAACTGAGAGAGGGAATAGGCTGGGAAAGTGTCACCTACATGCCCCTGAAAACCGCCCAGCACCAGGCCTGGTGCAGCGGGTCCTCCCTGGCCAGAGGGAGCCTGTCCCACGAGCCTTTCCTGTCCCTGCGGGAAGGGCCTGTCCCCCAAAGTGCAAAGGGACATTCTCTTCCCTGCTGCTTGTCCTTCTGAGCTCTGTTTTCAGTCATGGCTGTGTAGCACATGGACTCTGTCCAAAGTTAGAAGGAAAGCTAATGAGATTTCTTGCAAGAAGGTAAGATCGCTAGTTTGAGGGCACTGAGAGCTGAAACGGGATGTGCTGTGGAGGGTGATAGTGCCCAGTGTGCGGAACAGATTCGAGGCGGCCCCCAAATGTAGAAGGGAATGCAGGTTTCTGGATCTCTAATGGTAAAGAAACGTGCCTTTGGTGGTAGATACAGAGTCTGAACCAAGTCTGTGTGGCCCCAAAACCCATGTTCTTTCCACTCCTCCCACCGTGTCCCTGTTGAAGCTTCTGTCCTTTTCTGTGCACCATGTGCCCGCAGGTCTCAGAGCTGACACTTGGCCATGATAAACTGGAGCAGCTATAAACTGGAAGGGCATTTAGTGTCGGCTCTTTCAGGGTCCTTAAATAATTACCGGATCACTTTGTCAGAATGATCAGGAGCACGTATGAGGGTATCAGAAGCCATCCCTGTGTTTTAAGAAGTTAAATCTAATAAAGGATAATGCGATGGTCTGAATGTGTCCCCCACAAGTTCATATGTTGAAAGCTGAGTCCCAGCATGATGGCGCTAGGAGATGGGGCTCTCGTGAGTGAGATTAACACCCTTATAAGAGATCGTGGAGGGCTCTCCTGTCCGCCTTGCAGGGACACAGTGAGAAGGTTGTCTGTGAACCAGGAAGCAGGCCCTCACCAGGCACCGAATCTGCTGGTGCCTTGATCATGGGCCTCCCAGCCTCCACGACCATAAGAAACAAGTGTTTGGCCCAGCCCCCCAGTCTGTGGTATCAGATCAGATGACTTCACAAGTGACTGTAACTCAGGATCGAACATGCACAGCCTGTAGAAAGCGCATTCCGAGGTTTAAAAGAGGAAGAAACGCTGAGGCAGAACACCGCTCGAGGCCCACCTACTGAGCACAGGCCGGGACCAGAGCAGAAGCTGGGAGCGCAAATCTGTCCGTCCCGGTGCCGCTACCCTGAGATGAAGCGCTTGGAGAGGAAGGGGTGTGGTGGCAGGGACAGGCTGATGTCAGGAGCTCCCCTTTAGATCTGAGTTTGAAATGCCTACTCTTCAAAGCCAGACACCTAACAGATAGTTGGGGTCTAAGGCCAGACTTGGAGGAAGAATTCACTTTGAAAAGCACGAACTGGACACACATACTGCTTGTGTGAAGTGTCAGCTGGAATAACATGGTTGGGTGGGACAGAGCAGAACCAACTTGTAGGATGAGTTTACTGAACCTTCTTTCCCCTTCCCCGGAGCAGACTGCACCACCAGCCGCTTAACCACACATTTTTTTAAAAAAAACTTTTATTCCTCCCCTCTGAAGATGTGCATGTGCAAGGATGGACAAGTCTTTCAAATTCATGGGCTATAATCTGACTGTCACAGCTGCCAGTGCAGTTGCAAGTTCAGGGGCCACTCCATTCCCAGCCCTCAAGTCATCAAGGGTGGGCAACGGTGGCCCAGAAAAGGTAGAACGGCCCTTTCCCCTCTGTATCTTCCTGTCTTGTAGTTTCGTGAAGGTCACGTCTGGGAAGATGCACGCGCCCGTGGTGTGCACATGTGCACACATACGTACTGATGGCAGATGCTGTGTCCCCGGAGCGTGATGACTTGGACAAAACCTCTGGACAACAGACGAGGCCCAAGACAGGCTGAGGACACGGGCTGCATCAGATACTTTATGGGTAAGGAGAAGCTGGGGCATCGAGTGATTTTAGGAAACGACTTGCCAGACAGATGGCTTCAGCACAGAGTGAAAAATTTAGAATCAATAATGCCAGTTTAGCCCCATGAATTTGTATCAAACCAAGCACTCACTACAGCTTTTATATCTCCTTCAGAGGAGAAACCATTCATGCAGTGTCCAAATGCAAAAAAGAACCCTTTGGTCATCTGCTGGCAGTGCATTTCAGTAACTCCAGCCGGAGATGTCACCTGAGGAGTATCACCTTTTTAAACGGGGGCCAATCTGGTGCTTTGCAGGGAATACTCTGATGAATAGCCGCCTGGCTGCAGATCAGATTAACAGGCCTGTGCGTCAACGGAAAGGTCATTAACCACAACGTAGAGAAAAAGTGCGGCTGCGTTGCCGACCGGTGCGCAGAGCCCTGCGGGGAGGCCAGCCCCGTCTTTCTCTTGGGCACACACGTCTGCGCACGCGAGTGTGTGTGTGTATACACACTCCTGGCCTGCACACCCAAGATGATTTTACTCTCTCCGACAATGCACACTTGCATTTGGATCTGAGGACTTTGGCCTTCACTATTGTTGACAAACCATAACTGACCTTCTGTGCTTCCTCTGCACTGGGAACCAGGACAAGCAGGTGAGTCCATGGTTAGCTATAGAAGCTGCTGGAGAACCACCAGTGGAGCGACAGGCAGGAGCAGCCGGGGCACTTTGGGTTCTCATTACATTGACGTGTCTCTACCCATTGGTTTTCCAGCTCTTCCAGAAGGTTCGCTTCCTTTTTTTTTTTTTTTTTATGTTTATTTGTTTTTGAGAGAGAATGCGTGTGGAGGAAGGGCAGAGAGAGAGGGGGAGACACAGAAGCTGAAGCAGGCTCCAGGCTCCAAGCTGGAGCACAGAGCCCGATGTGGGGCTCACACTCACAAGTTGTGAGATCATGACCTGAGCCAAAGTTGGACACATAACCGATTGAGTCACCCAGGCGCCCCAGGAGATTCATGTTCTGTGGAACACGATGGCTTGTTTCTGGGTGCCCTTGGGGTGGTCAGCTTACATCAGGCTAAGTGCTGCCAGGCATGTGTTATTTTTCTTACAGAATTCGTGGAGATGCCCTTGTGGGGAGGCCATGCTCACAGCTTGGGGCCAGGCATTTAGTCCTGAGGGCTTGGCCGTAAAGTTGCCCAAGAGGTTGTCAGGGACTGCCAGCCAAGTTTGGTTTGGCCAGTGTCAAGCACTGCAGTAGGGTTCTATCAGCCTCTCATTAGACAAACACCTGCATTGAAATCAGTCGTAACCAACATCGTATCTCCAGGGATCAGTGATTTGAGAACAGTGTACTGTGCCTCTGATTCTAGAGCCCACCTATCATTATTAATTGGTAGGGGTTTTTTTTAGGTTTTTTAAAAATTTTTTAATGTTTTTATTTATTTTTGAGACAGAGAGAGACAGAGCTTGAGTAGGGAGGGGTAGAGAGAGAGGAAGACGCAGAATCTGAAGCAGGCTCCAGGCTCTGAGCTGTCAGCACCGAGCCTGACACAGGGCTCGAACTCACAGACTGTGAGATCATGGTCTGAGCTGAAGTCGGCCACTTAGCTGATTGAGCCACCCAGGTGCCCCACTTGTTTTGAAACAAGAAAAAGTATGACCATCTACTTCCAGGGGGAAGGAAATTCTCCACCATGCCTTGCCCCCCGACTCCCCACACTTCCAAATCCTAGATTCCTTGAAGAAACTTGTAGACCTGCCTCCAAAATGACTTTCTAACTCTTGCCTTTCCAGAAGGGATGGACCACAGGTCAGTGCTGATATTCTTCATGGACCCCCTCGCCCTCCCTGTGTCCACAAGGAGCTGGGTTTCTGCTTTACCCAGTGGGGAGTCTTCAGCTGGAAAAGTCCCAGGATTTTCCCAAATGTCATTCTCACGATAAAGGCTACAACAGAATTGAAAACAACCGGACACAGCAATAACTGTAAACATTTTAATTCCAAAAACGAAGGCGTGTGCAAGTGTTCTGTGACACAGGAAGGATCGCTCGTCTCGGAAAACCAGCGAACATTCCTGGGAGCGTACGGGAGTGCCGGGCGAGACAGGCCTGGCTTGTGGGAAATCGCTGGACTACGGTTGAGCAGGATGTGACTCCAAATGGCTTTCCATGCTCCCACAGGCCTAGATTCTAAACTTGGGTCGCTAGCATCGTTGGGTCTCTCACGGGAGACTTTAGACCTGACTGCATGCACTACCACGTTTCTGGCAGAAAAGCTGCCTCCAGCTTATACCTACTTAATGTCGGCATGAATGTTACAAAGAAGTGAGGTTTTCCTTATGCGTAGACTTAACCCTACTGCGTTTGACCAGAGGGTGGTATGTTGGTGCTGCTGCCCCTTTAACGTGGTGACAGTAATGTATAAAATGCCAGTTATTAACATGCACTTGTCTTAGTTTCTGCAGTGCAGGATGGAACTACTTAGGCGCCCTACTTTATTTAAGATATTACATGGCTTTTGTTAGAATTTTCAAATTCTGGAAAGTGTGTTGTGCGTCCCACATCTGGGGGCCTCTGGGGGCGGCTTGGAGCCATGTCGGGGGACTGGGGTTTGCTGCCCAGCGATTTATCCTCATGGGAGCCTCTCTCCTGAAACCCAAGGGAAAGTCACTGTTTCTAAGAGCAGATCTCATTTTCCCCCAGGGATGGGGGTCACTTCTGGCCAGCCCCGCCCCTTACTGCTCATCAGAGGCACTTTGCTGGGAAGCCGTGTCGTCCAGGCCCATGTCCTCCTGGCTTGCTCTCCTGCATACCAGCCCCCCATTCTCTGCCATAGCCTCAGCCAGACGGTGGTCGTGAAGCCGCCCCCGTTCGGAGTCCTCAGTGGGTTCACATGGCTCAGAGAGGTGCTGCCAAAGAGAAAGGAGAAGCAGGGGGCTCAGCAATTGAGCATCACCGCTTCGAGTCGCCACCCACTGCCTCAGGGACCTGCTTAACCCGGTGCAGCAGGTCCCAGGTCAGATGTGGGGGCCCGTGGGGCTGGCCTCAGTGGGGAAGGAAGGAAACTGGGTTTCCAATGTGCCGGGGTGGGCTGGGAGCTTTGCACACGGGGACCTTCCCCAGGTCATGTGGCCATGCTGGGAACATAGACCCTCAGGGGAGAGGCCACTGTGTGCCTGGATTCGCTGCGCTCCGGCCAGTGCCTCCCCCCCCATTCCTCCCTCTGGCAGGAATGCTCGGTATGGCAGGTTTGCACCTGAGCATTAATACGGACAGCTATTTATCCTGGGCGCACAGAGTGCCAAGGGCCCAATCGTCCTGTTGGAAAGAGGGAAACAGAATTTCCAAGAATCCCAGAACCACACCCACAGACGGCATGTTGAGCGGTGGGAGAAAAGGGCGCTATTGTGGGCATTTTTAAGAGGAAGTGTGACTAGACCGGTAGGTACCTAACTAAGCCTAGTTACTGCTCCCGAAGGAGCCAGCCTCCGTGCTCCTGGCCGGTGTGGCCTGGGGGCTGCAGGAGGCCCATACCCCTTCTCCAGAAGATGGCCCACCACTGCTGCGACCCCACAGCCCTTCGGAGGGGGTTCCTGCTGGCCGTGCATCCAGGGCTGGGAAGGCACCTGCTTGTGGGCGTGGCCCCCATTAGCCCCCTCCAGACAAGGGCCCCGAACCAAAGCAGGGCAGGCTGGGAGTCCGGTGCTCTTTAGAGCAGGGGAGTGTGTCAACATTCAGCAGGAGCTCGGGAGACCTGCAGTGTGCCACCCACCTGTGCCCTGTGCCTCCTGTCCTCGCCTCCCAGCCGCCGGGTGGGGAGTGTCCATTTACTCACTTTCTCTCCTATGAAGCTCAAGTGCCGCCTACGTCAGCTCACCTGCAGCTCTGGGTATGTCGTGGTTTGCTCAGGGGAAGTCCCTCAACCTCCCGTTTCCTAGCATTTAAATACACGAGTAGAAGGCCACACATTTCAACTTAAATCTGGCGAACGGAACCGACGGTAGTCTAACGGTAGTCTAACGCCAGTGTTGACATGTGTCCTTTCCTCTCCCTCAGGCCAGAGTGACGTGACAAGAGCAGGAAGGATGTGTTCCTGCTCTGCGGGTGAGTGGACATCCCGGGTTCAGGGCTAAGAGGACAATCCAGCCGAACGCGGGCGTCTGGCGCCCTGGGTACCACCTGGCCTGGTGTGACCACCTACGGGATGCGTGCTGCGTGGCCCGGGGCCCACATGCCCGCCCTGGCCCACCGGCCCAGCCCCTCACCCGTGTGGCCTGGCTGGTGGCCCGGGCCGAGGGGCCCATGACGATGTTGACGCTGCTGGACGACTGGGTGTCGCTGGTGTTGCCCCCCTCCGCGGCAGAGAGTCCCGAAATGACCAGAGCGCTCGAGAAGCTCCTTTTGCCGAAGAGGAAGCTCAGGGTGGAGCTGGTGGACGAGCCCAGGCTGGACCTGATGAGCGCCTCGGCCCGCTCGCGGACGCTCAGGTGGCCCGTGGTGGTGACCGGCGGGGGCTGCGAGTGCAGGGACGCGGCCGAGGTGTGTAGGGACCGCCGGCTGCCCGAGAGCCTCTGGGCCAGCTCGTGGACTGACGTGGATGTCTGCAGGAAGGCCTGGCGGCTTTCTAGGATCGGGCCAGATGAGCTCAGCGCAGGCGGCCTTTGGCTCAGCGCCTCGTGTGCCTGGACAGACTGGCTCCTGCCTTTCCTCCTGCCTTTAAAACAAAACAGAACTGGTTGCCATAGCAGGTGCTTACCAACGTCAAGGTCCCTGCGGCAAGACAGGCGGCTGGGCCCCAGGTGGGTCCACTGTTGTCAAGGCTGGGACACCAGGGACCCTGAAAACTTGGCTTGAGCCAGGAGCCCTGGCAGCCCCAGGTGGGGGGGGGGGCGGGTAGAGCGCTGCCACGGGGAGCAGCAGTCAGGGTGATCGATGCAAGTCCTGCATTCCCGGAAGCCCCAGACCCAACCTGTGGTGTGTATATTTACAGCAAAACTTGACCCTAGTAAGCAAATCTAATTTGGTTCGTGCATCAGGACCTTGGCTCCTATGCTTATCTGATAAGCATCGATAAAGGGAAACATGCAGCCTTTTTTCATTTTTAGTTGCCTTAAAAAGGTGCAAGGGGGCTGGCGGGGTGGGTTGCAGGGGGAAGGGTTGAGCCACCTGCCTCGGCCTTTGTTTTCGACAAAAGTTTTCCCCTAAAATCAAGGTCTTTAAGAGGAAGCCCTCACAGGTGTGACTGGCCGGGCATAGGCCTGCATTGACATGCGTGTGGCCCCCAACCCCTTTGTGACGGCCACCCCTTGGCTCAGGGCACCCACTGAGGCTTGTGGACACGAGGCCATTCTTGACAGAAGGGTCCCGACTGTCGCAAAGGCTTGGTCCTGCCCACATCTCTGGGAGAAGGAAGCAACCCCAGATGTTTTATAGGGAAGCAGGGGGAGGAAGGCATGCACCCACCAGATGCTGAGTCGTGTAACTTAAGCATCCATAATTGCGAGACTCCAATTCTGAACTATTATTTCGAAGGGAGCAGTTAGTGACATCACAGTTCTGCCAACTGCCTTATCGACATGTCTCCTAAAGCCGCCACAATGTAGGCATTCAGTTGATAAAAATAGAGGGGTGCAGGGGTGGACCCCTGAGGACCGTCCCACGCGTTTTCTCTTGTTCGTCTCAGCCCAAATGTCCAAGTTAGTAATTGTGTATCTGGAGATGCTAAAATATTTACGTATGTGTAGAGGGGGCCCGAGAAAGGGACATGTCCTTGAGAGAGAGTGCCTTAGGGACCATTATCAACACAGGGGTTTCAGGGGTCCCCTCAGCCCCCTCCCCTCTGCGGCTTCTTGGCTGGAAGGGCCCTCTGCCTCATGTGGACACAGTGCAGTGTAGACAGCAGGCTGGGTGGGGGATGCCAGTCTCCACAGGTGTCCCCACCGAGTCTCTCCTGCCCACCTGCTGGAGGACCAGGAGGAGGGTGGGCAGCCCCCGGCCTGGCGCTCCCACCTGGGGCTGGGGCCCGTCCCATCCATCCATGCCGAAGAGCTAAGTTACTCTTGTGGAGGGAAGAATGGGGAGAAAAGGGACCCTGACGAACCAGAATTAGCAGAGATGGTGATTTGTGAGTTTATTCAGAGTCTGACAAGTCCAAACATCTGTTTGTGATTTATACCGTAATGCTGATTGCTGTCCAAAAATACACCACATCCATCCGCAAGCCACTGATTTTGATGGTGGATAGCAGACCACCCGTGCTCGGTGGGGGTACTCGTCAGCGAATCCCAGAAACAAAGGGACGAAGACCCACCTGTCTGCCCAAGGGGACAGGGTCTGTGTTCTACGCAAGGTAACATGCCTCCCCACCACATTGCTCTGGACGTTCTTGTTGCCTTCTGTTGTTATCGTTGCTCTTGATTTTTATTTGTTTTAAATTAATTTTGCAAGGGGAACGAGTAAGCAAAGCATGCTACATTCATCTGTGCTGCTCAGGATCATTATTTTACAATTTAACTTACTTTGCCAAGGACTTCATTGTCAAATTAGGAGTGTTCGTAGGGAAAACCTCCTTAGGATCTGGGTTGAAATACCGTAGGAATTACCCTTCTTGGCTCATCAGGCTGGCCCCATTCCTTCACCCCTGATGGTTATCTGGCAGGTTCTGGTGCACCCCCTTACCTATTGGACAGCACAGTCTTCCTGTCCTACCTGGGATTCAGAGTAGTCATGAATTCCTAATGGCTCTCCCCCGAGGAGGTCACCAGCCTCCACCACAGGGACCAGTTCCCTTCCAGCTAGGACAGCTACTCCTTCACGCAGCAAGCCGACTGCAGGCTGTCAGGCCATAACCAAGACTGCACAGGGAGTGCTGGGCACGCAGTGGGCAGCAGACGTACGGTGTGGCAGGCTGGGGATGGGAGTCAGGCCTTTAGGAGTCTGGCAAGGACCCAGGATTGGGACAGTTGGCTAGGAACCGAGAGGCAGGGCCCAGTGGAAGGAGCTGGTGGGTCCCCAGTTATGGGAATTGCGCCTCAGGCACCGAAAAACAAGATCCCTGTTCTTAGAGATTGGTTCATGTTCATCTTCAGGCTGTTGCATCATTGCTAGTTGGCTCAGCTGCTCTGTCATGCCCTTCCAGAGTCAGGCCCTTGACCTCAACCCCCGGGGCCCCCCTCCCGCACGGCGCTGAGCACACGGGTCGTGACTGTCTGCCCTGCGGTGTGCGTGGCACTGGCCGCCATCCTCACTGCCCCTCTGAAGTGACGACGGCTGTGCTGTTCCCACGGGCTCAGCACACAGCACACTGACTGGCAGTAAGGGACAGCAGGGACCCTCCTGCAAGACTGACCTCACACTGAGACCCTAGAGCTTCGTAAATCCCCGATGAGGAGGAGAGTTAGCCCCGGAAAGTTCCGAGTGGGGACACGGCTTCTTGACCTTGGCCACTAGAACCATTGGGGAAGCTTAGGGAATGCTTCGCCCTAGAGGCTGAGACCACCCCCCCCCCCGCGCCATGTGCCCCTGCAGGCAGGCTGGGCCCTCACCGTTCCCTGGAGGGTGGCCTCTGGGGTGTGGAGCTGGGGCAGGGACTTTACCGCTGTTCTAGACCAAGGGCAGAGATCTGGGTGCAGGAATTGCCTCCCCTCGACTGGCGGACAGCCTATAACGTCCCTGCGCTGGCTGGGCAGGCTCCCGGCTTCCTTTCTGGGAGCCGTGGCCTCCACTCGTGCGGGCTCAGGGGTTTGGTCCAACTGGGGGGAGGGCGAGGAGGCCAGAGAGGCCTGTGGCTGAAATGAAGCCCAGGGTGTCCACAGCAGCGCAGTGGATGCTGGCCTGCTGGAAGCTGCCCCTCCCCACGAGGCGCTCCTTCTCGGGGCCTGCTGTCCCTGGGACCCCGGCGGCTGGGGCACACAGGGCCTCGGGCATGGAGAACGCTGTGCCCTGACCCCTGCCCAAGCTAGAAACCCTCCCTGAGTGCCCATGCCATCAGTGCCCGCTGGGGAGGAGGTGGGCGTAACCGTCCCGGCTGATGTTTGGAGGCGCAGACACCTGTGGACACTTGCTGTCCATCGGGTGCCAGGGGCCCCCAGCACGGAGCCTCGGGAGGCTGTCACCTCCCTCGTCCTCCGAGGCCTGGGGCCCCAGCATGCTGCTTACAAGGCGGGGCGTGTTTCTAACTGCGGAGGGACGGGGTGGGGGGGATGTCAGAGACAGCGGTCCCGTCCTTGTGATTCACACGTGGAGTGAGCAGGTGCCAGGACCGTCAGCACAAGATGTCCCTGGATGGCTTCAAGCACAGGGGCAGTAAAAAAAAAAAAAAAAAAAGTGGCATTTACCTTTTCCAGGGGGCAGGAGGGACACGTGTCTGTGTCCTGAGCGTGGGGGAGGCAACTTGTCCCTCTCGCACACCCATTTTGGGCTTTTCTAGATCTCTCTCAGGGGACCTGCTCCGCCAGCATGCCTCCAGATCCCCCCACTGTCTTGAGGTGCTCCTGGGGGCCCAGGTGCTATTTTCAAGGACACTGTATCACACACCGCATCCTTCTGAGCGCAGGCATGGATTCCATCTCCACCCTGTAACCCCTGAGAATGGATCCTTTGCTCACGCCACTGCTGGTGAAGCTCCCCGGTGAGCGTTAGGGAGGACTCTCCCTGGGAGCCCTCACGCGGCACAACCCTGGACAGCTGCCAAGGCAGGGGGAGGGTGAGGATGCTGGGCAGTTCTGCATTAGCCAGAGCTTGGGGGGGGGGCGAGGGCAGGAGGGGTGACCCCTGCCATCTCTTGTCTGGGACTCATGACCCCCAGCTTCTCTTGGGGACACTAATCTGAATGGTTGGAAGAGGTGACTCCTCTGCAGAACCCGAGACCTTCAGTGAACGAGCCGGGGATCCTACTGCCCGGATGCTCTAGGGGTGGGCAGGACCCCGTGGGGATCATGGGTGTGGTCCTCAGCTGCCCCTCAGGGTCCCCCTTCTTCCCAGGATGGTGCCAGCTCGGTGTGGGCAGGGTCCCCAAGGCATCACAGGAAACTGTCCGCAGTTAGGTTTCCCGGAGAACTTTCTGAAGGTGCAAAGCCGGGTCCTGGTGGGATTGGGGACACCCAGGACATGCCAGCAGGGTGAGCAGCTGTTGGTGCCGGTGCTCACGGCTGTGACGGGCAGACGCTGGCTACCGCCGAGGTCCCACCTGGGAAAATGACCAGGATCTGGCTCTGAAGGGAAGCCTCCATGCGAGTGGCTGCACTCAGCTCTCAGAGTTTGGGGGACACCATCTGCTCGTTCATCCAACGAGCTCAGTGTCTGCTGAGCACAGGGCCACCCCAGACCTGAGTGGCCACCTAGCCTGGCATTTCTGAGGGGCCCCCTGCAGCCACATCTGCCCCCACAGGGCCAGGAGACCAGGGACAAGCCGAGCTCCCACACGCTCCTGCTGGGCGCTGCACTGGGCGCCGGGCCCACGGGAGTCTCCGCCCAGGCCCAGAGCCTGCTCAGACTGCCACCCCTGGCATCCCTCCCTCCCGCGATGGACGGCGGGCCTTCCTGCTGCTGTTGGCAGGGTCCAGACGGGGTGTGGACGCGCAGACCAGGAGGTCTACACACACACACGAGGGCCCCTCGCAGGGGGAGACGGGCCGGGGCAGACTTGCATGTGTCCCCTGCAGAAGTTAGGGCTGGCCGCACCAGGCACCTACTGTGCTGTGCCGTCCCAGGCTGGGGGCAGCGGACAGCTCCCAGTCCTCGACACAATGGTGACAATGCAGAGAGGGGGCAGTGCTGTGTGACCCGCCTGCAGAGCCTCTCTGCTAAGTGGCACTTGAGCAGTCTGATTGAGCGGGGGTGGGGGGGACCCTGTGACGCTGGGAGCAGCATGTCAGAGGTGGAGGAAGCAGGAGCACAGAGGCCCTGAGGGGAAGCGTGCCTGCCTGGGGTCAGCAAGGGGGCCCCTGGGCCAGGGCAATGGCAGCCAGCAGGAAAACGTAACAGCTAACAGCCGGCTTTGGCTCTGCGAGATCCGGCTCCAGCACCTGCTACACGTCTGCCCTCGCCCCCAGCTGCAGGCCTCTGGCTGGAAATGGGAAGAACATTCATGACCCATGGCGCCAGGCTGTGAGGAGAGAGGGAGCTCTGGCCGCTGCCAGGCCCAGCACAGGAGGCGTCTTTACTTGTAGAAAAGGGCAGAGGAGTCTCCCTGGGTCGGCCTCCTCCCGCCCGGTCCCCAGGTCCCAGGCTTTTTCTGCTGTGGACAAGCCACCGGGACAAACATGCAGGCTTTTCTCCATTTGGAAGCTACCTTGCATTTTCCCGCCTGGAAAGTCACTTCAGTGATCTTGAAACTTAACACTCTTCGTGCAGGAATAGCAAGTGTTAACCACGTGGTAAGAAAGTCCCAGCCTGAGAGCGAGCCACGCACACTGAGGCCGCGGGCAGGCAGGGGCTCCGCTCAGCGTTCAGGGCGGAGGCTCCAGGCAGGGGCGGGGGGCTCTTTCCCCTGTGAGCAGCTATTGTCAGCCCCTCTGCCTCTCCACCCATCTCCCTCTCTCCCTACCTGCCTTCTTTCCTTCTTTCCCACCTGCTACCTCTCCATCTCTCAGGCTCTTCCATCTGTCCATCTATCAGTCATCGATCTCGCTCTCTCTCTCTCTCTCTCTCTTCCCCCAGTGTATATGTATTTATTTAAGTTTACTTATTTTGGAAAGAGAGAGAGTGCACAAGCAGGGGAGAGGCAGAAAGCAGGGGGGTGGGGGAGAGAGAATCCCAAGCAGGCTCCACGCTGTCAGTGCAGAGCCCAGTGCAGGTCTCAAACTCACAAACCATGAGATCATGACGCTAAAATTAAGAATCGGACACTTAACCAACTGAGCCACCTAGGGGCCCCTCCCTATATACATGTATTATTATATCTTCTTTCTATCATCTATCCATCTGTCATCTATCTATCATCTATCTATTATCTGTCAATCTATCATCTATCTCTCTATCATCTACCCACCTCCCACCTCGCCTGTGTTTACGTAAATCCTCACCGTTTCAGTCAAGTCCTCAGCCTTGTTGGGGCACCTCCGGGAGGCAGGGACTGTCCCTTGCTAACTCACTCGGTGCAGAGCTGGCCTGTGGACGTGCACATGGAGGTGCTCAGTGAAGGCTTCTGGATGGTAAGGAAGCGCCGAGGCCAAAAGGTGAAGCCTGTACCAGGCTGTGAAGGGCAAAGCCAGGAGCCGAGGTGCTGGCAGGAGCCAGGACACAGCACCTGCCTGTCCCGAACCCACCTGGCAGGTCCTCGCGAGCCCTCAGCACCACCTCTCTGAACCTCTCCCGGTGGAAAGGGCTTCAGGACCTCAGCCATCTGGGTGAGCCTCACCAGGCGGGCATGAGTTGAAAAGTGGTTTTAAACTTGAAATTCCTCCCGGACGTGGACCAATGCACCTCCTCCATCCGGTCTGCTGTCACCCTTTCCCACCTTGTTCCTTATCCTTTCAGAGAGAAGCAGGAAAGGGGGGGCAGGAGGCCTGTCTGTACACCCACAGATTCAGAGAGGAATGAGAGTCCACTCCCAGAGGGTGGGCCTGCCAGCCTTGATCAGTAGCTACAGCACAGCCAGACCCAGAAGGCACACGATCTGATGGCCACCAAGTGAGTGACTGGTGGGATGGAAGAGAGTGACCACTGGACAGACGGACGGACAGACAGACGGCCGGCTAAGGTAATAGACAAGGAGATGGATAAAGGATAAAAGTTGAGTTCTAATAGAGGCGCCTGGGTGGCTCAGTTGGTTAATCATCCGACTCTTGGTTTTGGCAGAGGTCACGATCTCACGGTTTTTGAGATCGAGCCCTTCACTGGGCTCTGCGCTGATAGTGTGGAACCTGTTTGGGATTCTCTCCCTCCCTCTGTCCACCCCTCGCCGACTCGTGTGCTCTCTAAAAATAAATAAATAAACTTAAAAAAAAAAAAAAAAGCTGAGTCTAACAGAGTTTTTTCCTGAGTAGAACCTACAAGGGTCAGTAAATTTCCTTTGGCCCAATCTCAATGTTTTTCTTCTTGCAAGAAGGAGTTGTCTGAGGCTAGAACAACAGCATAACCCGTGGTGTTGGTCACGGGGACGAAAGGAGCCTTGATCAGTCCCTGTGAGGCCCCGCTGCACCCACCTGTCCTCTGTGTCCCATCACCCGGTGACCAGTGGTGGGTCCCGTTTTTCCTGGGCTGCTCTGCGCTGCTCTCCTGGCTCGCGCCGCCCGGGGCATGGCCGCCGCCTGCAGACGGGACAGCCCTCCCATCCACGTCTTCGATGTTGCCTGTGCCATGCTGGCCGCCGTTACAGCCCTTCCGCATCCTATTGGGGGAGAGGGACTTCAAGGGCCCTCGCCAGACATTTCCACCCGCGCCCCCAACCCTAGTGCCCCACCACACCCTGTGGAAATCAGGATGGAAGATCGCACTCTACAGGGGAGCAGCACACCTGGGCTGCAGGGAGGAGGGAGACTTCTGCTCCCCAAACGCCAGTGCCTGATAAATGAATGACACACCGGGATCCATATGCTGCAGCCTTGTCCTTCCGAAAGAACCCTGGGCTTGGAGGCCTGAAGTACAGATCCCTGCCATACTCGAGCCACACCTCCTAGAATTTGTCCCTCTAACCAGACACATTATCACAAGGAGGGAGAAGGTTTCTTGGTCGGAGGTGTGCGCTGGGGGAGTTCAGGCCCCGTCTCCATGACAGATGGACCACAGCTACTCCTGCGGGCCCGTAACATTCTGCACGAGCGCTGTCCACAAATGCTGTTTATGAACGCTGTGCACGAATATTCTGCATGAACACCTTGCATGAACCCTGTGCACGCACGCTGTTTATGAATGCCGTGCACAAACGCTGTGCATGAATCCTGTGCACAAATATTCTGCACGAATGCTGTGCATGAGCCCTGTGCACAAATATTTTGCATGAAAACCCTGCATGAAACGCTGTGCACTAACGTTTGCGTGAACGCTCTGCACGAACGCTGTGCATGGATCCTGTCATGAATATTCTGCACGAACACCCTGTACAAATGCTCTGCACAATCGCCAGCCAGACCTCAGCCTCAGCAAGTGCAAGGAACACACGTTCTCATCTGCATGAGGTTTCCCTGATTCATCATCCGAGACTGCTTGGGGAAACACATGATCTGTTAGGCCACTTGGGAAGAGCAGTTTTAATCACATGACAGTGAAACTATAACCAGAAGTGGGGGAGCTC
This sequence comes from Hyaena hyaena, assembly GCF_003009895.1. NCBI lineage: Eukaryota > Metazoa > Chordata > Mammalia > Carnivora > Hyaenidae > Hyaena > Hyaena hyaena. Next base: position 1,287,785 of record NW_024080951.1, on the reverse strand, counting down.
TCGCGGCCCCACTCCCCACCACCCCCCAACATCTGGATGAAGGCCTTGGTGGTAAGACCTACCTTAACCACTTGGTTTGGAACCACGTCCTAATGCTGTCCAAAGTGAGGGGGCCGCTCCAGACACTCTGCAGCTGTGTGTGGGTCCCTAGGTAGGACGTGGTTAGCGGGGAGACGTACATGGGGTATCCCAGGGGCTGGTCACAGGAGGAATTAATCAAGTTTCGGAGGACCTGCTTGTTGTTCTGGATGCTTCCTCGCTCTGGGTTGCGATTGCGAAGGAATATGAGCTCTTGCTGCTGCCCAGCCCAGAGGCCGCGGACACACTCTTTGTTAACCTGCGGGTGCGGGAAGGGATGGAGAGAAAAGCAGATGGCGGCATGTGTTTCCGGTCTGTGGATTTTAACCTATGGAGAGTGAGCAGGGCTGTGGGTCTGAATATCTGTGACTCCAGGACTTTGGCCTAAAGCTGTTTTCATGGTCAAGCCAGAGCGGCAGCCCTGTAAGATGGGTATCACCCTTTTCATGGGGGAACAGTGCAAATTAGAAAGTTGTTGCTTTGGTCCAGTGGTTCGAGGCTATGCAAAGAGAAGAAACACTGGTAAGAAAGTCCCCAGGTCCAGGGATAGGTTATCACAGAAAGTTCTGGAACTTTGGAGAACTAGAAAGTGTTTAAAAACAAGGCAGATCCTGACCCTCGTCTACACGTGTGTCTACAAGGACTCCTTGCCAAAGCCATTGTGAACACACTAGTTCTCGGACGCCTGAGGGACCCTGGCCCCTTCGCCCACCTCTGCTCCTCTGAGACTGCGTCCTTGGTGCCAGCCGGAAGGTAGGGCCACTGTACCTTGATCACCTTGAAGCTCAGGAAACTCCTGTGCAGCATGATGACCTTGTACTCGTCGGTGCCCTCGTCCACCACGTGCCGCAGGGTGAGCAGCTCCTCCTTATTGGACAGCACGGCGCCCCTCCAGGCCGGGTCACCCTCATGGCAGATCACTACCTTCTGCTCGAAGGACTGGATGGCCTCGTAGAGGACCCCTGGGTCTTCGTATTCGTCGGGGCAAGTGAACTGGTCCTGGGGGGAGAGAGGTCCCTCTGAGGGCTTGGGGAGGACCAGTGGGCTGAGCCGTGGGTGAGTGAGCACATGGCGGCTCGGCCAGTGACCTGAAGGGCCACGTCCACTCCACGCAGACTCTCTTCCCACGCTCCTTCCGAATCCTGAGCGGGGTAGAGAACACATCCCTTGCTCCATTGCCCTAACCGCTGGAATGTGCCTAGGGGAATGGCCTTCGGCTGTAGGGCTTCTGTGCCTTTGCAGTACAGTCTGGGTACTTCTGGGATGTCATTTTCCATGGCCAGCTCCCCTTCTCTTTCCTAGCTGGATATCACCACCTCCTGGCAGCTCTTGTGGGCCAGTGGCCACCGGCTGATGTCAAGAATATCTGGACGGCCTCGATGCTTAGTTACCTAACACGTCCACTCGCAAACATCATGCCAAGAAAAGGGACCATGTTATTGCAAAAGTCTTTTCCCCCACCATGTTTCAGGCTTATCCTTATAAAAAACGGTTTTTGTTTTGTTTTATTTTTTACCTGGTGAAGCTTCAGGGACATCCTGATGGCCGGGGCGACAACTTTATGCAGAAGGTCCATGTCGGCAAATACCCACTCATCTCGTGCCGTTATTCTAAAGTCACCTTTGAAAAGGGCGTGAAGGCCAAACAGGAAAGAGTCCAGGCTGAAAAGCAAAGTCCAAATTACTGTTCATTCCCACTGAACAGTGTTCAGAAACCTGTCGCTTTGGGAAAGATCTGGGGCTCCCATCTGTCACGTCAAGGATGAGCTTCATGACTTGGGGCGCCTGGGTGGCTCAGTCGGTTGAGCGTCCGACTTTGGTTCAGGTCATGATCTCTCGGTTCATGAGTTTGAGCCCCGCGTTGGGCTCTGTGCTGACAGCTCAGAGCCTGGAACCTGCTTTGGATTCTGTCTCCTTCACTCTCTGCCCCTCCCCCACTCATGCTCTGACTCTCTCTGTCTCTCAAAAATGAATAAACATAAAAAAAAAAAAAAAGAATGACCTTCATGCCTTTAAAAGGCTGATCGGGCCAGACTGTACCGCTGCCTGGCCCAGACCCCCACCCCCACCCTGACAACTGGGGTCATGGTCAGCCTCTGCAACTGGGGGAGCCACCCATAGCCACTCGTGCTTGATGTCTGAGTGTGATGGTGGAGGTCATGGTCACTGCGAGCCTCCACATGCAGGTGGTCTATTCCAGGAGTCCCCGCGGTGACCTTCTCAGGAGGTGACTGACAGGGCCACCCGGGGAACATGCTCTGTGTTTCTCGAGATCTCCTCCAGGTTATGTTACTCATAATAAAAACTGGATTCGACCACAGGATGAAGAGGGGAAAAAAGGACGCCCGATGAAATCTCAAATCGGTCATTTGGATTCTCTGAGCACTTCCATTCCCCAGCCACACCCTTTTGTGAATGACTGGTGGAAATGGCATAAGAGGGAGGGTTAGAATGAACATCCCAAGGAGTTTTCAGGATCATCCAGGTTTTCATGTTTCTAGGCGTTTCCTCCTCTGCTTCCATTTCCTGCACATAATTGAGCATTGCCTGATGGGGAACGCAAGGCTCACACAAGGGAAATCTTTCATGGTCTGGGTCCTTTACATCTTGGATGAGTGTTGGGAACCTGGGTTTGGGAAGGCGATGGATCCCATATAATGGGGCCAGAAGAGGTGTTAGTCCTTTCTCCTTTATTTCCACTAATATCCTCGATCGCAGTCGCTTCCAACGACCCGGGCCTCTCCCATCCCTGAGAGGTAGTTTCGAGGCAAGTACAAGAAACAGCAGTCCTGACAGGGCTGAACTGGGACAGAATGAGCAGGAAAATGTGTGAGAAGGAAAATCTCTGAGGATGGCCGCTCATAAGGATTTAATGAGCTGGCTCACCGAGCAAGACTTTTGATTCAATGCAGCACATTAGACCTGCACATCAGGGAAATAGCTCCACTGATTGCTATTTTAGCATTTCGTTGCAAAATGTACTGCTATCATTAATTTCCTTCTGGAACCCTCTTGAGAGGGATGCCGTGGCTTCGAGTCAGAGCAGACTGTGGGAAACGGAAGCAGCTAGGGGTCTAGGCAGGTGGGGTTTGGGGTGCTGTGGCTTGGAGGAGCCCAGAACCTTCCAGAAAGAGTTCCAGGAGGCAGCCTTCACGAAAGGCTCTTCCTTCACAGAACAGACTTCCCAGGGCTGTGTGCTATGGTCACCACCGGGGAGGCACTGGTGGGGGACGTATAGGACCGCAGGGCCAAGCGCAAGTTTTAAGATAACGAGTAATATCTGCTGTCAGCTGAAACCTGTCTAAAATGCCCCTGTTATCAGAGGAGAGCTAAGCCCTGTGAAGGAACAGCTAGATGGCAGAATACGGGTGGGTTTTATTCTGGAAAGGATTAGGGATGCCATGCTGCCTACATACCCAGGAAGGGAAAACACTCCTCCAGACGCAGGGATGGGGGTGGTGGCAAAGTTAGATGACGAGACTTGCCTAGACACCCAGAGCAGCGACCGCAGAGAAAAGAACAGAACAAGGAGTTCAAGGCGCCAGCCTCTTGTTTGCTGGGTACATGCGCATGGCAGCCGCGGGCTGCTTACTTACCAGGAGGGAAAACAGGAAGGCTTCCAACAATAGACGCTTTACCTGTCATTTCTTTTTGAGGGGGACGTTGTGGAATGTAACGCTGTTCTTTTACAATGATTCTCAATGCAGAAAGCAAAGCCTGAATTGGAATTCCACCGCATTGGGGGTATTATCCCTAGCACCTTAAAGGTAAAGGCATCTGAAAGAAAGGTGTTTCATTACCTGCCTTTTATCCTCCAGAGAATGAAGGGGAGGAAGGCAGAGGGATGTAAGGTGCTGGAGGAGGGCTTTGGGGGTGGGGTGCAGAGAGAGCGAGGTCTCCAGGACGCCTGTAGCATGTTTCTGATTTGGAACTTCATAGGGCTCTGTCTTTTTAAGATTCTGCTGAGAGGTGACAAGCCCCACCCCCCAGGCCAACAGTCTGAGTAGAGAGAGAGTCAATCAAGGTTGGCCTTCATGGAGACTAAACAGCCACCCCCATCCCCCCACTCCCCTGCGGCCCTCTCCCCTCCCCCCCCCCGCCCTTCCTGGGATATTAGTGAGACAGGCTGTCTCACCCTGTCCAGTCATAGAGGCTGTTGGCCGGGCAGTCACCAGCACAGGGGGACCTGTGTCCAGCTGTGTGGGGTGAGGCAGGGACAGGGCAGACAGAAGCGACCGTGTGTGAAGCGAGCGCATCCACACATACGCAACCAAGACCACGGTGCCAAGACAAAGCATGGGTTTTCAAGGCCCGAAAGACATGCTAACATTTCAATAGAAACAGTGCTAGAAAAATATTCCTTCATACGATGATGAGTAGCTGGTACCTGAGTGCATTTTCTTTTTAATGGAAAAGACCGGTATCTATGGCGTGGGCTGTAACCCCACACTACTCCACCCAAGAGCAAATGTCTGGTCCCACCCCTGCACCTGACTTTAGAGCGGCCAGGTCTGCACTGCTTCCTGCTTGGCCATGAGCCCCTCTCCTGCAGTGCTTAATCCACGCTCCACAGAGCGAGGGGCTAGCGTAATGGGCTTGCCTTTTTTCACTACGTGTGCATTTGTGCACGTGTGTGTGTGTGCAAGCGTGTGTGGATGACCCAGCTGCTGCCTCACAGGGACTCTGCAACCCCAGTAGATGCCAGCGGCCTTAAAGCCGGGTCTCAGGGATTCTCTGAGTGTCCGCACTCCTGTTGTCTTTCTGGTTCCTGACCCAGCTTCCTATGAACGATGACGTAACTGCGGGTGACGTGTAACGAGAGCATTATGGGTGGCCGGAACTTAAGCACCGTTGCTCACAGCCCCTCTAGAAAAGACTGCTTTCTGGCTCGAGGCTCTGGCTGTTGCTTGCCGAGCCGGCCGCAGCCGATGTTCTAGCTCACACTGGGCCCAAGGCTTCCGCTGCACGTGGTCCAGCCCATTTCAGCATCCTCCCCCACCACCTTACAAGGGCAATGGGATGGCTGTTTGTGTTCACCCACTTGGAACTCAGCTTGCTTTATTCACAGAGGCATCCTCTCGGCTCTTCTCTACCCCAAGGTTCCTTTCCATGCCCCTCTAAGCCCCGCTCTTGCTCAAAATCACGGACTGGCCCAGCCCAGTGCTCACCTGCACCTTTTCTCGCTGGTTCTCAACTGCTGGCGATTTTGGCCCCTGGGGGACATCTGGAGTCATTCTTGTGTTTCACAGGTGCTGGTGTGCTGTAGCACCTCGTGGGAGGAAGTCAGGCAGGCTCACTGCCACAAAACACAGGCTGGTCCCCACAACGAGGAACGACGCAGCCCAGATACCCTTGGTCCCCCTGCTGAGCTGGAAACAGAGGACCGCTGGAGTTCGAAGAGTTTCAGTTCTGGACAATGGGGTCATTATCTTGGATCCAGCCTTGATGAATTTTTGCACTCGGAGGGAAACAGCTTTAAGGCTGGGGTAGTTTCTGCAGGACTCACGGTGGGCTCTCCAGAACAATGACTGATTTGTTCGCTTGAGCTCATTTCCAAACAGGCCCCTATACCAAGTGTTTACAGATCGGCACTGCGAAGAGCCTTCTGGTGCAGCGCCTCGCCGTAAATGGAGAGCTTGGAGAACATATGCGAACAATTAAGTGTGATTTGCAGGCTGGGCTTCCCCGTGCTTGCTGATTAGTAAACGGAGCCACGGAAGGAGCATCACCTCGGTCGGTATTCTGGACCCAGAGAGACATCCACATGGAGAGTGTAACACACCTTTACGTGTGCTTTCCTCTCTCTGCTATTCAGCCACATGCACTGACTTCATGGCTGATTCCATCACCTGTGGTCATGTTCTCCTGCCAAAGATCCCCACCCCCCTGACAAGAATGAACAAAAATGGTCCAGGTGCCTAGTGAGACAGAAAGATGATTTCCGCTTTTCTGCTGGTTTGTGGATTACTAAGCGCTTTTCATCCCATCAGCTCGTCTCATTTTCGTGGGTGCCTGCACAACTTACATTATTATAATCCTTTCCTCTAAGAGGAAACAGGCCAGCAAGGATGAGACAGAGGCAGGCGGGAACAAACACTCAACATTTCATCGCGCTGAAGACGCATTGGAGCAAAGCCATGGCCGTCCTCTGGCTACCTACCCACCTGGCCAGAAACCCAGACTTGTTTGGAGCAAGTGTAACTTACAGAGCAGCCCAGAGGCTGTGTTAGAGTGAACTAACCTTTCCCCCTCGCACCTCGCCATCCTGAGTTTGGTCGCCAGCTGTTTTCAAAGGTTTAAATTGGTGTATATACTCAGCACACGCCCCGCATCGATAGCGTATTTATAATTCCTTCATGGACTCTTTATCCAGGAAGCTAGTCTATCGGCTCTAGAATCAAACTAGCCCCTGGTTTGCATCCCAGCTACCTCCCACCTGGTAAAGAGCACTCCTAAAGAAAGCAATGGGGTCCCTCAGGTAGGGCCAAGGTGCTTTACTTGGTTTTAGAGTTCAGGTACCACACAGAGAGGCAGCATATGGCCCAGAAGGGCTGGAGGGATGGGAGCCAAGAACTTAAGCCTAAGCTTCAATTTTGGCTCTGATGTTTGTTGCTATTGGCAAATCCCCTGTCCTCATTATCATCTCTTTCGTTCTGTGTTTATCCTTAGGATCAAGCTTGTCCAGGGATATGTGGGGGCTGGGTGAGGGGCTTGCTAAGGTCTCCCCACATGGCCGCACAAGTGTGGTTTGAGGACAGTGGACACGTGTCAGTGGGGGAGGGGACAAATACACCCCCCACATTCATCTGTCCTCCGGGACCCATGCCTGAGTCCTGAACGATAAACAGAGGACATGTCCAAGAAGGGGGGCGGGGGCGGGGGAGACACTGAGCGCAAGGTGGTGGCAAATCCCAGGAAAAGGCCCTGGGCCAGCAGAACAGGGCAGGGGGGCAGACCAGAGGAGGGGCGCATCCCTGAGCACAGTGAGCTTTGGGGGCCGTGAGTCCCATCAGCAGCTCTCCGCAGCACAAACCTGCAGGGAGAAGCCGTAGACAGAGGGAGCTTAGGGGTGTGAGGAGGGAAAGTGGGTGCCATGGAGGAGCCCAGCCGCCCCAGGGAAATGTCCACACAGATGGGGGCAACCTGAGGAATTCCTACAGAGCAGACAGAATGAATGGTGGCAGAGAGCCACGCCAGGGGCAGCACTCTGGAGACTGGGAGGACTCCGCTGTGGTGAAACAGGGCGCCGATTGCTTCTCTGTGCCTTGGTTTTTCCGGCTGTAAAATGAGGCCAGTAAGGTACTGCCTCATCCTTCTCCCAAGCCTCGACAGAGGATAAAATGCATAAAATCGCGTCAAGTGCTAAGCACTGTCCCAAATACATACAGGGCGAGCGTATCGTAAATGTTCACTGCTGCCATTATTCTCATTTCAACCTAAGCATCAGATAGAAACAGAAGGAGGTGTACACCGCAGAATCCCACCTAATAATTGGGATGTACTCTGTGACAGGCTGGTGGATGCTGCTGCTGCAGGCCTTCGGCGACGCTGTTTCAAATAAATCCCAAATAAACTGTGAAATAGTAATTCCCACACGAGAAATGATTAACAGGCGAGATTTGATGAAAAACTTTTCAAAAAATACATTTGACTGCATGCTGTTTTAATGCCCGCTAGTTCTGTGCTCCGCGCTTCCACATCGATGGGGTCAACTGCCACTATTCAGAGCAAATCCAGCCCAAGGCCAGTTCCGAGGACCCGAGGAGTCAGCCCCAGGGCAGCCGTTCAAAATCAACCATAGGTTTCCAGACCCAGTTCCTGGAAAGCCTCAGTGAGTGGTTTGGAATGAGGCCTGGGGTCTATATTCTGATCAGTCTGCCCAAGTAGCCCTGAGATTTGGGGCTCAGGGCCCAGAGAATCTGGGCATCTCCTAAAGAAGTCCAGCCATCAGAGAAGCTAGGGAGCTGACGACCGGAGTGGAACCCCTATACCAGGCCAAGGCAGAAGATCTTCCCAAGTAGTATTGCAACTTAAGGTCCCAGAAATGCTTGCTCCATTTTTCTGGGTTATAAATTCTTCCCTGTGCTTCAAACTTACATATTTCCTACATGCCCCCAAGGTTCTGATTTTAGCCGGATGACCTGACTTTAATCAGGATTGTGCATCATGAGGATGACTTGGTCTGTTTCTCTCCTAGATTCTGGTTTCTGACTTCCCAAACACAGTCTAGCAAGGGGACCTCAGGCTTGTCTGCAAAGATGGTCCTGCATGATGTCTGGCCCTAGTTTGGGACATCATCTCCAAGGAAGCCGAGGAAAGGAAACTGAGATTGTATGTCCCGGATTTCTGAAGAACACTGCTTTCCCCAGTCCACTGTGGGTGAGAGGGTGGGCAAATGGTAGATGTGACCTCAGACCAGCACAGTGACCCATCACAAGGTCACATGACAGGGTCCTTGACCTCTAGTACTGTGCTTGGCATAGCATACCTCTGACTGGCTTGTCTGCCTACTGTTTTTCAGGACTACATTGATCTCGGAGTTCTCTCTCTTCTTGGAACCCTAGTCTGCTCCAAGAGCCGGTACGATTTCTTCTTCAGGCAAACGTGTTGCTGCTATAAAATGCCGCCATCTTTTCACCTTTAACTCTATAAATGGAGCACCTTCCAGGATCCATTTGCCACCTTCCATGAACTTGAAGTCCACAACCAAGCTATTTCTTAGCTTGAGGTCAGTGAAACTATTTTGATTTCCTGCAAAAGCATCCTTTTCTGTATGTGTCCCTTTCTTCAGTGGGAGACCTGGTTCTTCAAGCAAGATGGGTCTCTAAAGACAATTATCAGTGTTTACTTTGTACGTCCATGCTAACCCATTCTATCTCCAAAACACATCAACATTTTCAGACATTGTATTTTTGGGGGTCTTTGCTTGCTTGTGTTCAGCTTAGGGTTCGCCAGCCCCCAGCCCCCACCCCAAAGTGCAAAGCCTGGCTGCTGGCCTCTTCCTCCTCTCCCTGATGCCTCCCATTCCACAGCCCCCTCCAGGAAGCCTTCCAGTCTTCCCTTCCAGGCTCTGGAAGAGGAGGGGCAAGCACCCCCCCTTCCCCCCACTGAGCAATAAAGTGCCTGATGTAGAGTGAGGGGACAGAACACAGACAACATGGCTCCTGGCCCTCTAGAGCCTTCTCAAGCCCAGCTAAAGGGAGGCCCTTGGACAACTCCAGCAGCTGCAAAGGGGCTACGTGAAACCTCACTTTGGCTGGGATTGCCCCCTTCTCAGCCCCAAAGTCTCCTCCAATAGGTAGAAAGCCTCACTGCTGGGTGGCAGCAAAGGGAGCCTGGCTCTTTAAGAGCCAAACTAACGGCAGCTGAGTGGAGGGACTGAGAAAACAGCTGAAGGTTTATCCCTTTCCTGTTATATTTCCCCCAAACTCTGTGGGAGTTTGCGCAAAAATACCCTTGAGTTTCCAGAAGGAGGTGAGGAAGGGAACCCCAGTCCCCCAGGTTGCTGGGCCCCCAGCACAGGGTGGTTGGTGACTGGAGGGGTCCAGTCTTAGGGAAGACAGTCCCAAGAAGGTCAATGGGGAAAGTGGGGGGGGGGTGTCTCAGACTCCATGTTAGAAGTCTGAGACAGTCTGACACAGGCAGAAGGGCGACCAGAGAGGGGGTGAGGGTTTTGTCCAAAGCGACTTAAGGCGGATCCAAGACCCTGATGCTGGCTCCGCCCTCTAGGGTCCCCCACAACCCCCTCTATGGCCTGGCCTGGCCTCCAGACAGCCCCACTCCATGCAGCCTCTCTTCTCCCATGCATTGTTCTCAATTTACTCATTCTCCCTAACTTGCACGTACGTATTTCTCGAGGACTGTCCATCAGAGCTGTGTCACTGTTGTAAAGTAAAAAATACGTCCTCAGCAAATCTATCAACTAAAGCAGAGCTTGTGACTTCTGCCTGGCTGCTGTATTAAGACCCATCTTGGGGAGTCAGGGTTCAAAAATCATCTATTAGCTCTTTAACATTAAATATGTGAGAATAGCCTAAGCATAAAGTACACCTAAGGGAATATTCCTGATTTTAAAATTATGCAAGAAGGATGCCTGGGTGGCTCAGTCAGTTAAGTGTCTGTCTTTGGCTCAGGTCATGATCTTGCAGTTTGTGGGTTCGAGGCCCTCATCTGGCTCTGTGCTGACAGCTTGGGGCCTGGCCCCTGCTTTGGATTCTGTGTCTCCCTCTCTCTCTGTCCCTCCTCCACTTATGCTCTCAGTCTCTCTCTCAAAATAAATAAATTTTTAAAACTATTTTTAAAATTATGCAAGAGTATATTGTGTGCATGCTCACAAACACACACACACGCACACATACACACACACACACACGTGGAGGTCATGGGCACTCATACATTGAAAATAGCAAGTTGAACCCATCATTGTATAAAAAGAATAGTATATCATGACCAAATAGAGGTTATCTTAGAAGTTTAAGGCTATTTCAGCATGAAGAACTCTATGAATATGTAACTCATTACCTCAATAGTTTCAAGGAGAAGAATATCATCTGATGCATGGCCCCACATTTCCTGATAAAAGCTTTATTTAGCAAGCTAGGAAGAAGAGGAAACTCCCTGACTTGATCAAATGGTCGGCTGGAAGCCTGCAAAAACCTTACTTTTTAAAGCTAAAATATAACTCTCATTCCCTGTAACATCTGGATTAAGGCCACGATGCTGCGGTAAGCAGGATAATAGACCCCCAAAGATGTCCATATCCTCATCCCTGCAACCTGTGAATATGTTACCTTAAACAACAGAAGGAATTTTGCAGATGTGATTAACTTTGGAATTTTGAGAAGGGGAGATTATCCTGGACCATCTGGGTGGGCCCGATGTATGCGCAAGGATCCTTGTGAGTGAAAGGAGGGAGCGGGAGAGGTAGACTTGGAGACAGGGACTGAAAGATGCTGCACTCCCAGCTAGAAAGATGGAGGAAGGGCAGCCTCTACAATAGGCAATGCACTCTCCCCTCAGAGCCTCCAGAAGGAACGCAGCCCTGCATATATCTTGATTTTACCCAGTGAACGCCATTTTGGATTTCTGACCTCCCAAAACTATATGGTAATTAACTTATGTTGCTTTAACCCCCCAAGTTTGTTGTGATTTGCTATAGCAGTAATAGGAAACTAACACAGATGCCCACTTCCAACACTGCACTGAGGGTCATAGCCCCAATGTACTAAGAAAAAGAATTGAGGATAAATATTGGGAGAGGGGGATGCCATAATTGTCATTATTTGCAGATATGTCTTTCCACCAGAAAATCAAAGAGAATGAATTGGAACATTGTGTTTATAATAGAGTTCATTAAAGCACCCAAAATAAAATCACATTAAAAAAAAATAAATCACTGAGGCACCTAGGTGGCTCAATTGGTTAAGCACCTAACTTCAGCTCAGGTAATGATCTCACGGTTCATGAGTTCGAGCCCCACGTCAGGCTCTGTGCTGACAGCTCAGAGCCTGGAGCCTGCTTCGGATTCTATGTCCCCTCTTTCTCTGCTCCTCCCCCACTCATACTCTGTGTCCCTCTTTCTAAAAAATAAACACTAAAAAAATTTTAAACAAAAAAATAAGTCGCTTTCCTATATACCAGCAGTGACCAATTCAAAATGTGATAGGAAGAAAAGATTCTATTCCTAACTAATCACAACAAACCTATAAAATATCCAGAAATAATCCATCAAGAGGTTTCCAATCTCAAAAATAAACTTTTACTGAAAGACATGTAACAAACTGAATGATTACGAAGATATACCATGTTACTGGTGTTTCTTTTCTTTCTCAATCTGTAAACTCCAGACAATCTCCATCCAAATTCCAGCAGAGGTTATTATAAAATGTAATTCTGAATTTCACCTGAGGAGACCATGAGCAAGAATAGCATCCACCACAAAACGGCAAGAAAAAAGTAAAAACAGGGGGTCTAGGCTTACAGGATATCAAACAACATATCACTCTAGTAAACCAAACACTATGGTTTTGTTATAAGAATAGAGAGATTGAGTACTTTCACAGAAGTATAAATCCAGAAGCATACCACCTATGAGTGGGAATGTAGACCGTAGCATACAGCAAAGGTGGTATTTCAAGTTAGTGGTGTTTTTAACTAAGTGACCAAATCACTAAGGAGAATCCATGAAAATCTCAAGACTTGACAGGACACAAAAACTAAATGGAAAGAAGTTAAACTACACAAGTATCAGAGGAAAATAGGGGATATTATTTTTATATCCTGGAGATGAAAAAACATACTTTTAGGAAAGACACAAAATCCAGAAATTATAAATTCGATTTTTTAAAAAATGTGCCATCGGTAAAAATAAAAGTCAAGTGCACCTTGATAGAAAGTATTTTTGACACATATAAATATCATCTTAAAGGTTTTTTTTTTAAGTTTGTTTATTTTGAGAGAGAGAGAGAGGGAGAGAGAGAATCTCAAGCAGGCTCCGCACTGTCAGCACAGAGCGCGACACAGGGCTGGATCCCGTGAACCGTGAGATCATGACCTGAGTGGAAACCAAGAGTCAGAGGCTTAACCAACTGAGCCACCAGGCACCCCTTTAAGGTGTTTTTTTTTTTTAAGTTTATTTATTTTCAGAGAGTGAACACATGTTTGTGAGCAGGAGGAAAGGCAGAGAAAGAGAGCAAGAGAGAGAATCCCACGCAGGCTCTGCACACCTGACGCTGGGCTCGATCTCATGAACCATGAGATTGTGACTTGAGCTGAAGTCAAGAACCAGACGCTTAACTGATTGAGCCATCCAGGCACTCCAATACATATTAATATTTTAATATGAGAATATCTCCTAAATATCATTAAGAGCCTCATGAAAATGGGTCAAGCTTATACATGGGCGGTGGGCAATTCACAGAAAAGAATACATGACCGATAGATAGGTAAAAAGATCCTTACCCTCACTATGAATAACGGAAATGCAAATTCAAATGCAAATGAGATAATATTTCACCCAGGAGACCAGAAAACCTAAAGATCGAATATCCGGCATTCGTGAGGATACGGCCAAGTGCTCTTGGTTGGATTACAAACTGGGGCAGCGTTATTAGATAGCAATTTGACTCCATCTATCTATAAAAAATTACATGTAAGCACTTTTTTGAGTTGCGGAATCATTTTTTTTTTCTTGCAAGAAAACCACTTTTTGGATTCTAGCATATACAGTGTAGAGCACAGCGGTCCAGCTGAGGTAGAGGTGGGGGCCCCGCCACGCTCTGGCCTCCCCTCACACCGCGTCCCTCCCTGTCCTCCACGACACACCCGGCTAGGTCAGAACTTCGTGGACGTCAGGCCCCCACAGCCGCTGGCCCAAGACAGCATGTCCACTCAGTTCCCTTGAGTCAGCGGTAGGGGACCTCTCTGCAAAGGAAAGTCGTCCCAGAGAATCTGACCTTCCCCTGGAGTTACCGAGAATATGGTTCCCAGATTTATGTCATCACTATGTTAGAACAAAACAGAGCTGACACGGGAGTATGAGAAACTGTTTGAAACAAAGAAAATCCCATCCAAACAGGGTTTTTAAAAAAAAGCAGCTGGTGAGCCCGGTGCTTTAATCAAGGAAGAAATAAATAAAGCAGACCAAGCAAGAAACACCTGGATCGGGACTATTTGGACAAGTCACACAAAGAGCAAGATGGAAGAAGCCTTTGAAAGTAGCTTAAGCGGGAGCTGAAGGAATAAATCTTTGAGGCATTGTATTTGCAGTTTGCAAAGAAAATTCAGAATTTATTATTATTATTTATTAAGCCAACTTCAGATGGGTCAAACAGAAGATCAGCGGCCTGGATGCTGTGACTATCTGAAGACTCATTTTGTGATTCCAGAATCTTCCACAGCCCTTCCCCAACCGTACTCTCTATTCGGCAAGGAGCCCCTTGCAAGCAGCCACATCATCCTGTTTTACGAAGCCCCCCCCCCCCCCCCCCCCCCCCCCCCCCCCCCCCCCCCCGCCACAAGCCTTCTACTAGACTTTCAATCATCAAATCTGGCTCCAGACGACCCAGAGGGAACCGCTGGGGTCTGTAGCATGAGGCTGAATCAGGCAAGAGAAGCCAGTCAGCTCGTCTCCGGGGGTATTTCCTATAACAAGTTTTAACTCCACACTAAAATGGTTAAGTCAGTTAGCATTTCTCACGTGAAGACAATCGTAAAAATTCAGAGATGGGGGAGTTGAGAGAATAGCTCAGCCCCGGTGTTTACCTTTCCCTCTGCGCGACTCAAGGCTGCTGTATCCAGAGAGAAATGAAGAGACGTGCCAACCATCCTACTTCACCCCCCCCCCACCAATTCGCCAACCGAAATGGACAACGCCCTCCTGGAACCTTCCACCGCAAAGGGCTCACAGCAGCCCCCACAGAAGGGCATTCGGGAACAGTCAGCAAGTTCCCCTCGACTTACTTCTCCAGACCCCAGAGCTTGTGAAGGTTGTTAAGCCAATACACAAGTGGCTTTTGCCCTTCAGAAGTCTGTAATGCAGTCTACACTCACTCCAGGTGAATATCAAAAGAACCCATTTTTCAGAGCCCAGTATCAATAGTAGGATACAGAAATACTGAAGAACATCCAAGCAGAGGAGAAACCAGTGAGGGAGCCTAAATAGAACCTCTTTTCAAGCTCCCCAGTTCTGTATGATGCTGAGCCTTGGCCACACGCTGCAGTCACCTGACAGCTGTGAGAAATCCCCACGCATGGCTCCCCCACAGAGGTTCTGAGGCAGGACTGGAACTGGTCTGGACTGGCCGTAGTGCCTGGGCACCAGGATATTTAAAAGCCCTCCCCCCACCCCGGAGACTTGAATGTGCCCCAATCGAGGTGATCCTGAGGATAAGCAGAGTCCATGACATCAGGCCCCCCATGCTAGGTACCAAAGGAAAAGTCTGAAAATGGCCAGCAATTTTGGTGACGAGAAGGTGACACAAAATTCGTAAGAGCAGCTTCTCAGGAGTAACAGGAACAGAAAGCAAACGGGCAGGGAGGGGGTGGGGGCCACCAATCACAGAGTCACTCATAAGGAAAGTTCAAGAGCTTGTTCATGAATACAAGATTAAGACCACAGTGACAGAGGGTGGAGGGTGAAAGGGCCAGGAGGGAATTTATATTTTGTTCTTTACGAAGAGAAATGTGGAGATATTATTCATTCCTACAAAGAAGGAAATTCTACCATTTTCAACAACATGGGTAGACCTTGAGGGCATTATGCTAAGTGAAGGAAGTCAGATGGAGGAAAGCAAATACTGTGTGATCTCACATACATGGAATCTAAAAAACAAAACAACAGGAACAAAACCAAGCTCGTAGGATGGAGGGGAAGGCAGTGTGTAAAATGGATGAAGGAGGCCAAAAGGTACCAACTTCTAGTCATAAGATAATGAAGTCATGGGGATGTAATATACAACACGGTATGATGATTCTCGGGTTAATGATGCTCTATTGCACCACAAGGCAAAAGATTTGTAACATAATAAAAATATGTATGGTGATGAATGTTAACTAGACTTATGATCATTTTGCAGTATCTACAAATAGTGCGTCATTATGAAGCAAATATAATGCTACTTGTCAATGATAGGTCAATTTTTTTAAAAAAGGAGAAAACCGTGAGCTATTTACAAACAGAAAAGGAAGATCTGGTAGAAACAGAGTTTGAAAAAACAGCCGAGGAGACATCCAATTAATCAAAGCCCCACAGACAGAGGGCAGGTGTGATGATTTTCTTTCGTGTGGAAAAAAGGAGAAAGGGAATGAACCTTTATTAAGCATTAATTTTGCTAGAGACCAGGCTAGGTAGTTCCTATAAATGGTTTCATTTCATCTTCATATCCGTACCTCGTAACACAGAAGGCCCTGTACCCAGAATTCTGGGATTTTGGCTGCGCCGTTCTAGTGGCATTTCTAAAAGTAGAACTCCCAAAGGTCACAGTGCTCAAGAAGGCTTCTTATGGGCCCAACAGAATGTTTTATGGAAAGAACTATCCTTATATAACGTTAAAATAAAGAAAATGGTTGACAAAAATCGGTCAGAAATACGTTAGTGCCTGTGCCGTTTCTTCAGGTACCTGAGAGCCATGTTGTGAGCTGCCGTTCCCAGAGCTCGCCTCCCCAGGATGCACAGGGCAAAGGACAGGGTCACAAGAGAAGAGTCCTCATCACTGTCGAGGTTCTTGGAAGGCTGAAAGAGCAAGGTCGTTAATTCAACTTTCGCATGGGTTCCAACACTCACCGACGCAGAATCATAAAGGTAGAGTTATAGGGGGCTTTGCCTGCCAGCCATTGTGGTCACTGAGGTGACTAGAACACCCCAGGGTTGGGGAATTCTCTGCTTCCTGAAGCCCTTTGTCTTGTGCTTGGACATGGAAAAAAAATTGAAATGAGGAAGCTACTTTAGGGGAGAGATGGGGCTAATGTGTGCCTTGTTGACCTAATTCTCTGGAATTTTGAATATGGTGGTTCAGGTGAAGATGGTCAGAGGTTCCAGTAAGATGGATACCCACCTTAGCACTCAATGGAGGGGCAAGATGTGTCTAGCAGGGAGGGAAGAGTATAGGAATCACGTGCAGGTGAGGGTTTTCTGTTCTCCCTATAACGAGGAGCCCACTGAATTGACCATAAGTCCACAATCGACAATTAAATTTAAGGGGTCATCCAAAGTCAGCTGAAAAAGAGGGGTGTGGGAGAGATGCAGAAGAAAGAGTCGAAATATCTTTTTGCAGGGCAAAGGAAACAATTTCAGGAACCAAATGAGGAAAGAACGCTATCACGGGGATAGCTAGGAATATCTGTAGAATTTTTGACCCCCTCAGCCACCTGAACAGGCCAAGCTTGGGTTAAGATATCAGCACTCATTCTCCTTGCTGCATCTGGGAAAGGATTCTGCCACCTGTTCCTTCTGCGACTTGCTTTTAATCACTCGAGGAAAGGTCAGGGACCTGGGTTGGTGTCATTTGGTTTGTCTCCTCAAGTCCGCTGGCAGACTCCATCACTACTGAGGAGGTTGTATTCATTTTGGAGCAACTGTCCATCAACGGCGTATGGATTCAGCTTTTCAAATCCCAAGAAGCAAGGTCAACCAAGTCCCTCCACTTGCTTCCCTCCCCTTTCTCCTCCCCTTGCTCCTCCTCCTTGCCGACCCTCCTTTCTAGAAGCTGTCATTATCCTGAAGTCATTTCTAGAAGTGTCCTCAGTGTGTGAGTGATAATGCCCACGATACACTATTGCACAAGTGATGTGGGCCATCTTGATGGCTGACAAGCTGGTTGCATGGCCACGATTCAATATGTGCAGTAAATCCTCCCGATTTCAGCAGAGATATCCTTTGTACAGAAATCTCAAAACGCACTAAACAGAGAAGTTTCCAGACTTTTAAAGCGATGACGGATGCTTAAAACTGTGCTAACCCTGAGCGCGGTATAGAGAGAAGTATCCCTTCAAGGCTCCCCTATTGGAGAAGTGGTATGTGAATTCTTCCTTTTAATTTTGCCTAAGTGTTAAATAAACATTTATCCAAATGCTTACGTCTGTCTCCTCTACAATAGCAGAGTCTACCACACAGCATAAGAAAAAGGGGCACCTTGGCGGCTCAGTCGGTTGAGCATCCGACTTCGGCTCAGGTTATGATCTTGTAGTCTGTGAGTTCGAGCCTCGCGTCGGGCTCTGGGCAGCTCAGGTTCTGGAGCCTGCTTTGGATTCTGTGTCTCCCTCTCCCTCTGCCTCTCCCCCACTCACACTCTATCTCTGTCTCTCAAAAATAAAATAAAAACATCCAAAACATTAAAAAAAAAAAAGAGAGAGACGGACTGGATAAATGCTCCTTGTTTTTTTAAATTTAACTCGACGCCTCCAGTCCTCACCTCCCTGACCTACCTCCTGTCTTTTCCGTGCACAGTACTGAATCCATTCTAGATAAACATTACAGTAGCTGGCTCGTGTAATCCCCTGGAGACACGGGACGTAGTCATCATCGGTGTTAACGTTGAACATGGCGAGGTCACGCTCGATGTAATGCCACTTGGCAAACGGCTGCAGGGACTTCAGAAGTGATTCATTTTTGATCCACGAGAGAAGTTTGGGGGATGTCACCATATAGTATATGATGCTCTGCGGAGAGAAAGCAAGATTTGGAGCCATTAGAGCCATTCAAAAGACACAAAGGCTTTTTATTTGTTGTATCTCGTAAAGTAAATCAGCGTCAGGAAAGTGTGAGAGCTACTTCCCACATGTGGTGTCATGGTATTTCCTGCTAGGGTTAATGTGTAGAACTTACTTGAGATGTTCTAGAAGGTCCTGTCTTAAGGGGCACCTTAAGACAGAATTTCTATGGTGAGGAAGAATGACAGGAGCCCCGCCCCTTCGGAGAGACACATAAGAATACCCTTGGGTTACCGCAGACTCCTGTGGAGGCCACGTGTGGCTGAATCCAGCAGAAAGACACTGGGGCAGACCCTCTCCCAGGACCCCGGCCAAAGACTGTTTAATGAACAAAAACAACAAAGTGCTTCCTAAAAAAAATCTTTTAAATGTTTATTTTTGAGAGAGAAACAGAGAGTAGGGCGTGGGGAGGAGCAGAGAGAGAGGAGACGCAGAATCCGAACCAGGTTCCAGGCTCTGAATTGTTGGCACACAGCCTGATGCGGGACTCGAACTCGCACACCCGGAGATCATGACCTGAGCTGAAGTCAGATGCTCAATGGACTGTGTCCCCCAAAAACAACAAAATTCTTATGGAAAGTACTTATGACGTAGAATTGTTGAAACACACAAGCACATGTAATCCTGGGTGCCTGGACAGTGGACATGTGTGTCGCCTTCAAGATAACCTGTGTTTTCCCCTCCATCAGAGGTTCCACTTAGGAATCCCAACCGGCGAAAATGCCACTCTGTGGCTTTCTTATGCTAAGTCACAGCTTTACCAAAAGCCATCTTGTAGTTTGCCAATGAATGCCGTCCTTCAGCAAGGCTAGCACCCAGCGAGGGGAAATCAAAATGCAGCAGAGAAAATGAACATCCAACTCGGATGTGGGTGCATCAGCAGCAGATGGGAGTATACCTTCATTATAACCTTCTCTATGCTTCATTATCACAGGCAGCTGGACGCGGTACTCAGCGCCACTGAGGCTGGGGCGGCCCCGGGAACATGGCTTGCATGTCACCTGGGAATCACGAGGAAAGGGAAGGGTGGCGTTTGGCTCAAAAGAGGCAGCCACGAGTGCTCCCGTGGCCCTCTCTGATCGTAAAAACACATTCTTCCCAGGAAGAAGACAGAAAGGACGCCCCATGGCGTGGGCCTGGCCAGGGCTGAGGTGACACCCGTGACTGAGTGGGCAGAGACCCGCTTTTCTAGGCGGGCTCCTGCCCTCTCTCCTGCTCTGCCCTCCCTCTGGCTGGGTCATGAGATCTGGAGCACCCAGGGCAGAGCTTGCTGATGAGGGTCCGGTTTCAGGTTATCTGAGGAGTTTGAGCAGGTGAGCGGATGGACTCACGCGGTCCCTGGATTTGGGCCAAACGAGGGCAAATGCCTGACTCAGCCATTCTCAGCTGTTAGGACCGACGGCAGCCTGGGCTTCGGGAAGGCTGATCTGCAGCTCATGGCGTGTGTGGCCTTCCTTCTCTGGGACATCTTCTCTGTGGCCAAGCGGGGAGAACGAAGTCCGCAGTTCATGTGCTCTGTCATTTCTGCAGCACTGTGCCCAGGACAACAATGCTGGCCCGGAGAAGGCCCTTGAGCGTAAGAGTGGGAGGGAAGGAGGAGGAGGAAAGGACAGAGGCGCGAGTGAAGCCCACTTCTCTTCATTTTTCTGAGATTTAAGACGAGAAGAGTGAGTATGAAGAACTCAGCACGCGGCCTGCACCCAGCTTATATTTGGCATATAAGTCCTGGAATCCAGGACTTACCCACCCAGGGGGCTTGAGGCTCAGGGAGTCAGTGCCAGGTGCCCAGGTGAGGGGCGAGGAGTCGGGGTAAGGGGACAGAGGGCATGTGGGGCCAGGGACAGCTGAGTCTGTGGTGGTCACCAGAGTGCCTTCTAATATTCAAAAATGTCAGTTCTGAATCTGGAGGTTTTTTTTTTTTTTTAATTTTTGAGAGAGACAGAGAGATAGAGTGTGAGCTGGCAAGGGTCAGAGAGTGGGGAGACACAGAATCCGAGGCAGACTCAGCTTCTGAGCTGTCAGCACAGAGCCCGATGCGGGGCTTGAGCTCATGAACTGTGAGACCATGACCTGAGCCGAAGTCGGACGCTTAACCGACTGAGCCACCCAGGCGCCCCTGAACCTGGAGGGTTTCTACTGTCGACTTGCTGACAGGATAATTTAAAAGTTTTATGATGCAGGTGGTTTGCACAGCTGACCCAAAGTCGCAAGCACAGGAGAATCTGTGACTGGCCAGAGGCACGGCGTCTCGCCCAACAATTACTAAGGGTACAAAGACGTTGGGTCTGTCTGAACATCTGGCTCTAGCAAACATCTGGTCTGGTTTTTCCCCCCCGATATGTCCTAAGCACATGTAGCAGACAGGAACAACAAACAAAACCTGAAGGGCGTTTACCTTTTCATTCATTCCTAGGGAGGAATGAAAATAGCCCCCGATGAAGTCAGAATAGTTAACGAGGGTTTTGAATCCCGGAGGTTAAAACTTCCTTCTCCAGGTCTGGCACAGTCTTGCGGCGTTGACTTCCCAGTGCTTCCCCCGGCTCAGCTCTCCCGTGTGCCAGGGGAATCCGCTCCTCTCGCTCCGGAGGAAACACACCACACACCCAATAGTTGCAACCCATTACCCCATTTCCAGTTGGCTTCGGCAGAAATTCTGTCAGGGAGACAGAGTCAATGAACAGTGTGAAATCCTTCAGAATCTGTCAGGATGAAATGGACACGACACTAAGAAGAACTGATAAGTAAGGACGGGGGAGGGGGTGGGAGTGGGGAATGAATGGACGATGTACAACGTGATCCTTGTTGAAAGCGGGACGTCTTCTGAATTAATCCACCGTATCTTGCTCCTCCAGCAGGGATTCTCCTGGCTTCTCATTTTCATTGTAGATCAGCATATTCTATCAGACAGCTCATTCTAGGAAGGGGGCTCTGGCAGGCAGACCCACATGTGGGGTCTTCCGCTCCTCATTCTGCAAGGGCAGCGATAAGCACATCTCGTTTCTGGAAAGCTTGGACAGGAACAAAGTCAGCAGGAAAGCCAGGCCCTCGCAGAAAGCTGTTTCCTTGACTGCTCCGAGGGTTTAAAACACCAATAAATGGAGGGGAGCTGGAGGAGGCACCAGAGAAAACCCTCCAGTCGTCAAGAAGGAAATGATTTCAAATATATTCATACAGGGTGGGGGAAGTGACCCAGTTTATTAGGAGATTAAAAACAAGAAGAAAGAAATCCTTTTGTGTCATGGAATTATGCCATGCTTTTCTTCCTGTTTGATTTGCCTGCCCAATAAAAAATAATCATGATGATGATAAAAAGAATGAAACTTCAAGCAACTCAGAATAACAAAGGCAATTTAGTACACCAAGTAAGCAAGGTTTTTACCCTCAAAGGCTCTCTCTTCTGTTCTGATAGCCACTCGGCGCTCCAGAAATGTTCTTTAACTACCTCCACGGAGGGGATGAGTGCAAATTCTGAGCTACCCCACACCAAAGGGCGGGCAAGCACTGAATGCTGGATGGAGAGACAGTCTCGCGTGAACAGGCCTGTGGATGCCACCGTGAACTAACCCAACTGCCTCCGAATCTCGGCCCCTCCCGGGCACTGACTGGGAATTTGAGAGAATTCTGTTTCTCTTGAGCACAAATATGTCTGTAGTGGTGGCCAAGCTTTGCTGTGCATCAAATCACTTAGGAAATGAATTTAAAGCTACAGGTACTGAGGCCCCTCCCCAGGCCCACGGAGTTGGAATATATCAATTCAATTACCAGTTGCAGGGAGGGAGGTATCAAAAAGCAGGTCCTGGAGTGGTGCCCCCAAGGCCTCTGGAAAAGCCAAGAAGGTCAACCCCAAGAAGGTATCACACCCTTCCCTCTCCCTTCTCTCACTCATGGTGACTCGCTGCTCAATCGTATGAGGCTGGGTCTGTCCACAAGTCTGACCCGTGGAAAGGCTGTTTATGGGGAGCCCCCGATTCACAGAGATGGGGCTCAGTGTTGAACCCCCTTCCCATGACCTGCCCCCACAGCAGGTCACTCAGACTCTTGCCTACATCTGGATCTCATCCACCCGGACTGTATGGTCTGGACCCCAGATCCACATTACCTGGGACCTTTGTTCATTCAGTCTAAATAATTCACTGGACACCTCAACATGCAAGTCATCACACTGAACTCTGGGGACCCGAAGAGGAGTCAGGTGGGCGCGGCTCTGGTGCTGAGGGAGCTGCCGGAAGGCGGAGGCGAGGTGAACGCCGGGCATGGGCCCCGAGGCAGCTTGTGAGCACAGCGACGGTGAGGAGAGAATAGCAGGAGGAGGGGGCCTGGCGGGGGTGGGGGCGGGGGTTCAGGAATGTGTGTGCAAAGGTGGGGATGGGGGGCAGTGTAGAAACTCTACCGGAAACAACCGTGGAAAGTTCCAGATGGTTTCTGTCTGGGTTCAAGGCTGCTCAGAACGCACTTTCCTAACCTCCTCACTGCCGGGACAGGACAACCTTCTGGCCACTGGGAGACACCAGGAATGTACTGTGGCAAGTTCCAGGAGCATTTCTAGGGCACAGCTGGCACATGCCCTCTGTCTCCTGTGTCCTCTCCTCCATCCATTTAAGCCTGGGGCTTACATCTTGGAACACGAAGTGGGGGAAGCCACTTAAAATGGTAGGACTGGCCGCTGGAAGGAACCTGGGTCCCTAGGACTTCCTGGAACAGAGCCACTGCTCCCTTCTTCATTCACGTGCAACAGAAACACGCTTCTCACACGAGGGTGCCATAGTTATTTCATGACACACTGCCAACTCTACTCCCAACTGGCACACCAAGGTTGCCTAGGGTTGACTCCGTATAGAAAACGTCTTACAGCCTAGTTTATATTGGCCAAGGGAGCAGACCCTGAAGTTCATGAGGCGGGAGGTCAACACTCCCTGATTTACTTTTCCAAGTCTGCCCCAGTGCATGGAAGGCTGGGCGAAACATCCACAGTTCCGTGTGAGGTGTGGCTGTAAATTCCCGCACCCCTTCACCACACGTGAAGGTGGCGGATATGAACCACTAAATCGGTTTTGAATATTCTGCGCAGGAAAGGGTTTCACCAACATGTCTTGTTGCAGCTGCCTTGGGGTGTGATCATTAAGAATTATTTAACCTTCTGACTTTTTACAATCTGTCTTCTATTTCCCGTAAACTTTAGCGCTATGGACGCACCCATGGGGCTCTCCTTGGGAGATATTCCACATTTCTTGGTTGAAACCCCTGACGCTTGAGGCACCTGTGTTATCTGTCTACGTTGCATTTCCTCATTTCTGCTGGGCCACCTCTTGCAGCCTCGGCTGGAAGGGAGTCCGGGATCTCAAATGGAGAAGCGTCCTCGTTTTAAATGGCATTAAAATGTGGACTGCTCTGAGGACAAGGACCCAGGGTTCTCTGCATGCAGAGTGCTCCCTCTGAACAGAGGCCAGAACAAAGACTCCCCCCTCTTAGGAAACACCTTCACCTGATTGTCCCTCTGTACCCTTGCTCAAGGTTCACATTTGTTTTCTGGGAGACTTCACTCCAAACCGGCACATTTTCTGAGGGTGAATAGGGGTTAGGCAGATGTGGATACCAGCAACAGCAGAGCTCTGTGGTTAGTCCCAAATGAGCATGGACGAAAGGCTGTCATAACTAATCCTCATTAGATCATTTCACTATACTTTCGAGTTTTTATTTTAAGCTTAAAAAATAAATCTGGTTCTAATGTGGAAATTGCAGGGTATCTAAAGTGATAACTTCTGGGGCACCTGGGTGGCTTAGTCGGTTAAGCGTCCGACTTTCGCTTAGGTCATGATCTCGCGGTTCATGGGTTCAAGCCCCGCGTCGGGCTCTGTGCTGACTGCCAGCTCAGAGCCTGGAGCCTGTTTCAGTCTGTGACTCCCTCTCTCTCTGAACCTCCCCTGCTCACGCTGTCTCTCTCTCTCTCCTAGAAATAAATAAAACATTAAAAAAATAAAAAATAATAAAGTGATAACTTCTAACATGTAAACACTGACGTTTGGTGATATTTTCAGGACATTTCAATTCACCATCGCCACCATCACATAGCTGTGCTGCGTTAGAAGTGAAGACACAGATCTATGGAAGGAAAAGAACTGTCTATTAGCCACCGTTAGAAGGTGACTCAAAGCATGAATTCAAAGGCTACCTCAAAGCCCTTGAGGCTTGTTTTGCTAAACCGGCAGTTCCCCAACCTAGCTGGGTCTCAGATTTGGAAGTTGAGGAGAAGCTTCAGAATCTAGCTATTTGCAAAGCTCTTCCGGAGTCTCCTAGGCCAGCCCAAAGGGATTACTCAGGCAAGTGTCCCGGGGGCCCAGAGCAGCGATACCTTGATGTAGTACCGGATGAGTGTCCTGCGGAGGTCATACACCTGCAGCATGGTGGCTGCGTTGTTGTCCATGATGCTGTAGCCCTGCAGGATGTACTGTGTTCGTGTGATCTCCCAGGTGAGCCAACGGAGGTTAAACGCGGCATTGCAGGACAACAGGTGCGGCAGGTGGCCCGGCTTACAGCAGCAACAGCCTCTGTCGTCCTCATCACCTTCCATGATGGCCTCGACCTCTCTCTGCTGGCAGTAGGTTCCTGGCAGAGCACAAACATGAGGCAAGTTACACAAGAAGTCACTGGGTAACCTTTGTTTACGAGGGACTTTCCCCTGGCCTTCACTGGAGGGGAAGACCCGAAGGGAGTCTGGGAATCAGAATTGTTTAATTCTTAAGTTCCCAAACAAGTCACCGTTCTCATCGTCAGTGACTCTTTTCTTCATTCGCATTCACTCTGATTCTCATCTCCTCCCCATTTTGTTGTGCGTGCGAGAGGAAGCTGACTTGCACAGTACTCATGGGCCCCACGTTGAAAGACAGTACGGTTATACTCTTGAGCTTCCTTTTCCAAAAGCCAGCAGGTCACCACTGAGCAGAGAGGAGGCTAAATATAGGTGGCAGGTGATGTCTGAGAGCAAGTAGGTGCAGGCTGAAGTGTTTTTCAGGAAGGAAAGTTCCCTGCTTCTTTCCCTGGAAGAGCTCCATTGCCTAACCATAAGGGCACACCACGCATGCCACCTCACCTCGCATGACTGAGAGCAAGATGTTGGGGGGGCCTCAACGTTTTTGTCAATGATGTGAAGGGGAACATACACAGTGTGCCAACGACATGGGTTGCTGGTACCGTCTGGAATGCAGAGTTGTGACCTAAGATGACCTCAGAAGATAGGACCGTGGACTGAAACTAACATGCTGAAAACTAATAGGAATAAATGGAATATCCAGCATCTAGTTTCAAAAAACCAGATACATAACTTGTGAAGATATAGTAGCATATTTTACAAGTGCTTTGGTAGTTTCGTTGATCACAGAACCAGAAGCAGGAAAAGGGAAAGATCCGACTTGGAACAGCTCCTCCGAACCCTTGGGTGTTTTTAGCTTAGGAGAAATGTGGTTTCACTTCTGTTGGAAGAGATCGTGCTGGCTTGTTGTCCAGAGAACGGACTATCGAGGCAGCAGGGGTGGAAGCGAGGATATCAGTTAGGAGGCTGTTAGTTAACACACCCAAGATAGCAGTGATTTGGATAAAGGCCGTTGGGGAAAATCTGGAGAAATGATCACATTCTGGATCTCTCTGAAGGTAGTCTGCTAGGATTGGGGAACCAATTTGGATAGGAGATGTTGAAAAGATGCATGAAGAATGGTGTGAAGTTTTCTGACCTGAGTGAGGTAAGAAGTGAAAAGACCGGTCATGGAGATGGTGAAGACTGCAGGGGAGCAGCCTTTGGGTGGGCTGATGGGAAGATCGGGAATTTTTAATTCCATGTGTGAAGTTTTAGCAGTTCGCCATTAATCGAAATGGAGATGTCAAGTAGACAGTTGGATTAAGAAATCTGGTTCAGGAGAAGGGTTCTGGCAGAGATTCATAACATCTGAGAGGATTATCAGGATACAGGGGCGATTTGAAGTAATCTGGGGAGAGAGGCCAAGTCAGAGCTGAGCTCTGAGCGTTCCGTTCAGAGGCTGGGGAGGTGAGGTGCTACCAATAAAAACGATTGACGAGAAGTAGCCTGTGAGGTCAGAAGAAAGCCAGAAAGAGGCAAAAGGCAAGTTAAAAGAGAGAGAGAGAGAGAGAGATAAAAAAAGAGTTTCAAGGAAGAGGGAACATCAGCTATGTTAAATGATGCTTGTAGGTTAAATTACCTGAGGAATGAACTGTGAGAGTTGACAAAACAGAGGTGAATGATAATCTCTGTGAGAGAGGTTCTGGTGTAATGATGGGTGGGGGAGGGGATGCCTGCTTGGAGCCAACTGAAGACAGTAAGAGAGAAAAACGCAGGTACAGTTAGTGTAGGCAACACTATTGGGAAGTTTAAAAATCTTTACGATTTTATTATATTTTTGGCTTTCCTTGCATAGACTGGGACCTCCTCTCCAATGTTAAATAAACATTAGTTTAGATGGAAAGTATTCATTCTTTTAGCATTACATAAGGACACTAGCTGTAGGTTTTTCATAACTGCTCTTTGTCAAAAGGAGGAAGTCTTCTTCCATTTCCAGTTTTCTAAGAATGTGTATTAAAATCGGAAATAGGTATTTAATTCTAGCAAATGCTTTTCCTGTTTTTCCCATTTATTCTGTTAATATGGTGAACTATATTGATTAATTTCCACATATTAAACCAATCTTTCATTACTGGGATAAACATCACAAATTTATATATTGCTGGATTTGGGTTTCCAGTATTTTGTTGGGAATTTTTGCATATACACATTCACAAGGTACATTGGACTACAGGTTTATGTCCTTGTCTGGTATATATATTGAGCTTATGAAATGTATTGGGACGCGTTTTCTCTTCTATTTTCTGAAAGTCTTTAAGCAATATCGGTGATAATTCTTGCTTACATATGTAATAGAGTTTAATAGAGTTTACATGTTTAATAGTGACAGAGTGATTCTAGAGTTCTCTCTGTGGCCAAGATGTTTTGTTTTTGTTTTGTTTTTCCTTACAAATTCAATTTCTTTAGCACATATAGGTCTATTCAGATTTTCTGTTTCTTCAGGTGTCAAATTCAGAAAGTTATATTTTTCAATGAGTTTTTAATTTCACCTAACTTGTCAAATTTATAAAATATCCTTATTATGATGTTTGTAACATCTGGAGTAATGTCCCTTGTTGATTCCTGATCTTGATAATCTGTGTTTTATCTTTCCTTTCTTGATCAGTCCGGGTAAAGTTTTTGTTTTGTTTTGTTTTGTTTTGTTTTCAATTTTATGGGTCTTTCCTGAGAACCAGCATTTGGTTTCATGATTTTCCTCTATTGTTTCTTTATTTTCTGGTCCATAGATTTCCTGCTCTTATTTTTTAAAATTTTCTTCTTTTATTTGCTTCGGGTTTTATTTCATCTCCTTTTCCTAGTTTCTTCAGGTGAAAGTGTAGGTTGGGAGTCGCCAATTTGTATTTTGTAAAAGGTCAGAGAGTAAATATTTTAAGATTTGGGGGCCACATCTGGTCTATATTACTGCTCTCTCTTCCTCCCCTCTTTATCTCTTCTTTCCCTCCTTCTCTATCTCCATCCCTTTAATATAAAAGTCATTCTAAGTTCATAGGCATAGTTTGCCAACTCCTCGCTTAGATCATTGATTTAAACCTTTCTTCTTTGCTATTATAAACCTTTAGAGCTGTAAGTTTTTCTCTAAGCATTGCTTTGGCTGTATCCCCATACATTTTTTATATTGGTATTTCTAATTTTCATTCAGTTTAATTATTTTGTAACTCACATAGTTTTTATTCCTTAAACCTCTGTTATTGGGTGCATGCACATTTGAGACTTTTATCTTCATGATGAATTGACCCTTCAATCATTATAAAATATCTTTTTTTATTTTGGCTAGGGATTACAAAATGCGTTTTCACCTTCTCACAACCTGCAATAGATGGATTTCTTAGCACTCTTCCTGTAATGTTGTAAGATTATTACCAAGATATATTAACTCTTTCATGTCCTTTCCATTATTGTCAAATATTTTAACATATATTTAAATCCCATAATAGACTGTCATTAGTTTGCTGTAAACAGTCAATTTTTTAAAAAGCATTTTAAAAAGAAGAGAACATCTTTGCTCACATATTTGCCATTTCTGGCAATCTTCATTGTTTTACATTGAATCAATTTTCTATCTGTTATCATTTGCTTTCTAACTGAAGAATTACCTTTACCATTTGTTACAGTGGAGGTTAGCTGGTAATTATGTCAACTTTAGCTTTCCTGGAAATATGTAAATTTTGCCTTCAGTTTTGAAGGATATTTTCCTTAGCTGTAGAATTCTGGGTTGATAGTTTTCTTTTCTTTCAGCCCTTAAAAAATACCATTGCACTATTTTCTGACTTGCATTATTTCTTATGAGATTTTAATGATAATTCACATGCTTGTTTCCCTGGATATTAAATGTTTTCCCAACTTTCGCGTGATCTTGACAAAATGATGATAGAAAAATCTCAGATGTTCTTTTTATTTTTTTAAATTGTCACCAGTTTGAGGATTATGTGTTAAGTTCTGGTTTTCTTTGTGTTTATCCTGCTTGGGGTGTGCTGAGCTCCTGGGATTTATGGATTGATATTTTTCATCAATTCTGAAACTTTTTGGATAGAAGTTTTTCATTTTTTTTTCTGCCCCTAATTATCACTTTTCCTTTTGGACTCCAGTTTTACACATATGTTAGAATGCTTGATATTGTCCCCATAGATCACCTAGTGTCTATTTTCTTTAACCTTTTATTATTTGCATCGGTTTGGATAGCTTCTATTGCCTTGTCTTCAAGTTCATTGATCTCTTCTTCCACCCTCTAAAGTTTTCATTTCAGACATTGTATTTTATTTTTAGAATGTCTAGTTTTTTCCTATGATAGTCTCCATCAGTACAATCATTATGATCATTTTTCCTCTGAATTCCTAAACATATTAATATCCATTTGAAATTTCTTTTCTGTTACCTCCAATATCTTTGTGTGTGTCTCTATTGTTTTCTTCTCCTGGTTACAGATCACTTTTTTCTGCTTCTTTTCATATTTAGAAGCTCTTATTATTTGCTGGATATTGTTGATGCTATAGTGTTGACAGTCTGGACTTTTTTTGGGGGGGCTTTTCAAAGAGTTATGTCTGTTAAGTAGTTAATTTATTTGCACATCAGCTTGTCAGCTTGATCCTTTTGAAACTATTTTTTACAATTTAAACCCAAGTTAGTTAACATATAGTGTAATAATGATTTCAAGAATAGAATGTAGCGATTTATCACTTACATGTAACACCCAGTGCTCCTCCCAACAAGTGTCCTCCTTACTGCCCCTCTCCCCTTTAGCCCTGTCCCCCACCCAACACCCCACCAGCAACCCTCAGTTTGTTATCTGTCTTTAAGACTCTCTTATTTTTAATCTTTGTTTGAGAGTGTCTAGAGTAGACCTCTAGGGTGATAATATCTCTACTCCCAAAGCTTGGTCTTTCTGGGGTCTTGGTTGAATTCCTGGGATGTTCAACAAGATGTCTCCACCAGATGATTGGAATTTCTACATCTCAGCACCTTACAGCCTCCATATTCTCTAGTTAGCTCACACCTCCCCCGTTACTATTCTCTAAACGGACTTGCCTCTAACATTCAGCAGGTTAATACTCATCCAATCACTAAAGAGGATCCCCGTACAGATTTTCACAGTGCCTTCTTTGTGAAATTCACTCCTGTCTGATACTCTGACCCACAAAGTCCAGCTACCTTAGCAGCAGCTGATTCTGCCTCCCTACCTCAGCAAGACAACTGTATTCTACTTAGGTGCTGCCCCCCCACCCCCATACTACATATAAGAAAGGGTCTCTAGGAAGAAAGCAAGGGTAATTATGGAGTCTACTTGTGTGTTTTCTTTCTCTTGTTGATCAGAGGCTTGCACTGTCTTTTTTTTTTTTTAATGTTTTATTTATTTTTGAGAGAGAGGTAGAGACAGTGTGAGCAGGGGAGGGTCAGAGAGAAAGGGAGACACAGAATCTGAAGATAGGCTCCAGGCTCTGAGCTAGCTGTCAGCACAGAGCCCGATGCGGGGCTCGAACCTGCGAACCGTGAGATCATGACCTGAGCCGAAGTCGGATGCGGACCCGACTGAGACACCCAGGCGCCCCCCCCCCTTTTTTTTTAAAGAGGCTTGCACTGTCTATTCAGTGTCTGAAAGAAGTTGATTAATATATTTTTCCTAGTTTTATAATTGTTTATGGCAGGAAGTATAGTCCAGTACTGGTTACTCAGTCATGGCCAAAAGGGTAAGTCTCTGAATCTGTTTGCATGTCTGTTGAGACTGAATTCAGACATAAAAACTGTCCCTTACATCCATTTCTGTACCATTTACTTTTTCCAAGATCCCATACCATTATTCACCATGACTGCTACTTAGCAGGTGCTAACGAAGTAGCTGGTGGACTGCCTGAATGAATAAACGAAGGGAAGATTTTTATCCAGATCACTGCGTGCACAGGCAATAGAAACTATTGAGAAAATGCATGGCAGACTATATTACGTATTTGACAGATAAAGAAAATCAATGTCTGTCCTAAGCCTCTCCACAGAACTCATAAATGAGAGACTACAACCTTCAAATAATAATGTACATACAGAACTGTTAGGATAACAGTCAGTGAAACAGGACTCAGGATCAGGATGGGGAAAGCAAGCAGGCAGTGTTACATAAAGTATAACAGCGAAGGGCTGGTCCCACATCTTATGATTCCATTTGTCTTTCCCCAAGACCTCACTGCTTTGGGTCTTAGCTAAAAGCACTCTTTTTAAAAAGCATTTCAAGGCTCTCCTAGCTCATTCTGCAATATAAGGCCTTTATTCCTTCTGGTCCAGTTGTATAGAAATACTATATGAACTATAAGCAATGAGTAATTCAGGCCACATGCTCTGGGGCCTCCAGAGAGAGTGATGACCACAGGGTCCTAACTGATCCACCCCCTGGGACCCTTGGACTTGCAGGCACTAGACTCCGGGGGTGGGAGATCTCTCATCCTACCAAATGGCACACCAATAACACTGGTGTCCTGCAAGTAATACTGTTATTTGGCAAGAAACCCCCTTTCAGTGAATGAAGTGAGACAGTTCTTAGACTCTATAAGGAAGAAGCATAAAGGAGGATTTTCACCTCCAATAGATTACCAACACTGGTCAAATGATGTTCCTCAAAAATCTGCATTTCTTTATGATTTCTCTGTCCATACTTCTCCATCTAGGTCTGGCCTTTATCATGTTGAGCTGAATGTAAGGTTTTTTATTTTCCATTACATCAAGCAAACTGGAAGGTGTGTGTGTGTGTGTGCGCACGTGTATGTGTACACAATACAAAGTGGAGTGTAAATTTCTGCCACATGAGTAGTAAAGTCCCACACCAAGAGGAGCATGGGTACATCTCTGCATTGACAAGGACAGCTGAGGAAACAGTGTACCATGAAGGACAGCTACTCGACGGGGACACGCTAATTGCCAAAGGTTTTTGATAAACACTCAAAGTTAAGGTAGGTCTCTGTACCTTCTCTTAGGAGCAAAAGATTCGCAGCCAGGATCACATTGCAAAAGAATACAAAAAGAAAAACCCCAGCCACTTCTGTACACGCATTACTTTGCTGTTCCAACGCAAAGCAAGACCATATTTTCTTCTCAGACAGGTTCACCGGGTCTGGAGCACATTCCTTCCAAAGGGAACACCGAAGGTCAACTGCCCCCACACTGTGACCTTCTGCACCATTGGTGTCAATGATTGAGGACCTGGCTGGCTGTCTCTGTCTGGTGTTTCTACTGAAACTGACCCTTGGCATCTTTTACGTTCTCATGGCCTCAGTCAGTGGGACACAGGAAGGCATTCATTAAATAATTTTTAAATTATTTAAATTATTAGAGCATCTTCAAGCACTAGTGTTGAATGATGAGAACGCCTAATTAAAGCAGTGGAAATTAATTTTTTGAACTGAAAATGTATCTAGAAGATCCCAGATGTCTTGCCACGGAGGATATATATCAATTTCCTGAGTGTGGCCACGACGTGAAGCAGCCCTCGCTGCTGGACCGGGCAGCTCTCCTGACCACCGACCCTTCCTTCCTCCCTTTGCTGGTCCCCCCGAGGAGCCAGCACTGCTCCCCTTTAAGTCCTGTTTGCCATCCGTGCCAGCGACAGCCGGGCCTGGCTTATTTATTCACATGTAATTCCCCAAAGGAATGAAGTTAATTTAAAAAGGCGTGCACAGTCCAATGGCAAATGATAAAAATTTAAGTAAAAATGGGGCCAAGAGAAACTATGATGAAGCCAGAATAATGTCAAGAGATGCTAACTGCATTCTGCGATACCCTATCTATTTACTAAAGGTAGGCCACAGACTTCCCTGGGGCTTTCTAGAAGTCAGTGAAAGAAAACTTGAGTAGTTCCTTGTGTCCTTAAGACAACGACAAAAATAATTGCTTGGAAGGATCTTGGCTATTTCAAGCAAAGGCACCAGAAACATAATGTTCCCAGGATCCTAATAAAAGGTACATTGTGCGACATGGGGAATACCATCCTTCAGGACATTGCCCAGAAATTACGAGCTGTGCAATAAAGGGAGAGCATTTCTATCGGTGGCGGAACCACGTCAGCCTTAGGAATGTGATTCTCTAAAGGCCTCCTGTCTCCCAACTCCCAAGGGCAGATTTTAGAGAGTCGTGAGAGCAGGAGAACTTGATCCTTTTGGGGAAGTCTTCACTATGGATCATTTCTGTCCACCCAGTTCTGACAATTACTGTGGACTGAGCAGCAGTGAATTTTAAGCCTAGGAATGGAGATATTCTGTGTGGCCGGTTTGTACGGGTCCCCGGTTTCCTGGTCCAGCCGGGCTGGAGGTAGAGCTGACATCCCCTTGGAACAGTCGGGAAGCCAAAGAGAATGGGCTGAACAGAAGGTTTGGTAACCAAAATTCCACCCAGTGTCACTGCTTCCATTCCAGACAACCCCGTGGGGAAGGGGCCATCCAGGCCGGGAAGCCTGGGCCACAGGAGAGGGGACTCAGGCAGGCCGGCTTGTGTGGGAACTTGACTCCCAGGAGGCATGTGCACTTTAATTCTGTAGGTAACAGGCAGGCAGTGGGGATTTTTGAATCTCAAGGAAACATGGGTAAAGCTTGCAGTTACGGAAGATTCCCCTGTAGTTTTGGGGGAGTTAAGAAGGGGCTGGGGACAGGAAGCCTACCACCCACAGTCCCACTTCAGGTGAAAAGTGATGGGGACAGGAGGTAAGGAAGAGGTTGTTTGCCAGGGGGTCAGAGGAAATGAAGGGGAGACCCAGCCACTTATGTGAAGGGGACACATTAAAAACGGTCCCCTACAGGGGCACCTGGGTTGGTCAGTTGATTAAATCTCTGATTTCAGCTTAGGTCATGATCTCACGGTTTGTGAGTTGGGGCCCTGCATTGGGCTCTGTGCTGACAGCTCAGAGCCTGCTTGGGATTCTCTCTGTCTCTCTCTTTCCTTACACCCCACTTTCACTCTATCTCTTTCTTTCTCTAAAATAAATAAACTCAAAAAAAGAGGTCCCCTGCAGTGGGAAGGCTGCGCCAAAAGAAAATGTCAGCTAGTCTTACAACCTTGTTTTACAACATGCACAGTGAAGCCTAAATGCACAACATATTGTAAAGATTGGGCCTCCTGACCCTCCAATTTTTTTCCTTATCTGATAAGAGTATCTTGACAAACCGCTCAGCTGTCCCAACGAATCCGACTAACTGGATTCCCCAGAAAACGGCATGTATTATCATTATTGTGTTTAGTCTTATCCAGTGATCATGTTTTAAAATAACTTTGCTAGACATTTATTTGCACTGTGTTTTCATATGGTCACTGCCTTCACTGGGCCTGCGTGCCAGATATGGGGCTGGCGTTTTACATGTGTGTGCAATGAGGTAACCAGGAGGGGACTTCCAGGAGAGAATCAGTCCCTGGCCATGGAGTGGACTATAATTAGGCAGGGATAGGATTAAGCCAGGGCTTTTGATTCAAGCTGCAAGTGGGCTTAGAGACACACACTCTGGGATGTGTGTGTGTGTATTTTATAAATTGCATTCCTTTCTGAGGTCATAGTTAAGATCATTCCCAAATTGCTCAGGGCCGCAGAAGGAGGATGACACCAGAAAATGGTCAAAGCTAAGTTCACAGTAGATCACTTCCACAAACATTTGGACCTCACCCATGCATGTCGTGTGCTGGAAACACAAGATGGGTGAGGCAGGCCTCAGCCCCAGCGAGCTGTCCTTGGAGAAGCACCCTCCTCAGTGTGCTTCTAAAGTGTGTCACACATACCATGACAGAGATGACAACAGGGACAGCATCCACAACAGGAAGGCTGGACATCTAAACTATCATTGCCTCTTGCTGGTTGGTTATATCAAGGGCCATAATGTGACCAAAAGAAATAATATGAGAAGGCATTTTAAACTTTTAAAATTATTGTCATTTTCAGGAAAGTCATAGTGCGGGGTTGTTGTTTTTTCATTTGTTTGTTTGTTTGTTTGTTTGTTTGTTTTCAGGAAAGGCATGGAGATGCCTTTCTCAGCCCCTCCTCCACCGTGTGTACTTCTCCTACACAGAATCCTGGAACTGGAGCTTAAAGGTACAGGCAGGTTTTCTGTCCCCAGCTATCTGCCCAAGAAGAGGCGTTTCCATCTGCTAGACTTCACCAGATTCAATTTCTGGGAAGAAACAATCATTACAATGATTAATATGTTTATACGTAAAGCTGCCCTATCATACATCCCATTCCTGATGGCTACGCAGCCATTTGATATTAATCCACACTTGAAATTAATCCACACTTAAAGAGAGAGAAATAGGTTGCCAAGAATATGAGACATGACCAAGGTCACACAGCAGAAGTAAGTCAAGGAGTAGAATTGGTCTATTGAGACACTGACAGGGGAGCCTGGGTGGCTTAGTCGGTTAAGCGTCCAACTTTCGCTTGGGTCATGATCTCGCGGTTTGTGGGTTTGAGCCCCGCGTCGGCCTCTGTGCTGACTGCCAGCTCAGAGACTGGAGCCTGTTTCAGAGTCTGTATCTCCCTCTCTCTCTGACCCTCCCCTGCTCATGCTGTCTCTCTCTCTCTCCTAGAAATAAATAAAAATATTAAAAAAAAAAAGAGACACTGAGGGGTTTTAGCTCTTTATGATTTTACTGGACAATTTCTCTGCTGGTCCCAAAGTCCAGGCCTTCAGCAACACTGCAGCTGGCCACCTTTCAAGGATCACACAGAGAATCTAGAAGAAGTGTATTGGCCCAGGGTATGGTAGGGGGAAAATATGTTAGAATGATTTATACGTGGTTGATTTTGTGGTCACAGCAGAGGCTTTTGTTGTAACCATT
The DNA here is from genome assembly GCF_003009895.1 of Hyaena hyaena. Lineage (NCBI taxonomy): Eukaryota > Metazoa > Chordata > Mammalia > Carnivora > Hyaenidae > Hyaena > Hyaena hyaena. The sequence goes on along the minus strand of NW_024080951.1, from coordinate 1,252,082 downwards.
TTACATTCCAAGGAGACTCAATTTCTTTCAAGACATCTCCATACGAATAAAAAATTTCTTATGACCTGTCTGGGCCGCTGGATTTTAAAAACGGTGGAATACCTTCCGGTGAAACAGCGTTGTTTTCTCTCAGAGAATTTTGATTTCAAAACATCACCTACCAATGTAATATTAGTCACCTTGAAAAGTGATCTCTCTGGTAGCATCTCATTTATGGCCCACAGTAACCTGGCTATGCACGTGCAATTTCTCCTTTTTTTTGTAAATAAAACACTGGGTCTCCAAAGCAGCCTCTCCGGTAGAAGGGGCTGGTCTTCTGAATTTAAAATCAGGATTTTCCTCTTAGCATACGCTGTCTAATAAGGTTAAACAGATTAGAAGCAGAAGTTCTCTGAGTTTACTTTCTTTCTACCAGCCCATAAGAGAACATGAAATGCACCAAAAAGCACTTCAGGTACATGGTAACTTATATTGGGCAGGTTTGAAGCACAGGTACAAGAAGCCTTGAATTACATCATCATCATCTCTGTGAATGATACGGCTTTTCTTCCATTCTTGGCCCACTTACAGATGATGAGACCAGTGCACTTGACCTTACACAGGTAAGTCACTCTCTCATTCATATTTCATTCTGAGTTGTATTATTGTACTTTTCTCCCACAAATTTATTTTTGAGTGTCGTTAAAATATGTGGACTCTCTGGGGCACCTGGGTGGCTCAGTCAGTTAAATGCCCAACTCTTGATTTCCATTCAGGTTGTGATCTCATGGTTTGTGGGTTTGAGCCCTACATTGGGCTCTGTGCTGACAGCCCAGAGCCTGGAATGTGCTTTGGATTCTGTGTCTCCTTCTCTCTCTGCCCAGCTCCCCCACCCCCACCTCATGCTCTGTCTCTGTCTCTCTCAAAAATACAATAAACATTAAAAAAATTGTTTTAAAAGTATGTGGACTCTTTGCATGTTCAACAGCAAAACCTCTTTTCTTCCCAGACTTGCTATTTAGACAAGTCTGGCTCTGTCTCTCTCACTCACGTGTCACATAATTTGAAATGAAGACAAATATGTGTTTAGGAATTCTGAATGGAGAACCTATTATTGTAGGGGTAAAGTTTGGAACCAAGAGATTTAACAGATTACTCGAGCCACAAAGATGTAGGAACTAAGGACTCGCTAATGACCTGAATGTTGCCACAGAGAAGAAAGAATTCTAGAGAGTTTCAAGATTAGTGGGACAGCTATGGCGTCACCACTAAGGAGAAAGGTTTGGGTTGGATTAACTTTAGATAAGATTAGGTTACACAGATATTTTTAAAATGTCCCCACAGGCTAGTGATTATGGGGTGTTAGCCAGACTATGAGATGGCTGATAACATCTCACACAAACAGGAACATAAACCCCATTTTTGATATTTTCCAGATCCGACGGTAATGTGTGGCTACATCCTGATAACTGTGCCTTTGCTTTCCATGTTCATTCTGCAAGAGCCATCTGGGTTTCACGGTTGCTAAGGCAGGTAGATCATTCCAGAAACTGAGCTGCTAACAGTGGTGGTGCCATATTAATATTTAAGACCTGCTTTCAGGTAAAACTTATAAGTCTCAACAACCAGAGAGAATTTTGAAAAAAATCCTTTCCTTCCTTCCTTCTTCCCTCCTCCCTCTCTCCTCCCTCCATTCCCTCCAAGGCAGTGTGGCCTATTTAGGGGACATTCCCATCCAGGGATGCATACCCCTCCTCTACCCCTGGTGACTGTGAAGCCTGGAGTCTCCTTCTCCCAATATTTTTTTATGTCTCAAATGTGGACAATAATACCTTCTCACTTTATAGAGTTATTATAAGGAATATTCTGGAATATGCTGAGGACTATAGATGAAGTGCTTGGTATGGTGCCTGGCAAAGAACTGATGCTCAGGAACCCTTAGACTGCCTTTACTTTCTCACTCAACCGATATTTACTGGGCATCCTAGGTGATCCAGTCAACGCACTGGGGGAGGGGCATGACTAAGGTAAGGAACCTTAGCCTTTGAGAGTCTCACCGTCTAACAGAACTCGGTTCAATCAATATATCACAGCCTGCATGAATAAAGAGCTGCATATACCAACTTTGCAAGAATACTGAAAATAAGCTTTGGTTTTTAAATTATTACTTGTTATTGTATCGCCAGGAGACATTTACTGACCATCCACCACATGTGGCCACACGTCTACACATCATGGTAATATCCTGATCCCAAAGATGCATGATCTATACAAACACCTAAAAACAAACATAATTTTCATCACGACTTTGGTCTAAACAAGAGGACAAAGTAATCCATACTACTGGTTGTGTTTTGTTTGAGCTACTGTACGAGCAAACACTGGAAGTATTCGATCCCATAGGAATGTATATACAATATATAAAATATACACAAATGCCGTATCATTCATCATAAAGAAATACTGAAAAAAGTAATTTGATGGAAAATTGTAGCAAGGCAACTAATAGAAAAGGTAAGTGTCCACATAACATCATGCATTTCTAATACCGTGTTTCTTGGGCTTTCCAAAAACCCACTTTATCAAATGACACTTTAATATTTCTGAAGAGGCCCCCTAAGAAGATTTCTGGAAAAATCTGGATCTTGCTCTGATAAAAATGTAGCAATCCTATATTAATGAGGATAATGAAAGCTGCATGCATAACTAAATTTCATCTCAGCAGCCTCAAAACCTCCCATGCATGTGACCCAGCCTGAGATGACAGGATCTGCTTCATCCCCCTTGAGAGAAGGTTGCTTTATGGCAGTTCATATCATTTGCCATGGGGATCCCAGGACCCCCTGTAGCCTAATTTCCATAGTACTGTATCAATCACATTTTATGACCTGATCTTATCTACCACCCAACTTCCACCCAGGCCACCAACTCTTGAGATCTTTTTGCTGTGCCCTTGGGAACTCATGATCTATTCCTCAACCTCTCTGAATGTTCTCCCCTTCTCCTCGGTGCCATATTGGAAAGCTAGCTCTTCGTCCCCAAGTGGGGATGACTGTTCTCCTGCACTCCTCTCTCTCGCCCCTGGTTCTGAGGCAGACGGAAGACATTCTCTTGCTTTTCAGTGATGCTGTCAGGCTGTTCTCTCTGTCTACCCCACACCATTCTCCTTCATTGACATCTTCCATGGCCCTCTCTAGGGCACTCCGAGACCTTGAGTGGAGATACTGGCTCAGGGTCACTGTCACTGTCCAGCATACTTCTGGCTGATCACTCTTGAGTTTGCAGCACCCTGACCCCCACTCCTCTAATGATCTCATTCACCCAACCTCAGCCACTCACTGCCATGGCCACGATCCATGACTATAATTACCAAAGACTGTTGGCCCTCTATGAATGTTCGTTTCAAACATCCTACTTTCCAGCAACCACCTCCTACCTTCCCAGCTCATCTCCTCTAATATCACAACTTCTACAACTGCGGCACCTTTCTGGGATCCAGAAAGCCCTTCACCAGGTCCTGTTTCCCCTTCTCATCCCCTTGCCCCCTTACCTCTCAGCTTGCATTTCAAGGCCAGGCACTGCAGACATCATCACACCCTTGCATATGCTGTCACTTTCCTTGTCCTTGTTTTACTTTCTGGCACTCAGTCAACTCAGTCTCAATCCTAATGGAGGCCAACTCTGCCATTCTATACCTGCACCCTTGAAGCTGAATGTGGCTTAGAAAAAACACGAGTGACTACATAACAGGTCTTCCTTGAAAATCATGACCTCTCACCTCAAGTGAGCTCATCATACAGGCCAACTCTATTTCCCCACTCCATCCATCCTTCCGTCTTTCTGCCCACCTCTTATGTGCATCTGGGCCATATGTTCCCTCTCCTCTCCTGTGACATGAGATGAGTTAGCATGGGTTCCATCCTCCCAGCCCTGGGGACTCCGTCATTGTCATTAGAGCAAACTCCTTCCGTTTGCCTGAAATCCCTTCATTCTACTCACTGCTGTGGTGGTGCCTCTGATGCCCAACCCTATCGCTAGCCAGTGCATGAATGCTCGAGCATGCCAACCTCCCCTGTGAGGTCTCACACCATATTAGCAAGAAGTCAACAACTGCTCATCCTTCCCCTTGACACCAGCCATGGCCTCAAGACTGGGATGCCCACCAATAGCACCTACTCCCTGGGAGAGACTTATACTCTGACTCCGGCAGAGAGGAGAGGTTCAACTTTTCCCTGAGTGTATCATATGGTGAAAATATTTTATATCTCCTGACTTGATAGGCTGTCAGAGCTGGAAAGACACTAGGAACTTAGAAATCACACCGAGGCTCTGACAATGGAGTCGAGAATCTGAGAGGCCAAGTCATTTGTGATGCTCTGTTAAATACCCTCAGATAAAGTGGGTTTGGGGGTTGCATTTTTTTTGCAACTGGAAAAATAATGTGGAGCTTTTGAAAGGATGTCCAAGTGATTGAAGGCATTCTACCCCAGTTTACTGAGTGTTTTATAAAACTAAATAAGCATTACAGTACAAATCCAAACAAATATCCCAAAGGAAAAAAGAAAGAAGGTAAAAGGGTCAGGCAGAAAGAGATGTTCTGGCTAAGAGATAGAGAGTCACGTGGGTTTGCCTAGTTCCAGCACTAATGAGCTGTGAGCCTGCAGATAGCATTCATCTTCTGGAGCCTGGCTTTTCCATTAATTAAGTGGGAGGAAGCAATGGGACTGTGGCCATTCTGAGGGTGGATGTCACCTTCACAGGCCAGTGCTCTCTCCCTAGCTCGGAGCTCACATGCAGCTCATAAAAGGCTCCCTCCAGTGCCTTTTACTTTTGCTCCTTATTCTTAATTCTTCCCCTCTTCAGACAGTATCTTCAAGTTGCCTGACTTCTTTGGTTTGCAACACTGTGATTCCTCCTTCATTTTCCTCCCCTTCTAACAAAAATGGTGACCCCTCAGCCTGGCTCACCTGGATGGCTAAAGGAGAATGGAAATGGATTGAACAGATAATCGAACTTCGCTTTTCCCTTTTTCTGTGTCCACCTACTTGAATGATGGTTAAATGGGACTTAAAATCCAATGGATTCCATTTCTTTTGAAAAACCTTGGACCTGGTACCCCTCACACCATTGGCCTCCTGAAGTGCATTATCTGTTGCCCTGACTTCGATTTCAAGCCAATGATTAATCTGTCAAGTCTTGAATGGTTTCCTGAGAGGCTCCCTGGTTGGGTAAATGCAAGTAATACTCATAAACCCGAGAGCAGCAGAAGCACTATCTTGTTTCTGTAAGAACAAGAAAAGAATTTACTGCTACCCAAGGAGGCAGGAGCCAAAAAGAGTTGGATAGAAAAATCTGGCTTCCTTATTTGTATTTTTGATTGAATTGGTTTCAATCATTCCCTATGGTAACAGCTGACAGAAATATGATGTGCCATGGACCTTAATTATTCTTTTGGGCTACCCAGGATCTAAACCTCTATCCTATGTTTGGAAAATTACCCAGTACACCAGACTGGCTAACTGTTCACCAAACACTTTTACTTTTTCTTCTGGGTACTCAGAGCTAGACATTTCCTGACTTCTCTTACACCTATGTCACTTCTAAGCAATAGGATGTAGGAGTAAATGGTATATTCCAGATTTAGAGCTGTCCCAAAGCAGTCTTTCAGGCAATCCTCCACCCTTTTCCAGCTTGATGTTGAAGCCCAGGATTACCTCAAAAGTGATGCACTGGGGAAGAGGTAGAGCTTCTATTAGACAGGACCATTGATGGTGTGGAAGGGAACCATCCCCTACCCCCACCACTTCCTCTCACTGACTGGACCCTATGTGAGTGCAACATAGGCATCCCATTGAGATGTGAGATTTAATTATGACAGCTGCTAGCTTGACTTCAACCAATGTACTCATATGATGAGTCTCGGTGAGAGGTGGTGATCATTTCCCCTTCTAAGAGCTGAGAAGTAGACACTCTCTTTCCCAGCCTCCTTGCATCTAGAGCATACGTATATGGTTTCAGCTTCATCCATCAGATATACCCCAGATTTTGATGAATGAGCTGGTGACACAAAGAAGCTGGCTCATGGCACATATTCTCCCATCCAAGTACTAACCAGGCCCGACCCTGCTTAGCTTCCGAGATCAGATGAGACCAGGCACGTTCAGGGTGGTATGGCCATAGACACATGGCACATATTCTATAAGGGACATGGTGGCCAGCGCTATTCCTCCAGATTTGTGGGGCAGCAGCCAGACCTGCAGTAGCATTCGGCACACAGGGCCAGGGTGTCGATAAAATAAATAAGGGTGGTGACCTGGACCCCCGAGCCAAGATGTGACTGCTTTGTGAGATCAGCACGGCAGTGTGATTTTAAACACGGCTCTTGATCTACAGCCACCAAGCCTGCTTCTCCAGGCTTCTTAGAGAGTCTGTGCCCTGTGTAATATCTTCCAACAAACCCTTCTCCTGGTTGAGTTAGCTAGAGTTGATATCTGTTGCTTGCAACTAAAAACTCCTATTGATACAAATGCATCCTCTGCAGTGAGAAATAGACAGGTGGATCTCTTGCTCCCTGGCCGTGGGAGGCTACCTTCCTCCGGAGTGCCTTATTCATTTCCTGAGAGTCAGTCTGAGCCATGAGCGGCTCATGTCTGCACTGACGGCTGCAGTGTGCTTCTGAAAGGAGAACCAGCACAGCCGTATTCTGACTGCCCCAGGTTGTACCGAAGTAGGTCAAATTTGACCCAAATATAAAGCCTGCTATTTGGGAAAATAGGGAATTTGAAAAAAAAGTGAAATACTGAAGGGATATCTTAAAAAAATACTCAAGGAGGAGAAAGAAAACAAGATCTTCCCTGGGAATACTGGAGCACATATTGCAAAGAGAGATATAAAGAGAAGAGTCATTTTAGGTCAACCGGATTCCTCCTGCAACTAAAGCATAACTTAGATTTTGTCACACTCTCTCTGTGTTCCAGACTACAGTGCAACTAAGTCAAAGAAATGTACTTTTCGGGAGTGAGTGGTATTGGAGCAGGTTAACCGGTAATGTGTTCTCAAGATATTATTATTATGCTTAGGCCATTCTTGTAGGCAGGTTACATTTCGTCAGTGATTGGCAAGAAGAAGAAAAATCACTTAGGGAGACACTCTTGGGCAGCCTCACCTAACACAATGGCCTCACCTAACACAATGGCCTGACCACATATGGCGGTTCTGAGCCTCCTTCGTGTTTCCTCTGAGGTAGTTTCAGGAGCCTGGTGTGTTGTTATGAGATTGGCCCCAGTGACACATGCAATGTGTTAGGGCCACATGTATTGGAGCTGTCGCTGGGGATGGCCTCAGCCAATAGGATGTGATGGTAGTGACACGCTGCCTGTCCCAGACACTGGGCCAGGAGGGGCCTCACAGTCACCCAGACCACACCGAGCCAGCCCACCAGACATGGAGCAGCATCTGGAGGACAGGGGGCCAGAGCTGGTAGCCTCGTCTGGATGTGGCACCTTGGACCTTCTGGCCTCATTCATCTTCTGGCTGAACGCAGCTGCACGAGCGACCCAGGGCGGGAGTGACAGAACTACCAGCCACCCTCACAACCGCGAGAAAGAAGACATCCCCTTGTTGTCTGAAACCATTAAGTTTTGTGGGCGGTTGATTTCACCCTCCAAAATGATATGAGGTAAAGCCCAAACATTCAGGGCGGTGGAGGAAGAAGCACGCCTGTGTGTGACGCGTGGGGTTAGGGACAAATTGGTGCATGCTTCTCAGGTCCAGTTGACCTTGAAACCTTTAAACTCAAACATCAGGCCAATTTGCCAAAGACGCTGTAAGCTGCATGGAACTTGTAATAGAGGCTATTAGCTATTAGAACTCAGGTTCAACGAGGCTAACTTAAAATTCTTCCTTTGAAGTCCAGGAAAACCCAAAAGCACTCACTAGAGACAAGTCTGTTGCATTGTTGCACCAAAAACAATTTCCACCACCTCCAGTGGCATTTTCTGGTGTTTGTGCAAAATTTCAGGGACACACTGCTTCTCCATTTGTCCTGCAGAATCCGATCACTACTCCTTCGGCCCCATAACCTTTTCCAAAATAAGCTCTCTGAATTAGATTCCTAATGTTTTTAAGGATGCACAGAACATGTGCCTAAAGCACAGAACCCACATTCTAAAAAAAAAATAATAATCTTTTGTAAAAATTTATATAGGAATGCTAATAAACAGAATAGATATTCATAAAACTAATGCTTAGAACCAAAAGACTTGGTTAACGAATTAGGTAATTGTGTTGAAGATATAAAGTAGTGGCAATTTGTTCTTGGCTATAAGGTTTCTTTTTGTCACTCAGAGGTTCCGGATAGTGGCGACCAGGCTCCTACTCACCTTTCCAGAGTCTGGGACCCCTTTCTCCCAAATCATCTGGAAGCCATATCTGGCTATTTGGGGCCTCTTTATCATCACACCTCTGCCCACCTCTCCCCTCCAACTGCAGCCTCTCCTATGCTGACTCAGACTCCACTCTGATCCCAGTCCCCCCGCTCTGGTCCCCACAGTGCCCCATGCACAACGCTGCCACGACACTCATCTCCCTGGGCAGTGGTCACTCAGGATGAGTCTCCAGTCAGCAAGCTGCCTAAGGTGGGGTCCTTCACTTCTGTCATCACGGCACCTAGCCCTGTGCTTGCTAAACATCTCCTGAATGAACAGAAGGCTTGCATGTCCACTTAGCTACTTGAGAGATTCACTTAGATGAATCAAGGGCATTTAAAAAAACAAATATCCAAAATGGAGCTCTTGATTACACTCCCAGACTCCAAAGTCCTGTTCTTCATTCAGGCTTCCCTGTCTCCATAAATGCACCTCTCTCCACCCAGGCACTCAAGCTGGAAACCGGGGAGCAGGCTGAGCCTCCTTTTCCCCGGATCCCCCAACACCGAGCCCAGCCCTTCCCACCTCCAAATCTCCCTGTGCTTCCCTGTCTCCACCTTCTTCTCCCAGTTGGGTGACAGTGAGACACTCCTCCATGGCCTTCCTGCTTCTGCTTTTTCTCCCTTGGAGGACAGTCTGCCCACAGGTATCGGAACAATCTCCTAAAGTGTGAATTAGGTCAGTGGTCCCATCTCCTTCCTAGCGCTTTCCACTAGGGCTAATTAGTTTGCTCATCAGTTTCCTTGTTCGCTTTCCACATCTCCCACTGAAGGTACACATCACAAGGGCAAGGGTCCTTCAGGTCATGTACGCATTGCCTCTCCAGCATTAGAACTTGGCCTGACATGGAGGAGGTGTTAGAAAGACATGCACTGGATGAGGGAGTAAACAAAGAATACAGGGGGCAGCAACATGAACATGTGGGTCAAGCTAATCGCTGCATGCTCCACCACACAGTGCCAGTGTCAGATTCATGGACAAACTGGGGTCATGTTTTCCAGATCAGCTCATTAACTGCAAAGCAGTAAGCATCCACACAGTGTCCGCATATACACGATCTCACTGAAATCACACACCTTTATAGAGGCAGCCATTCTTCCTCTTTTTTGATAGTGGAAAAGGACAGTTCAGGCACCAAATGATTTTCCGTTACAGACCACAATACCCGAAACCCACAGACCCAGGTTCTGTTTCTGGCTGACTCCACACGGAGCCCACGCATGTGCCGTGGTCTCCCGTCACTTCTGAGTTTTTTCAAGAAAAATTAAAACCAAAGTTCTGACTTGCCACTCCAGAGGTTTACACAGGATGATATGCTTCACTTCTTTGTTCCCTCAGACGACTGGGATTTATTTATAGCAGAATTCATAAATAAAGGCATTCAGAATCAGCTCCCTGATTCTCAATCTGTAAGACGGGCATTAAATTCTTCCTCTTTCATGGTGACTTTTTTTTTTTTTAAGTTTATTTACTTATTTATTTTGAGAGAGACAGAGTGCAAGCAGGAGAGAGGCTGAGAGAGAGAAGGAGAATTTCAAGCAGTCTCCACTCACAGTGCAGAGCCCGATGTGGGGCCCGAACCCATGAAACCGTGAGATCATGACCTGAGCCAAAATCAAGAGGTGGATGCTCAACCGACAGAACCCCCAGGTGCCCCCATTGTGGCCTCTTATTAAAGCTTTGCACAATAATAAATTTAGGCAACTGGCTTCCAACAACTTCCAAAACGAAGAAATTCTTACCTCGAAATTCCAGGCCTCGAAGTTGAAAGGTGACAAGACCATTTCCGATTTCAATCAGGTGAACAAAAGCGTTGAGGTAGTCTGAAGCCAAAATAAAGCAATCGCCGGAGCTGTAGTTACCCCATCGACCGAGAACTAAATCTCCACAGAGGGACTCCTGTAGGGCCCTTGTCAGGTGCTCATAAAAGATGGAGTTAAGATTATTGTCATCATTCCCTAAAGGCAGAACAAGAAATATCATCAGTGGGTACTTACTTCTGTCTACTCAGACCTAGGAATCAGCGAGCTGTCATTTGAGTAAAGGTAAATCAGGCTTTTTAGATACTTGGCTCCTTTTTGTTGATTTTGGGAGACCATCTTATTTTTTCCCCCTTAGTTTCTTTCTGGGCAATCTCACCTATGCAAATGGATTAAACTACCGTCTGAATGCAGTTGACTTACAAATTCACAGCTCCAGCTGAGGTCTCTTGTCAAGCACTCAGCCTGTGAACCTACTTGCTTACTGAACATCTGCTCCTTTATGTCTCCAATGCTCCTCACCTCCAACAGGCCCACGTCAGGCGCCCTTCTGTTGCCCACCTCAGTAAACGGTACTACCACCCGCTCAGCTGTCACCCAGGGATCTCAGTTTCCACTCCTTCACACCCCAGCCTCTCAATTTTACTTTCTTCAAATACTTTTTTTTTAAAGTTTATTTGTGGGGGGGGGGGGGGGGGCAGAGAGAGGGAGAGGCAGAATCTCAAGCAGGCTCTGGCTCTGAGCTGTTGGCACAGAGCCCAACACAGGGCTCAAACCCACAAATGGTGAGCTCATGACCTGAGCTAAGATCAAGAGCCAGATGCGTAACCGACTGAGCCCCCAAAGCACCTCGCTGCAAATAGCATTGGCATCTTTCTACCTCTCCCCACTTGCATTACCCCTACCCTACTGTAAGCTACAGTATTTCTCAAGTGGACAGCCACACTAGTCATGTGACCTGCCACCCAATCTATTCTCTAAACCACAGCCAGAGTGAGCTTTACAAATCGAGGAGTTGAATATGCTCTCTAGGACCCCTCAACCCCATAACTTAAGGACCTTAGTGGTTTCCCAATGCTCTTAAGATGGGAACAAGTTTTCTCTTCTTTGCCTTTAACAGGGTCCCCTATAATTTAGCATTCCCAGGTATAAAGCTAGGACAGTCAGTGCCCTAGGAGCAAACCTAGGATATACAGGCACATGAGGGGCACGTGGGGTCTGCTCCCTACTTCAATCTCCATCCTCACTTCACACAGACCTCCCCCTCCCTTCTCCCTTATGCTCAGCACAGAACTTGTCTCAGTAATGACTCCCCTGCTCCTTCCCAGCCTGGGCCTTTGTAGATACCCATCTCTCTGTCTGGGCGCGTCTTCCATTCCTCTCTGGCATTTTAACACTTATTATTCTTCAGACCTCATCTCCATCACCACTTCCGGGAAGCCTCCATTGACCCCTCTGCTGGGCCAAACCCCCAATGACAGGCTCTCAGCACCATGGTCCTCTGCTCTGAAGCACTGGTCACTATTGGAATGTGTGTGTTAGTGTGTGTGTGTGTGTGTGTGTGTGTGTGTGTGTGATTATCTGATTCACATCTGATTTCTCCAGTGAAGTGGAGAAAGTGAAGTGAAGAAGACATGAACTCTAGATATTGGCTCAGGTCATGATCTTACAATTTGTGAGTTCGAGCCCCACATCAGGCTCCATGCTGACAGTGCAGAGCCTGCTTGGGATTCTCTCTCTCTCTCAAAGTAAATAAATTCGCTTAAAAAAAGAAGAAGACATAAAGTGAAGGAAGACAGATCTATGTCCGAATTTGCTTATTTTTGTATCCCAATATTGGTGGAAGCACTATCATGCAATAGGGACTAGCTAAATAATCTGTTGAATAATGGATAGCGCCATAGATCATAGAGCTTCTTTAAGAAAATTTTGTTTTTAAGAACACTTCTGTCAAGTAACTCCAGGGGCTTTTTTGAAATCAAAGTCATTGATGGAGCACCTGGGTGGCTCAATTGGTTAAGCGTCCAACTTCAGCGCAGGTCATGATCTCATGGTTTGTGAGTTCAAGTCCCACATCAGGCTCTGTGCTGACAGCTCAGAGCCTAGAGCCTACTTCAGATTCTGTGTCTCCCTGTGTCTGTGCCTCACCCCCATTCATACTCTGTCTTTCTCTCTCTAAAGATTAAATAAACATCAAAAAAAATAAAAAAAAAGAAATCAAAGTCATTGAGGAATCATTTATAGACAATAAACACCATCAACTTATATACATATATATATACACATATATATTCTATCCTATATACGATACTGTTAGTACTATATCTTATGTACAAATATTTTTACACATTATATACACATAGATATATTACATTAAAACAATTTATTGATTTTAAATTATATATATAAAACTCAGACTTATTTAGGAATGGCTTTAATAGAGTAAAATTTATCTTTTCTAGTGGGTAATCCTCTGAGTCTTAATAAATGCACAGGCACGGAACCACGGAGTAGAATCACACATTTGGGATTCCTCCACATCGTCATCCAGAGCAGTGATCTGTTCTGGTTCAGTGTTAAGTAGTATTCCGTGGTATGCATGTACTAAGGCTTACTTATTCATTCATGCAGGTGGAGGACACTTGGCTTACTTCCAGTCTTTGGGATTATAAGCAAATCCACCAAAAATATTCATGAGCGGAAGTTCATGTGAACACAAGTTTTTGTTTCTCTTGGGTAAAATATCTGGGAGCAGCCACCATTCTCAGAATGGCTGCATCATGTTCATATCCGCCCCCCCGCCCCACCTGCAGTGACTGGGGTTCTAACTTTTCTGCACAGTTGCCAAGACTCAGCATTGTCAGCTGTCGCTTGTTTGCTTGTTTAATTTCAGCCATCTAATTGCATGGATAAAGACACCCAGAGAGGAGTGAAGGAAGGCTACAGGAAAGGAGACAGAATGATGGAATGTTTGGGGATGTGTGGAATTGGGGGTTCATGGTGCATTTCCTTGAATCTCCCTTTCATTCCCTCTATCAGACCTCTCATGATGAAGGACAGAAACTTGTTCAAGAGAAGACTGGATAGACTTGGAAGTCCTCCTGCTTTGTGGTCTTGTGGGTGGAGGAAGTGCTAGAAGGGTCTGGGAGACCTTCGGTACTCAGTTTGCATTTGGTACTCTTATCTTAGGAGCAAGCATCTTATGTTTGGGAGTAGATTCTGGGTCTGGAAAGTCAGGGAAGCAGAGTTGCCCCACGGAGGAAGTGCCTAAAAACAAAACTCAAGTCTCCCTTCTAGATCTCCTATTGGAGTAGAGGCGGCGTTAGAAGCTGCAGATCTGAACAGGGCTCCCCAGCTCCATACCTTGGGGAAAGGAACCATGACTGGGGGCACAGGAAGGTGAACACCGGCCCCAAGTGAACCCGTGTAAGGAAGAGCTGATCCACCTGTAAGAAATCTATAAGCTACTGCCTATTATAACCTAATAATGATTAATGGCGAGGAATAAACTGTTCTGTGGGCTGAGTCATGTCATGTAGTCTAATGAGGTATCAGTATGCTTAATCTTCTATGCAGATTAAGCCTGCCTGACCTGAGATTCTATTCATTTTCGGTGATGAATCAGCAGGCATCCGGAGACGCTAATTAGACATTACTTCGAGTCTCTGCCACCTTTAAAGGAAAGGCCTGAATGAGGGAATTAACTTTTGACTAATTGTTCAAACTGTTTGATATTTAAATAAAGCAAAACAACTTAAACCACTAAAGTGGAGATCTTTGTAGAACACCTTGACCACACATCTGCATTATTTGATGAAAATGAGACAGCAATTATGAACCACTAGAGGCACGATGCACTTGTGAAACCATCCATATGCCTAATATCAATGGCCCTGCAGTGTCACAGAGTCCCACAGATGCGCATCAGAGACATCTGTAGCCCATCCACCCCCACCAAGTTGTACTGACAAGTTGAACTTTGGGTCAACAAAGAATAATCCTCTCTCTCCAGGTATTTTCAAATTGCAAATTATGATTTCAAATTCATCATGTATATGCAATTCAAATATAGATAATCATATGATACAGTTCTTCCTAGACAAAATGTTTGGCACAGGAGAGAGGGTGGGGTGAATAAAAATAGAGAACAGTTAAACTCCTGGTTCTGAGATGAAGAGAAAGGTAGAATGGTTGCAAAAGAAATCGATCATAGCAAGAACAAAGTGACACAATTTCCTAGCAGATAAATCCTTCCATAGCTTCATGTTTTCAGAAGTATCTGAAAACTTCTGAATTTTAGGTCCTAGAATGGTTTGCCTTTGAGGACATCATCATGCTGATGGTTTTCCTATGAATTTTTGGCTATGAGACCCACAGCAAGGTTTAGAGTCTGTATTTGACTTTTGTCACGCACAAACTAAAGCGTCTTAAATGACAGAGCCATTCAATACCAAACAGGTACCGGGTCAATTCCTAATGATGGAGTAAAGCATTTCTAAACCAAATCAGGATGCTTGGTCAATCTACTTGTATAGTTTTCTTTTTCCAGTCAGTATATTTACCAAGACCTACCTTACCTCCACAATGATTAAAAAGAATGAGGAGTCACCTCCCCTTTTTGGACTGAAGGAATCCATCTATATAACAACATAAATACATCGTTTGGAAAGAGAGAAAGAAGGTATCTTCTTACCTGGATCCTTTTCAATTTGGACCACCAGTCTCGTGTTGGAATTATCCACACGCCGTGTGCTAGAAGGGACCGCAGAAGGGCAGAAGGTCATGATGGGATCACTACAAATGGCAGTTGATTTACAGTATTGGCTGTGTGGCCAGGGGTGGGGGGGCGGGGGGAAGGGGCCGTGGAGCTGACCTATTAGGGTGACTGCTTCAATGTGACAATGGCGCAGGAAGGAAGAGGGCCCTCGTGATAAAGAAGAATGGGAAAGTACAAGAAACATGTGGAGGGGAGGGGAGAGATGATCACATCTCAGTATTGGAAGACTGGCTTTGCGCCGTATCAGTTTTGAGGCCCAGATCCATACAACAGAAGCAAGCCCTTGGACTGCCATTGGAATGTCACTCACTTTCTGAATTTGAAAGCAGTGCCCACCCAGGCATCTTCCTTTTCAAGTTAGTCCCAAGAGACTCTAGCAGGTAGTCAGTGTCTCCACCACTTGTTTTCAAGAGCTGGGCACATTTTTAGAGGCCTTTCTTAGGTTGAGCCAGGAGAACAAAATCAGCTCTTACAAGCTTGGAAGAAAACATGTTGTTGGTAGCTATGGCAACTAATGCCCATCAGAACCAGGTTTAAATCTCTTCTGTTATGACAGCACCTCAGTTCACAGCTCTCGTAAGCCAGCCAACCCATGTGACCCCTTGCTCCTGAAAGCCAGCCAGTGAGGGATGGACTCACTGAAGATTTCCAAGAGGCGACCGATCAACAAGTGTCCCCATGTAACTCCCATGCAGATGGTACCAACCCACTTCTGCCTCTAAAACCCCAACAGCCTTGAATCTCATGTGTCCGCATAACCCTTTACAAGCGCCAACAGTCTGATCTGCTCAGAAAGACTGTGCCTGACCCGCTTTGTCTTTTTATTTCAGGTATTTGGTGATGGTCTCATCATCCTTTGAAAGATGAAACGTGAGATTGACAGCAACCACATGAACTTTGATATTTAACAATTCATGATGTACAGAAATGACAATTTCATATGGTTAAACCTAACCCATTAAGAAAGGGCTTTAGCTAGAAAGATCTCACTGAGCATAGGCTTACCTACAAGTTTGAACATAATGAGGGTCTTGCTAACATATGTGACAAGGCTGATCTTTAGCCTGGCCAGCCCCTGCCTTTGCTATCACTCTGCCCTTTGCTTCCTCTGTCTCAACCATGCTAACCTTTTTCTACATCTTCCTGTCACCCTGCCCTCCCTTGCCCCCTCTGCAGCTTTTGCTCCCTCCACTTGGGAGTCCTTTCTGCCCCACCCACTTTCCTCCCAGGCTCCTCTAGTGCTTCAAGTCCAGTCCAAGTACTGCTCTCCGAGAAGCCTTCTTGACACCTGCTCTAGGTGACACTGGCATGTCATATGCTCCTTCACACATTGTACCTCTCCTTTGGGACACCTATCATGGTTAATATTACTAATAATGATGACAGCTAATATTTCTGTAACACTTCCCTATGCAAGTATTTTATGTGCATTAACTTGTTTTATCTTTACGACTACCCTCATAGGGAGGTACTATGATTATATCCATTCCCTCTGAGGAGGAACCTGAGATACAGTGAGATTCACGACAGTGCCCAAGGTCACAGAGCTAATATGTGATGGAGCTTGGATTTGGACCCAGGTAGGCTGGCTCTATGTCATAAATTTCTCTCTCTGATTATTTGATTATATTGGTCTCTTACGCAATATACCCCTAAGTAGCATGAGGACACACTTTTGCTTCCCACTGGCATGAGTGAATGAAGAGTCTAAAGTAATCCTGTTTTTAAAGTTTTTTCTCTCATGACTCTTGCTAAGAAGAAAGGAGTCTAGCTGTCACTAGATTATATTCAAACATGATCACTGACATCCTGAGTATGATTTAATAAATTACAAGCACTTGTTAAGTAATGGTGCGTAAGAAGAAACCTCAGAATACAGACTTCTGTTGTGAACATATCTATTGGGAATCAGAACAGATAAAAAAATACTTAGATGGGGCTAAGGAAAAAAAGCATTCTCTTTTCCTCATATGTCTTAGATATTCAAGAACCATCTAGGTGAGATCCTGTTTGAGCTTGGTGGGATAGATTCTACAGATGGGTGGGAGAGAAGAAATATTCAGCTACAACTCAAAAAGGCTGTTAACCCCACCACTCCATTCTTTTACTGCTTCAGTTTTCTTTCCAACTATCCTCAGATCAGCTTTGAAAGTAAAAGAGCCCAGGGTGGAAAAAAAATAAAGCAAACAACCAAATTCTTTCTAATGAAGGCCGAAATCCCATGTTGGCATAGTTGGTCCCTAAATGGAATTTTAATTTCACCTGAAGACCTAGGACAAATGGAATTTGCAGCAGCAGAATAAACAATTTTTAAAGTGGGACTGAGCCAAAAGAAAGTCATTTACCAAACTCCTTAGGGAATTAAAACACCTTCTAAAACTATGTTAACTGGAAAGCTATCTTTTCAAAAGGCTATAGAACGCAGAGCTACATTCCGATCTGCAATAACTAAGCTAAGCTGCCTGCGTACCCCAGGGCCCCTGGCTCTTACCAGACTCTCTGAGAAGGTGAACTGTCAGCCATAGTGGGTAATTTGAGCTTTTCTCCAGTGCTTTCCTCCTGTACATTTGGTGCTTACCACTCAAAGGTGCTAATTAGCTCAGTAATTGGATTTCTGCCTTAACTGTCCAATTGCATAAACATCAATTCAGTTGCTTAGAGAGAAAACGGGGGCTTGTATCTCATGCCCCAGTCTCAAGGGGGAGTCCAGAATGCTGGTACATGTTATGTGTGCATCTGCACATACGGTTTCTAGTGACTGCCTGGCAAGTCCCTGTTCATTGCTAGGCAACACTGTCCTGAGGGCCACAGGCCAGGAATCCTAGTAACAGGCCTCTCCAGATAGGCTGACTTACTCCAAAGCATCTTCCCTCCTGTTAATACGGAATGCAGATAACAAAGCTAGTTTCCTCGCTTCAGATGTTGCTATCTCACCTCCTGATGCATCTCCCTGAATCAAGCACCTTCTCTCCTATATGGTTTCACCTGAGGCATTTAAATACTTTAACAGCAATTTAATTATATTGCTTCAAATTCCCATTTGTCAGCACACACAGACTATTTATGGGAGAATTACTCCTGTTTTTTGATGGTGAAGTGTGACTGGCTGGAAGAAGTTGGATGGGTGTCTGTTCATACAGCAAAGTCAGAATGGAGTTGTGGATGGATTATATAGTTCTGTGCATGGGACAGAACGGCCTTACGCAAATCTAGACAATGAGAAGGTGACCAGAGCGTAAATAGAAGGACACTGTCATTTTCTTTCAAGTTGGATATATACACAAGGTTCATTCGGGTCTGCTTTGCATCTTTCATTTTTGCTGCCACTGACAATCTATTCATTCTCTCAAAGCCAGCCATGCTCTTCTGGCTGTCTGTCTGTCTGTCACTGTGTGCTTCAGATTGACTTGGCATGAGAGAAATTTCCTGAGGACACAGGGTTGTACAGCTGGCAGAGTGGGGGCTCTGCGTGAGGACAGACATGCAGGTGCCCTCCAACTTTGCTACCATCTGGAAGGTCTGGTTTAGTTCTGGTTCCTAGTCCCTTGAGGAGTCCATATTGGAGATCCCAAGTTAAAGGTAGGGGGTCTTTGTCAATATAGCCACCTTTGATGGGCCAAGGCTTTGACTTTTAATTCCACCCAGAGGTAACAAAGCCTTGCTGCCTTTTTCTTGCCAGAGCGGTGTCAGAGAAAGCCAGTTGAGACAGAAGGTTTAAATAATATCCAGCGTCAAATAACATAATACCCAGAATGTCCAGATTTCAATAGAAAATTACTTGTCATAATAAGGAAGATCTCAAAAAGAGTGAAAAAAAGACAATTAACAGATGCCAACACTGAGGTAACAGAAATGAAAGAATTATATGACAAAGATTTAGGATTAGTCTTCATAAAATTCTTCGGTGAGCAAATAAGAATGCTTTTGAGACAAATGGAAAAAGAGAACCTCAGCAAAAAACCAGAAAGTCAACAAAGAAATAGAAGATACAAAGAAGAACCAAACAGAATTTTTCTAAGTAAAAATATACAATAGAAGTATATACAAAATAATATGAAATACATATACAAAATAAAAAGCACAATGGAAGGATTCAACAGCAGAAGGAAAAAGACAGAAAAAAGAATCCATGAGCTGGCAGACGGAACAATAGATATTACATATTCTGAACAACTGAGAGAAAAGAGACTGAAATAGAACGAGCAGTCTCAGAGATGTGTGGAATTATCACAAAAGATGTAACGTCTTAGTCATCAGAGTCCTATAAGAAGAGGAGAAACTGGAGATAAACTGAAGGAAGTTCACACCAAGACATATCACAGTCAAGCTCCTAAAAGCAAAGACAAAGACTTGGAAGCAGTGAGAGTGAGAAAGGACTCACTTATGGGGGGGCGGGGGGGTGGGCAATGTGAATGACAGTGTATTTCTTATTCTGAAGCATGGAGGTCAGAAGGAAACGACATAGCACTGAAAGAACAGGACTGACAACTTAGTATCCTATATCCAGCGAAAATATCCTTCTAAAAGGAAGAGTAATCTGAGACATTCTCAGATGACGGAAAACTAAGATAATGTACCAATAGGGATCTACCCTAAAATAGTAAGTCAAGGAAGTTCTCTATAAAGAAAAGACACATTAAAAGAATGAAACTTGGAACGTCAGGAGAGAAGAAACCACATGGTAAGCAGAACTATCAGCAAATGCAGTGGACATCCTTTCTCATTCTGTGTCTTCTAAATTATATTTTATGGTTCAGACAAAAATGACAAATCTGTCTGGTTCTAAAGGTGTGTAGAGAAAATATAACATTATCTTAGAAATAGGGGAGCATAAGAGAGCATGAAAGGGAGCTAAGGTTTCTACATTTCACTTGAACTGGTAAAATGACAACACTAGTAGACTTTCATAAGTCATTTTTTTTTTTTTATTTCTGAGAGAGAGAGAGAAAAAAACAGCATGAGCAGGGGAGTGTCAGAGAGAGGGAGGTACAGAATCTGAAACAGGCTCCAGGCTCTGAGCTAGCTATCAGCACAGATCCCGATGCGGGGCTCAAACCCACGAACCGTGAGACCTGAGACCTGAGACCTGAGCTGAAGTCAGACGCTCAACTGACTGAGCCACCCAGGCGGCCCGATAAGTCATTTTATATAATATAATGCCTAGAGCAATGACTAAGTGATGCAATCAAAACTTATTTATTTGATAAATTAATCATATAGAATTCTAAAGGTGCTGAGCAAACACACAAGAAGTCAGGGAAAAAACAAACAGAAATCAGAGGGTAAACAAAAACCAAAAACTTAAATGGCAAATTCAGTCATAATTACATTAAACATATATGACCTAATTAGGCCAAGACAGAGATTGGCAAAGGAGATTTAAAAATATTATCCAACTCTATGCTGTCCACAAGAAATAAACTTTAAATATAGTGACATAGGTCAGTTAAAAGTAAGAGAATAGAAAAAGATACTTTGCAAACATTAATCAAAGAAAGGCAGAAATGGGTATGTTAATGTCAGATAAAGTATAAATAGACTCAATAGCAAGGAAATTTACCAGGGACAAAATGATTTAAAAAAATTATTCCACAAAGAGAATACATTAACCCTAAATATGCATTCAGTGAATAATGGAGTTGCCAAAGACTGACAGAAGAGAAGACAAATCCACAAATGGAGTTGGAAACTTCCACACCCATCTCTTAACATTTAATAGAAAAACCAGACATAAAATAAATAAGCATACAGAACTCAACAATACTATGAGCCACAGTATCTAACCAACATTTACTGAACACTCAACCTAATAATAACAGAATATACATTCTTTTCAAGTGCCCCATGAGCACATACCAAGATAGAACATAACCTGGGACATAAACTTATCTCAACAAATTTTTAAAAACTGAAATAATATCAAGTGTATTTTCCAACTACTATTTTGTGTTCCAAATTACTCAAACTAGAAATCAATTACTGAAAGGTAACAAGAAAATATTCAGACACTTGGAAACTAAACAACACAATTCCAAATAATCTATGTGTCGACTGTAAAGTTTTAATGGAAATTAAAATGAACGAAACTGAAAGGAAATGAAAGTAGAACACATCAAAATTGGTGGAAAATAGCTAAATAGTATTGAAAATGACATTTATATCACTAATATATACATAACAAAAGAGGAAAAGTTCAAATTACTAATCTCATTTTTACCTCAAGAATCTAGAAAAAATGGGGTGCATGGGGGCTCAGTCAGTTAAGCGTCTGACTCTTGATTTGGCTCAAGTCATGATCTCACGGTTTGTGGGACTGAGCCCTGCATCAGGTTCCACACTGACATCATGGAGCCTGCTTCGGATTCTCTCTCTCCCCCCTCTGCCCCTCCCCTGCTTGCACTCTCTCTCTCAAAATAAATAAATAAATAAATAAACTTGGGAGAAAAAATCTTGAAAAAGAAGCAAAATAAACCCATAGAAAGCATAAGGAAAAAAAATCAGTGAAATTAAAAACAAAATAATTGAGAAAAACAAAGAATAAAGAGCTGGGTCTTTGAAAATATCAATTACATTAAAAAAATCTCTAGGAAGCCTGACTACACCCCTCAAAAAAGAGAAAGAGAAAAAACACAAGTTACTGACATAATATACTGCCAATCCTGTATATAGCAAAAGGATAATGGGAAATATTACAAACCACAAACCACAAAGTGCACAAATTTTATAACTTACGTGAAATGGACCAATTCTTCACAACATAGTAATTGCTTCAACACACCCACTAGGAAATAGATAATTTGAATAGCCCTCTAACTATTAAGGAAATGTATTTAATAATCTAAAAACTCTTCAAGAACAACTACCCAAGCACTGATGGTTTTACTGGAGAAATTCTAACACATCTTTAAAAAAGACCTAACATCCGTGTTACATACAATCTTCTCCAGAAATTGCAAGAGGAAGAGATGATTCTCAATGTACTTTATGAAGCTAATATTACCCTGATACCAAAGCCTGAAAAAGACAATGCAAAAACAATAAAACTACAGACCAGTTCCAGGAAGGTAAGTCAGGTGCAGTATATGAGAATCAGTCAAGGTAAACTATCATACTCGCAGGCTAAAGCAAGAAAATTGCATGATTATGTCAATTAATGCAGAAGAAACAGTGGACAAAACGCAATACCAATTCATGATTATGGGAAAAAAAACTCAGAAAAATAGGAATAGAAAGGAACTTCTTCACTTGATAAAAACCATCTATTAAAGAGCTACAGTTAACATTGTACTCAATGGTGAAAGACGGAATGCTCTCCCCATAAATTGGGAATAATGCAACGATGTCCACTTTAACTCTTATTCAACAGAGTGCTGGAAGTTCTAGTCACTGCATTGAGACAAGAAAAGCAAATAAAAGGCATCCAGTTTGGAAAGAGAGAAATTAAACAATACATATTTGCTAACGACATGATTACAGACACAAAAATTCCAAAGAATGTACGAAACAAAAACCTAGACCCAGAAAGTGAGCTCAGTTGGGTTTCAGGGTACAAGATAAGTATAAAAAAATGAAATTTATGGGGCGCCTGGGTGGCTCAGTCAGTTAAGAGTCTGACTCTTGGGTTCAGCTCAGGTCATGATCTCGTGGTTCGTGAGTCTGAACCTTGCATCGGGCTCTGCACTGGAAGTGTGGAGCCTGGTTGGGATTCTCTCCTCTCTCTCTCTCTCTCTCTCTCTCTCTCTCTCTGCTCTTCCCCCACTTGCAGTGTTCCCTGTCTCTCCAAATAAATAAACTTAAAAAAATTTTTTTTAAATTTATTTCTATGTACAAAGAAACAATGGATACCAAAAATTTTAAAAATCACCTATAATCACTCAAAAAAAGAGGAAATACATAGGTTTTGTTAAATATAATAAAATATATCCAGGGCTTGTATGCTGATGAAAGTAATAAAAGGAACTCTAACTAAATGGAGAGATGTATCATACTTGTGGATTGGGAGATTCAGTATAGTAATGATGTCAATTCTCTCCAAAACTGATATAATATCTTAGCAAAATTCCTGTCAAAATTCCCACAATATTTTTGTAGATATTTGAGGAAGAACATTAATCAAACACAATCTTTTCCAGAAAATAGAAAAGGAGAAGATACTTCCCCATTCATTTTATGAAGGTAGGATTATTCTGATAACTAAGGACAGTAAAAGAAAGAAACCAAAGAGGGAAAAAAGAGAGAAAGGAAGGCAGGTAGGCAGGCAGACTACAGAACAACATTCCTTAATAATTAGATGCAAAAACATATATTTATAAATATAAATTATTCTAAAATTTATTTGGAAGGGCAGAAAAATAATGTTAGCTAAAACAATTTTTGGAAAAAGAAGAAGGTGGGAGTTTACTCAATTCCAAGGCTTCTTATATAGTTTCAGTGATGAAGACTATATAATAAGATTGCTGGAGGGAATTACACATAGATCAGTGAAACAGAACAGAGAACCCAGAAACAGATCCACACAAATATGCCCTGGTTTTTTTTAGATATTGAGGTAACATTTGCATAACAAAATTCATAATTTTAACCTTTCAAAGCATACAATGTATTGGCTTAAAAAACTTTTTTAATATTTATTTTTTAGGGAGAGAGAGAGAGAGGAGAGAGAGAGAGCATGAGCAGGGGATGGGCAGAGAGAGAAAGAGACACAGAATCCAAAGCAGGCTCCAGGCTCTGAGCTGTCAGCACAGAGTTCGACGTGGGGCTCGAACTCATGAACCCTGAGATCATGACCTGAGCCAAAGTCAGACGTTTAACTGACTGAGCTACCCAGGCGCCCCAGGGCTTTTGATACATTCTTGGTGTTATGTGACTGTCACCACTATCTAATTCTAGAATATTTTTTCACCCCAAAACAAACCTCATACCCACTAACCAGTCACTCCCTGTCCATCCGTTTCCTTAGTCCCTGACAACCACCAACCCTTTTTTTGTTTCTATGGATTTGTCTACTCCAAACATTTCGTATAAATGGAATCACACTATATGCAGCATTTTGTGTTTGTCTTCTTTAATTTTATAAATTTTTTCCAAAGGTCATCTGTGTGGTAGTATATATTCATTCCTCTTTATGGCTGAATAATATTCTATTGTGTATATATGATATTGTGTTTGTCAGTTCATCAGAGAATGACACGGGTTGTTTCCACTTTTTGGCTACTATGAACAATGATTCTAGAACATTCATGCACAAGATTTTGTTTGAAAACCTTTGAAACTTTCTTGGGCATACAGCTCAGAGCAGAATTGTCTTTTCTTTATAGTGTTCCTTGATGTACGAAAGCTTTTAGTTTTGATAATTTAATTCTTTTGTTGCTTGTGACCCTGGTGTTTAAGACTTATTGCAAATCCAAGGTCATGAAGATTTACTTACAAGAGTTTTACAATGTTAGCTCAAGTCGGACTCACATATATAAACTTATTCCTGGACTTTTCAATTCTGATCTATTGATATATAGATCCTTGTATCCATAACTCATTGCTTTATAGTTATTTTATAACTTTATAGTAAGTTTTGAAATTGGGAAGTGTGTGTCCTCCAATTTTTTTGCTTTTAAATTGTTCTGGCTATTCAGGGTCCCTTGAAATTCCATAGGAATTTTAGAATAAACTTGTCTTTTTACACACAAAAAAGGCAGTTGTAATTTTGACAGGAATTAATTGAATCTGTATGCCAATTTAAGTATACTGCCTTCTTGAGTCTTCAAATTGATGAATATGAGATGTCTTTCCATTTATTTTCTTCTTTAGTTTCTTTCAATGATGTTTCTAGTTTTCAGTGGTCATGTTTTCCACTTCCTAAATTTATTCCTAAGTATTTTGTTCCTGGTGTACTAATATAAATTGAATTGTTTTCTTAATATTACTTTCATATTGCTCATTGCTAGCGTGTAGAAAAACAACTGATTTTTGTACATTTAATTTGTTTCTTCCAGATTTGCTACATGCAATCATTAGCTTTAATAGTTTTTGTGTGTATGTGTGAATTCTTTAGGATTTCCAATACATAAGATCATGTCCTCTGTGAACAGAAATAGTTTTACTTCTCTCCAATTTGGGTGCTTTTTTTTTGTTTTGCGTAATTGTTCTGGCTAGAACTCAAGTACAGAGTAGAAATTGTGAGGGGGACACTCTTGTCTTGTTCTTTATCTCAGTGAGGAAGATTTTAGTATTTCAGGAAGTGTAATGTTAAATGTGATTTTTTTTCCATTAATGCCCTTTATCAGACATTCCCTTTTAAACCTAGTTGTTAAGTGTTTTTATCATAAAACAATGTTGTATTTTGTTAAATAACTTTTCTGCATCAGTTAAGATGCTCATGTGTTTTTTTCTTTATTCTACTAATATAGTATATTTCATTTATTTTTATATATTGACCTACTCTTGCATTCCTGAGATAAATATCACTCATGGAATATAATTCTTTTTTAAATTATTTTTAATATTTCTTTATTTTTTAATTTAAAAAAATTTTTAAATTTATTTATTTATTTTTTCTCTTTTTATTTTCTCAAAATTTTTAAATAGTTTATTGTCAAGTTGGTTTCCATATAACACCCAGTGCTCATCCCCACATGAGCCCTCCTCCATGCCCATCACCCCCTTCCCTCCCCCCACCACCATCAGCCCTCAGTTTGTTCATTTTTGAAGGAGAGAGAGACAGAGCATGAGAGAGGAGGAGCAGAAGGAGGGAGGGAGACACAATCTGAGGCAGGCTCCAGGCTCTGAGCTGTCAGCACAGAGCCTGACACAGGGCTCAAACTCACAAACTAAGATCATGACCTGGCCAGCGTGGGACGCCTAACAGACTAAGCCACCCAGGTGCCTCTGGAATATAATCCTTTTAATGGGCTGCAGAATTTGATCTGTTAGTGAGGATTTTGCATTTCTGTTCATAAGGGAAATTGGTCTAAGGTTTTTTTTTTCGTGTGATGACTTTGTTTGTCTTTGGTTTCAGAGTAATATGGTCTCCTCAGAATGATTTAGGAACCATTCCTTCCCCCCACTATATTTTGGGAGATTTGAGGATTGGTGTTAACCTTTTATGGAACTAACCGGTGAAGCCAACTGGTTCTCGGCTTTTTTCTGTTAGGAGTATTTTTTGTTTGTTTGTTTGCTTGTTTGTTTGTTTTTACTAATTTATTCTCATTGGAGATCTCGTCAGATTTTCTATTTCTTCTTCAGTCAAATTTGGTAGTTTGTGTGTTTCTACAAATTCCTGCAGTTCATTGAGGCAAATCTGTTTGTATACAATGTTTTATAGAATGCTCTTTAATCTTTTCGTTTATGTAATGTTGATAGTAGTGCTATTACTTTTATTTGTGATTACAGTAATCTGTCTTCTGTCTTTTTTTCTTGGTCATTCTAGGTAAGGATTTATCAATTTTATTGGTCTTTACAAAGAACCAATTTTTGGTGTCATATATTCTCTCTATTGTTTTTCTATTCTCCATCTCATTTGTTTCCATGTTATTTCCTGCTGTCTGCTTGCTCTGGGTTTCGTTTGCTTTTCTTTTTCTAGTTGCTTCAGGTGGAAGATTAGCATCTTGAGTTGAGATTTTTCTTATTTTTTAATGTAAGCATTTACAGGTATGAATTTCCCTCTGAGCACTGCTTTTGCTACACTCTATAAATTTTTGTTATATTTTCTTTTTTTTAATTTTTAAATGTTTTTTATTTATTTCTGAGAGAGAAAGAGACAGCATGAGCAGGAGAGGGTCAGAGAGAGAGGGAGGTACAGAATCTGAAACAGGCTCCAGGCTCTGAGCTAGCTGTCAGCGCAGAGCCCGATGCGGGGCTTGAACCCACAAACTGTGAGATCATGACCTGAGCCGAAGTCAGATGCTTAACCGACTGAGCCACCCAGGTGCCCCGATATATTATGTTTTTTTTTTCATCCATCACAAAATATACTTCATGTTTGTCTTGGGATTTCTTCTTTGGCCCATTGGTTGTTTGAGAGTGTTTCATTAGACACATATTTGGAGATTTTCCAAATTTCCACTTGATGTTGATTTATAATTTTCATTCGATTGTGGTTGGAGAATATATGTTGTATAATTTCAATCCTTTTACATTTACTGAGGTTTGTTTTATGGCCTGGCATATGGTCTTTCCTGAAGAATAGTCCAGGTATACTTGATAATATCATCTTTTTAAAAACTTAAAAAAACTTTTTAATGTTTTATTATTTATCTTTGAGAGAGAGGGAGAGACAGAGCATGAGCAGGGGAGGAGCAGAGAGACAGGGAGACACAGAATCATAAGCAGGCTCCAGGCTCTGCGCTGTCAGCACAGAGCCCAATGCGGGGCTCAAACTCACGAGCTGTGAGATCATGACCTGAGCTGAAGTTGGACACTTAACCAACTGAGCCACCCAGGCAACCCTAAAAACTATTGCTTGCAAAATATTCTGTTAAGAGGATAAAAAGTCATGATGCAGGGAAATATTTTCAAACCACATACCCAACAAAGTAATAGTATCTAGAATATATAAAGAACTTTCATGACCCAACAATTAAAAAAAAAAAACACAACAGTTAGAAAATGAGCACAAGACACTAACAAACATTTCCCTGTAGAGGTTATACCAATGGAAAATAAGCTCATGAAAAGAGATTCAACACCATCAGTCATTAGGGAAATGCAAATTAAAACCACTAGGAGATATCACTTTACATCTATCAGAAGGGCTAAAATTTAAAAAATGGTGAAAATATCCACCCAAGATATGGAGAAATTGGATCTCTCATACATTGCTGGTTGGGATGGAAAATGGTATAGCTCCTCTGAAAAAACATTTTGGCAGTTTCTTAAAAAACTACCATATGACCCAGCAATTGCATTCCTGGGCAATTATCTCAGAGAGATGAAGACTTATGTTCACACAAAACCTGCAAACTAATGCATAGCAGCTTTATTCATAATAGCCTCAAACTGAAAACAACACAGATGTCCTTCGATGAGTGAGGTGTTAGACGCCGTGGTATATCCATACACTCAACATTAAAAAGGGGCGAACTATTGACATATGCAATGACCTGAATGAATCTCCTCTGAATTATGCTGAGTCATAGAACATTCTTGAAATGACAAAATTGTGGAGCTGGAGAATGGACTAGTGGTTGACAGGAATTAAGAAAGGGGTAGGGGTGCTTATACAAGAGTGTGTCTTATAAAAGAAAGGGCAACAGGAGAGATCTCTGTGGTGGCGGAAAAGCTCGATCTCTTGACTGTATCAACATCAATAACCTGGTTTGTGATAGTTTTACACGATGTTAGCATCTGTAAGCTGGGTAAAAGATATATGGGAAATCCCTCTGTATTATTTCTCTCAACTGCACATGAATCTGTGATTAGCTAAAAAAAAAAAGAAAGTTTAAATTTAAAAAATCTCCAGAGATGATAGCAGGCCGGAATATGGTCACTAAAATAACACATTCAGTTGAAACTGTATTTCTGATCCTAACTCGCTCACATTTCCAATTAGGATTGCTTCTCTCATTTCAGCCAGAAGAATCCAAGATTAGCCAGCATTTCAAATACAGGATATGAAGTCCAACTATTCATTCACTGGAAGGTCATAAATATTTAGGGGGTGAAAAGAGTTTCTTCTCATTCTGCAAATGCAACTAATAAAAATAGTCATAAAAAAATTCAAGTTGCATGCAGTCGGGCAAAGAGTCAGCCAAAGGAAGGCTTGAATAAACAGAGATGCAGAAGATTATAACTGATTCATAAGGATTAAATTTTCAAGGAGGTGCTGGTTATTCCCCAAGTGTAATGTGCTCAATTTAAGGTCTGGACTTCCATCCTTCCGGTAGCAAGAGGCCCAGTGTCATTATGTGACAGTTTTTTAGAGTTCTGGGTGAGATTTCCCCCGGGGATGAAGACACATGTACTTTTTTTCCATTGGTGACCAGTGGTATGCACAGAATTGGGATTAAGATAAGCTCCCCATACAGCAAAAAAGACACCATAATCCTCGGCAATGGACAACAACTATTTGCGCAGGGACACACAGCCCTGATGAATTAACTCAGGTCCCCCGTCTGCATGGCCACTTGCCTCAGAAGAGGCAGCAACTTGGGAAGACAAGTTGGTTCTGGACGTGAAGCCATTGGCTCATGGTGCCGTTCTGTCACCAAGGAAGGTGGCACTGAATAAAAAGCACACCAGCGCATTTCCGGCTGAGAGGGCCCTTGCTTTTCCTTTGCTCTCTTATTCACTTCCAGACCATGGCACTGTACTTGGCTCACACTGCGTCTTAAAACCGCAAGAATAAAACTGCAATTTGAAGTCCATCAACCTGATTTCTGTTTCCAACTGGGTTTATGACTTACTAAACTATTAGAAGGGTGTAAAGCTGAGAATCGCTTAATTCTTCTGATCTCCCATTTTCTCAGGGCATAAAATGGCAACTAAACATTGCACAGGACTTTGAGCAGGAAACTGAAATACAGAGCTGCGTCTGTGACTGCCAACCTATGCAAAACTAAACAAAGAATCACTTTAACCTTGTAACAGGCCAGTTACCCAAGGGAACAATGAGTGACGATGGGTAAATAGGAAATGGTTCTGATATCACAGCATCAATACATTTGGGTGTAGATTTTTCTGTAATGGAGGAAAAAGGAATGGTAAAGTTTATCCTGAAAATGTTTTTCAAATTGATTTTTCAAGGACTAAAATAGATTGTGTAGAACTTTGGCTCCAGGAGCACAGGGACAATAGGCAACAGATAATCAGTTCATTCAACTATCCCAGTGGTCCCGCCTTCACCCCAGCCTCTTCCCGAATTATTTTTAAAAGTTTATTATTCAAGTATAGTTGACACACAATGTTATATTAGTTTCAGGAGTACAATGTATGATTCAACAATGCTATACATTACACAATACTCCCCATAATTAAGTATAGTCGCTATACAGCGTTATTATAATTATTATTGACTATATTCCTTATACTCTACTTTATATCCTTGCAACCTATTTATTTTATAACTGGAAATGTGTACCTCTTAATCTCCTTCACCTATTTCACCCATTCCCCGCCCCCCCCCCGCCACCTCTTCTCTGCTGACCACCAGTTTGTTCTCTATATTTATGAGACTATTTGGCTTTTTTGTTTGTTCATTTCTTTTGTTTTTTTAGAGTCCACATAGAAGTGAACTCGCATGGTATTTGTCTTTCTCTGTCTGACTTAGCTCACTTAGCATAATACCCTCTGGGTCCATCCATGTTTTAAACGGCAAGATATCATTCTTTTTAATGGCCAAGTAATATTCCATTGTGTGTGTATATATACACACACGTGAACACACACACACACATATGCCACATCTTCCTCATCCATTCATCTATCAATGGACGCTTGGTTTGCTTCCATATCTTAGTTATTATAAATGTCGCCATAAACCTAGGGGTGCACAAATCTTTTCAAAATAGCACCAAAACAGTTTCTTTGACAATGCCAAGAAAGCCTCCTCCCTGCTGGCTGCCCTGTATCCAGGCTGATTTCACATAGAAAGCTAGTGCGCTATCATTCTGTACTGCTCTTCAAAACTGCTTTTTAAAAACTTCATTTCCTACCCAATTTTCTTTAAAACCCACTAAGAACTTCCTCTCCTTCCTTTTCCCCAAAAGGAACTTTTTTTTTCCCCCAAAGTTCAAAGGACACGTTTTTCCAAAGCCTTCCCTGGCACTAGGAAAATAAGGTCCAACTATATATTCTCTAAAACAAATACTTTCTTTCATGTAACATAGGAAGGCATCATGAATGGAAAAGGAATATAATACATTAAATTACCCTTATTTTTTAAATCAGATAATAGATTTTTTTTCCCGATTCTCATGCATGTGATTATTTTTCCATTACTGGCCATTTTTCAAAATCTTGAAAGGAAGTATCAATCTACTCAAGTGTTTACAGAGAGAAGTAAACACAGCGATCCAGCCATGAGAAAGTATTATAAACCCTATGAGTGAGGATGATGGTGGAATGTTCCCAAAGTGACAAGCAAAATGAATATGGCTTCTATGTCCACATTGTATACTAAGTTCATTAATCAGTTGGAACCCTGTGTGTCAAGAAGCACCAGCCGTATGTGAAGCCTGGGCCAGGTCTCTTGGTACTCAGTCAAGTAGGATGAAAGTCAGTCTTGGAAATATGCTCAGAGTATAAGATTAAAGGAGCCCCACCGGATCACTAGAATGCCGATGAATAAGTTTTCACCTAGAGCCTCAAATGCACATGCTCTCTAGGACCCAAAGTGGCCTGCCCGCAGCCGACTCCATCAGTCAGGGGGCAATGAGAACACACTGACCCCAGCCAACAGCATCCACGTTGAGCCCTGGCCACAGGACAGATCTTCTAATGTATTCAGGGTTCTTGACTTTGGGGAGTGGACCCGCTTTGGGTAGATGCCTCGGATGTATGCACTATAAATCTGCACTACGTATATTCGATCCAAGGTGGTAAAAGAGTTTGCAGATTTAATGTGAGTTTAAGAGCTGGATATTTCCTGCCTTCCTTTGTTTGGAAGAAATCAGTCCAGTCTCCAACACTTCCCTAAGAGCTGACAGAGGACCCCCTCCCCCCTGCCCTTACTTGCTGCGGTGAGGAGAAAAGGGCTCTGCCTTCATGCTGTAAGACTTACACCCCACTACCGTCCATCAGCCTGACTCAGTCACAAAGCCTCTCTCCTGGGTGACCTTGAAGTGTAGAATCAGCAGCCCCAGACGGCCGGGAAGCAGGTGGGCATATTGGACGCTTTCCTGCAGGCACATGGTCAACTTCACTACCCTGCGCTCCTCTGCACTTCTCAAATTCTTTAACTGCTCAGCAAAATGTAACAGGACCCGGAGTAAAATTATGCACCACAGCATAATGAATAATAAGCTCGAACCAGCGCTGTTTGAGAAATTCACTGCCCTGGAGTTCCTCAAAAGCGTCATCCTTCTGGAATATATTTGCATAATAGCTCATCACCACACCTGAAGTGTCAATCCTTACCCCTGGGGAGGTGTGTGAGAGCTTTCTCTATCCGTCAGCAAAACAGCGGGCTGGGGCCAAGTTCATCATTTAGTTTCTCAGACATAACAGCACTTAGACACAGACCGGAAATTCCAGCGGAGAAAATCTGAGGCAGAGAAGGGACGAGGAAGAACTGGTCTAAGCCACAGGACATGTTGGCCATGGAGCCACGGAATGCTGAAACTCCGGGTCTGCTGCTCCAACCTGAAGGCACAACAGGGGAGGCCTGGTGCCTTCTCTGGCTTCCAGGCTAGTTCGAGCCACAGAATTATGGTCATAAAGGCCTGACCTTCATGCTGTCACAGCCCAAAAATAAAAGGTGGCAGTGGGGGGAAAGGATTCCTTTGATAAAAGCCATCCCCTGCTTTCATGAGGAGACTTTTGATTTCCAGTGACAGAAAACCTAACTGGAAATGGCTTAAGCAAAATACAGAATTCACTGGCTCACATCACTGACATTTGATAGGGCCCAGCTGGACTCAGGGGCTAGGGTGTGTCATTGGGAACATTCTCCGAGTGTTCTCACATTTGCGGAATTCTTAGGCCAAGGTTGGGAGGAGGGAGGGGGTCAGCCTTCTCCTTACGTCTCCCTGACCCAGACCCCCAGAACTCACTTAGGCCAGGCGGAAACAACAGATCTCTAGGACTCTGGGCATCACGCCTTGGCTCTTTGGCCATAGTCTCCCTCGCTTATCTGTTTCTTACCTGAGGCCTAAAGTCCAGAGGAACATTGCACGCAGAGCTGAATTTTACCAGAAGGAAACGAAATCTGAGACAGACACTGCTACCTCTGGGTTCTCAGTCAGCCCCAGGCCCCCCAGCCTTTTAGCTGAGTTCTACTGACACTAAGCTCTTGAACTCCTTCTGGCTTCTCAGTCTGCCTTGACACCTTCATTTCATCCATCCGTAATTAAGAATGGTTACTGGCTGGTATCGCCTTACTTCTTGGACCTCAGTCCATATTCCTATCCTGACTCTACCTGTAAGTCCCAGCTCCCACTGTTTTTCTGGACGTGGCCCTGTGGTGGCTGAGCCGTGTTAATCCCTAAGCGCGTCTCTTTTATCCATCTCCACATGACTCCTAAGCATCTAAAAGTTACTAAAAATTCTCACACTTATATATGCACCCCGACAGCTTTGTGTCATCCCTTCCGTGGAGAAAGATCCCCAAAGACCTCCTGTTAGCTCCTAGGAAAAGGGAGGGCACTTTTGATCCTGTTGCAGATGTCTGAAGTTATTTTTTTATAATTTTTAATGTTTATTTATTTTTGAGAGAGAGAGAGACACCGAGTGTGAGTGGGGGAGAGGTAGGGAGAGAGGGAGACACAGAGTCCGAGGCAGGCTCCAGGCTCTGAGCTGTCAGCACAGAGCCTGATGTGGGGCCCGAACCCACGAACTGTGAGATCATGACCTGAGCCAAAGTCAGCCGCTCAACTGAATGAGCCCCCCAGGTGCCCCAGGTGTCTGACGTTAGTAAACACCCTATAAAGTTAAGTGCATGTGATGGCCTCCAATAGGGATTTTTCATATCAGCCATTTAAAAAGTAAACTGTGTTGGAGTTCATTGGTTTGACTCCCTTTCTGGGCCTGAGGTTTTATTCAAGGATGAAGCCCCATTTCTGTGCTAAACTAATAGCCCCAGACCAGAAAGTTCTGGAACCAATGCACCGCCCTACAACACGGCTGGTGATCGCAGCTTTCTCTGCCTGAGAGGCACTCCCCATACCTCCTTGCTTGGGCTCCGTTGCCAGCTGGGCAACAGCACACTGCCAGGGCCATGAGGGAGGTAGCCCTGCTGAGAACCACCATGCTATGGCTCTGGGACTGAAAGAAGCCATGTCTGGAGTCAGACACGCTCCATGAAGCGGCCTTAGGGCCTGGGCTGCTACTGCCCTTCCCCCTCCTTGGAACACGACTCTTGCGACAGCACCTCTTTCCAGTCCCGAGTAAATGCTTTAATTGGCATCACTCGATTTTTTATTTTATTATTATTATTTTTAATGTGGGAGGCATTTTAGAGGCTTTGGAACATAATGGAAAGTGCTCGGGGCTTGTCATGAGACCAGACCTGGTTTAATGTCTTTGCTCGGCCACCGACTTGCTCTGCAACTTGGGGCAAGTTAGTTAACTTTCTGCATTTCCTTTATCTGGTCTGTTGAAATGAGGAAAATGAAATTCTACTTCCAGAAAGGGTAGAAGGGCTCGGATGCATGTACTTGGGACAGTGAGCAGGTGTTCAGTAACAACACGATTGAGGAATGCCACTGTCCCCCCAGTACCACACACCGCACTGTGTCTACTACTACCATTTGTAATAACGTACCTGAGCCCAATGCATGCCTGTGTATGGGTCTGAGAGCTCTAGTAGCCCGAAGTCTTCTGAAAAAGGAGCTTCAAGACTTTTGTCTCAATACGTCCAGGCACTTGGTAAACATACCCAAATAAATTGTGGAATAGCTTAACTGCAAGCTGAGATATGTAAATCCCTCCCCCGCATAATTGCATATTTTAATGATCGTGTCACATTTTACTCTTCACCCATGAACCAAGTAAGCTTTCTGCTTGGCATCTGAGAAAAAGTTGCCTTTTGAGAAGCACAAAGATCTTACAAACCATGCTTAAAGTACCTCGGTGGGTAGGGGACATTCGGAAAAATCCTCTCCATGGTGAAAAGGTAAAAAATAAAGCGTGATGTTGAGAACTTCCTTCTGGACTGCCTTACCCAAGTCCGGCATGCATGGCTCTGTCCTGCTCATCCTCATTAAGAAATCGTGAATGAAGGCAGAGAGGGTGGCAGGTCTGCAGAGAGCACAGGCGAGGAGGCTGGAGAGACGCTGACTGAAATGGACCTTATGGACTAGAATGTTATGTCAAGAGTTTGTAGGGGAAATGTAAGTTTCGGATTTTCATTAAAATACACACATAAAATTGGGATGATGAAGGCCTGGCTTGGCAACACTTTAGTAAAATAATTGACAGGCTTTGGGATTACCTGGGTGGCTCAGTCGGTGAAGTGTCCAACTTTTGATTTCAGTCTCCAGTCATGATCTCATGGTTCGTGAGTTCGAGCCCTGCGTCAGGCTCTGCACTGAGAGCACAGAGCCGGCTTGAGAGCCTCTCTCTCTCCCTCTCCCTCTCTCTCTGCTCCTCCCCACTCAAGTTCTCTCTCCATTTCTCTCAAAAATAAATAAACCCAAAAGATTTTTGAGAGGTTTTATTTTTATGAGATCATGACCTGAGCCAAAACCAAGAGTCAGACAAAACCGAATGAGCCGCCCGCAGGCACCCCAACATTGAGAGGTTTTAAGTGTGAGAAGGCATAACTGAGAGCCGAACATCTGGCTCACAGGAAGTACCATCTACTGAGGGCCGAGGAGAGGACATCTGGAACAGGCTAGAAGGGAGTGTTAGAGACAACCTGGGAGACATCTGGGTGAGGGTGGCTAGGATGCCCGAGGTATAGATCATTTCAGAAAAATAAGGCAGTTCGGCGGGAGCAAAGCGGTGCAGGGAGAGGATCGTCTTCAAAGTGGTTCAGGATGGGGCGTGTAGGATGTAGGAGGGGGCCGGCGGTCCCGGCAGCAGCAGGCGCACCAAGGGGATTGCGGTGAGGACACAAGGACCAGATCCAGCACCGTGAGGAGCCCACGGCGGTGGCCACAAAGCTCACAAGGGCTGCCTCCGAAGGCACAGGGGTGCCCCACCCCAGAGCGGAAGAGGCTGGGGGACTCCCGTCTGTGGGTAGCACAGAGGTGACTGTGTAATTCGAAGGGGCCATGCCAGCCTCACTAAGGGGCTGGGCTATAACACAGTAAAATTCATGGGAGCCCATGACACCAGCTGCAATATCTGGATCATACAGACTGTCATTTGATAAGGTAGGGACACTTTGGAGATACTATTTCTCCACTAAGGCAGCTGTGTTGCTCAGAGAACAGAACCAGGCTCTGTGACCGACTGGGGCTTCAAAAGAAACACAGCATGAAGGGTGAAGGCTCATATTTAAGGGGCGTCTCACAGCACGCTGTCTGGGGACTTGATGTCACATGGTCTATACTTGTGTCCTTTCCCTGGTTGGTCTGATTGGGTTCTGCCATTTCAGAAATGATTTCCCATAGGTTTCAAGGTCATAAAGAATATGTCTAAGACATAATTGAATTGAAAGGTGAATGAGAGAAGATAGAAATATAGGGAGGGGCCACAAAATGAGGACAGGATTTAGGATAAAAGTGCCACACAAAGAAGGAACCTATCCATTTACCACAGTGAACCATGTCTCATTTGGTGTATATGACTTTTGGGAGGCACAGAGAGGCAGTCAACCCATTTTACCGATGAGTTAAGTGAGGCTCACAGACGCAATAATTTCTCAGAGTCAAACACCTAATCAAACATATGGGCTGGGATTTTAATGGAAGTCTGACTACAAAGCTCACACTTTCAGATGCACAAACACCGTCTCAGGAAGAGCTGAGAGCTAAGTAATGCTGATCTTCTTGCTAACGAGAGTGGGCCCAAGGGCACAGAATAGAGAGTTGATGTTTTTGCAGACCAATCATATAGTGACTCGTATTAGTTAAAGCCTAGCATGGCGCCCTCAGTAGATGCTTAATGCTTATTTGTTGAGAAGGATAATGCCCAGAATGATTTAATATTTTAAAATCAACCTGGAGAATATGAAATGGGGCGCCTGGGTGGCTCAGTCGGTTAAGCATCCGACTCTGGCTCAGGTCATGATCTGGCAGTTCGTGAGTTCGAGTCCCACGTCGGGCTCTGGGCTGACAGCTCAGAGCCTGGAGCCTGCTTTGGATTCTCTGTCTCCCTTTCTCTCTGCCCCTCTCCCCGCACTTGTGTTTTCTCTCTCTCAAAAATAAATAGAGAAAACATTAAAAAAATAAAACCAATCTGGAGAATACGATAGAAATGTAACAACCATGAAAAAGCCATACTTGCCTTTTACGTAGCTATTATATGTGTCTCCTCGTAGCTACAGCATTTTACATTTTATACAAGGCTTTTGATATTTCCAAACAAAATCACTGTTAATGCAGCCTTTCATTCCTTAGGGCTGAAAACAGTCAACTCCTTTACGGCCAAGATATTTGCTGAGATAAGCAAAAACATGAGTCAATACTTTCTAGCCTAAACATTTGTTTCACGTTAATGACAAAGATTGGTTATTTAGGGATTGTTTATATATAAAGAGAAGGGTGATCTATCATAATATCAGAATGTGCTTCTAAAGCTTTTAAAATTCTCTGACAAAGGGGATTTATACACACAAGGCACTATTATAGTGCATTTATTGTCACTGCCTGTAATTCAAGTGGAGACACCAGGCAGAGCTCATCAAGACAGATTTTAAAGCCCTTATTAGTCAAGGGAACATCAGTTTAACACAGAACTTTCTAATAACAGCAGATAACACCCAGGTTAAGATTTCCTTTCCCTTTCACACAATATTGTGGGACTCAATTTATTTAAGAAACCGAGAACGCCTACTAGTGCATGGTCCTGTAGAGACACAGAGATGAAACAGAAACCGCTGCCGACATGGAGACAAATACAGCCTCCTTTCCATCCTGGGTAGAATGTGCTGATGGCCACAGAGCAAACGCATCTTCCAAAGACGGCTGCTACGATACCTCTCTTCCTAAAGGCCTAGACCTTACCGCTTACTCATCAAGAGCTGGAACATAACACCCTCCATGAATCTGGGTGGGTGTAGACGGGAAATGGAGAGGTGGGGGGAGGGGAGGACAGCCCACGAAGGGCACAGCAAGGCTCGGGATGAAGAATCCACAGTATGTGAGGTGTGACAGAATGTGCTGGGAAATAAACTAGAAACTGAGATTTAAGACTCAGGGGAGGGTCTGTATCTGGGCTATCCTAGGTGGTAGCCTCTGAAGTTTAAATTAATTAAAACTAAACAGAAGTAAAGATTCAGCTCCTCAGCCCCGATAGCCTTGTTTCAAAGGCTCATTAGCCACGCGTGGCCACCAGGGCTGCCATAACCGATGGCGCAGGTGCACGGCTTCCTACTGGATGTGCTGGTGCACGTGGCATGTTCTCTTGCCCCACAGGGAGCTGTGAGCCACCACAGGCTATTGAGACAGCATGGAGCCTGGTGCGATGTATGCAGAATTCCCTGGGGGGTGGGGGGAGGACAGGAGGGCAGGGACATGTTTGTCATGAGCCCCCAGGCACGAGAGTGTCTGGGAACAGGAAGCCTGTGGATTTCCAGACAGCTCAGCCCAGGCTGGAAAAACAGACTGGCCCTAGACCAGGTGGCTGGTGATCTACTTATCGGTTCCTTAGGGCATTAAAACGGTTTCATTACAGTGCTGGGAGAGGGGGGCCAGGAGAGGGGACTGTCCTCACCACACCCAGGCTGGGGGTGGCAAGCGTGGGTGCCCACTGGCAGCCTGGGACCACCTGATCTCCAGAGGAGAGTGTCTTCCATCGGCCTTAGAAAGTGAGGGGACATGTGGCGAACAATTAAACACAATCCATGACCCTGTAACCAAGCGCCCCTCTGTTCCAGACTGAAAAGGCCAGGGAGGGAGCAGCGTGCAGAAGCTCTCAAACAAGAATGGGAGCCGTCGTTAGCATTTGAAATAAAAACCAACAGCTTGAGATAGTCAGAAGGAGCTTTCCAGAGCCTTTGCAGGGATCCCAATGAGATTTCCTGCCACCTCCTTCCCCACCTCTCACTCTCCTGAATTCTATCACAGATCTTGGAAGCAGTGGGGCACGGGACTCTGTAGCCTGATGCTTAACCCAGGTGACAAGACTGGATTTTGCATCAGGAACTTTTTCCCCCAGCGGGGACGGAACATTTTCTCCAACCGGGTTCCTCCCGAGAGACCTATTAAGGCTGGATAGACCCCTCCCCACCCATAGGCCAGGCCGATCAAAGATAGACCCCTCCCACATAACAGCGCTAAGCCAGGGACAGAATGGATCGCAGCAGAATCAATTATTTGTGACACTGAGTAAGGAAATGTTATCCCTGCCCCCGAAGGCCCTCCGTTTAAGTAACCCACATAAGCTGACAATTCAAGAACCATACTGAATCCTGCAAGTGAGAAAACACAAGCCTTGCTCTGCATGTTTCCCTGCAATAAAACCACTCCCACAAGGACTTTCCATTCCCCTTTCTCCCGGGGGAGCGTAAAGCCCTGTCCAGCTCAACCCACATGCATCATGCTCTCGTCGGATTCCAGGCCAGAGAGACTGGCCTCCTCACTGATCCGAGCCTAGGAGACAAAAAGGAACCTTCCGTACTGACGATCAAGTTCAAAGTATCTTGCACTTTCCTGCGTGGTTAAGAGCCACGTCTTCTTGTTTACGGGTATTTGCGCTTTCCGGAAATGTGGTCTTCAGAACTCTAAAAAGATACCCCGAAATGTTTTCCTCTAGAGAAACTTAAGGTGGGGAGCCTGGGTGGCTCAGTCAGTTGAGCATGTGACTTCAGCTCAGGTCATGATATCACGATTCACGGGTTCGAGCCCCGTGTGGGTTCTGGGCTGATCGCTCAGACGGAGCCTGGAACCTGCTTCGGATTCTGTGTGTGTCTCTCTCTCTGCCTCTCCCCTGCTCCCATTTTGTTGTTCTCTGTCTCTCTGTCTCTCTCTCAAAAATGAACATTTAAAAAAAAAAAAAAGAAGCTTAAAGTAACAAGCCAGTGATGGCCTTTTTCTTCTACCCTCTGGCTCTGTCAGTAGGCATGGACTCTCCTGAAACATACACAAAAGAGGAAATTTTCTTTCACACTGGTATTTGTTGTGCTGAAACCAGCCCACCTCTCTTAGAATATGAGGAGCTTGCTGGGGGCCCAAGGGGTTTCCCCCACCTCTTCATGGCCCCACCTGAACTGCTCTGGTTGGATTCGTTTTCCCCAGGGCACCCCAAATGTGAGCTTCCCGACGCCCTGTACTCAGTCACAGCGAACACCTGTTAGCTGCGGGGGAGGGGAATGTCTACGCTGAGCAGCGGGGAATCCCAGCAGCAGCGCAGGCTCACTTGGGACTTGCTTTCCCCCAGGCCCTGTGCTAGCTGCTTTCTTTTCTCCTCAGGGGAGGTCTGTGAAGTAGGGCCTATCATTTTGCTCCCATTTTACAGAAGAGGAGAGAGCGGCCTGAGGGCGCCAGCGTTAATTGGTGGAGGTGAGGTGTGCGCCCAGGCGGGCCAGTGTCCCAGGCTGAGTTTTATTCACCACGCCTACTGCCTGTCCCACAAGGGGGTGCATTTTATGGCCACAGAAACTGTCTAAGGGGAGATACAGGAGCCACGGCCTCCTCAGTTACTGGTGTCTTGTCT
Organism: Hyaena hyaena; assembly: GCF_003009895.1. Taxonomy (NCBI): domain Eukaryota; kingdom Metazoa; phylum Chordata; class Mammalia; order Carnivora; family Hyaenidae; genus Hyaena; species Hyaena hyaena. The sequence goes on along the minus strand of NW_024080951.1, from coordinate 1,211,730 downwards.
AAGACACAAAGAACACATTGTAAAGTGCTGGCCAGAGTCGTGCAAAAAAAAAGGAAGAGCTACTATCCGAGGGTGGATTGGGGTTGATTGGGATGGATGTAGGTGCTGCTCGAAGTTAGGGGAAGGCTTTCTGAAATGGAACCCGGCCTCCTCTGCCCCAGCTGAGGGCAGGGACGGGCTGGCTCGCCAGCTTTCTCCTCTGGCACCTGTTCTCGCTTCCTTCCTCCCACCTCCCCCCTGTCCCCACCCCCAAATCCTTAGGAGCCCTTGAAAACTACTTAGTGAGCGTTGTCTCCGCCTCCACGCCTTCCCTTAAGAAAAAACTGTCCCCCGCACCCCCCATCACTGTTTGCTGGAGGAAATTTATGACCGGCCAGTCCATAGAGTCAAGAAAAAGTACAAAAACCATCTTCTAGGAGTTTAACGGCGCTCAGGAAATTGGTATTCTTAATGCTGAGCTGTGATGCATGCACAGGACAGGCCTATGAAGGATACTCACACGTGCCATCCAGGGACCGCCTCTGCCAAGCAAAGTGGATGACGTTGGCTCCCTCAACAACCTTTCAGAGGGGCAACTGCTAATACTCAGCAGTGAGAACCCATTTTTCCTTCACAGCTCCTGAGGCCTGGACTAGCACCCAGCTGCAAATTTGCCATCAGGCATGTTTGGTCCAGAGCCCGGAAGTCCCCACCCCCTCCCCCGGTGCTGAGTGATGAACTCAGAGAGACACCGGGGGGACATGCTCAGACCCCCAGCTGGCGAAGCATGAAGCTTGAGCCTTGGCAAGGTGGAAGGTCAAGGAACATTCCGAAGCACACATTTTAGCAAAGCAAGTTAGCATCAGCTTTAGGATCTTACTTGTAGTTTTTCTCCCAGAATTTCACTGGCCTAACATACGACGTGATGAAAATGACGCTCCCCAGAAATGGGCTCAGTGGGGTAGAAAAGATTGAGGTGGCAATCGTCTGAAAGAAGAGCATGGCGGAATCTGAGCATTTTGAGTTAAGGCAAAAAAATATATAAAAGGTTTTCAGTGTTCTATGTCTAAATATTATTTCAGATTTAGACTCATTTATAGTAAAGCTGTTTTCTCACCAAGGAAAGGCGGCCATATACTGGATCTCTCTTATGTACATAGTCGGAAATATAAAACTTTCAACAGTGTCCCACTAGGTCTGATTTCACCAGCATGAAAACCAAATGATTCTCATAAAACCCCCAGCGGTCCCCTGTGATTCACTGCAAAGATTTAATATCAAAGGTTTGAAGAGCACAGTTTCTTTTTACTAGGATATCATTAGCTACACAAAACACACTGTGGTACATTGACTAACGTATTAAGGAGCTTCGTAAATAACTGAAATTAAATTCCACTTTTTAAAAGGAATAAATAGCATTGTTAGAGAAGGTAGCATCTCTGTTTCTCCAAGGATCTTTACTCACTATTCAAAAACATATATTCTTTATGATACAGTGAACACCAGTGGCTCAATTCGAGTCACATTGGTTTATAGCTCAAGCTGTGTGCCCATGAAGTCACACAGCATTTTGCACCCCTTATGGGTTTCTCACTTACTGGAGGGACTCACTTTTACACATCCTGGTTGATCAGAAGTATAATTGTTTAAGATGAAAATTAGTACTGCTGTCTTTTTTGGATTAAGACCAATTCACTGATCTCTAGAATCTCAGGAAGGTACCACACGGGCTGGTCCCTTCCCAGCCTCCCTCCATCATTGGAGGGCTGCTCCTAGCTGCCAATCACATGTCCCTGTGGTGCAGGGTGACAGAGGGGACCCGCGGTTGAGGTAGCAGAGGCCAGCGTGGTGCCAGGCTGTTCAGCTCTTACATAGGCACATTGTTCCTTGTCCCTGTGGCTGGGGTCTCGGAGCATCTCACTACAGGGCTGATCTCCCCACCTGGAAGGGGGCTTTCTCACCGCTATGCAAATGAAGGTCTTCTTTCGTTAGCCTGTGTTCAAGAGGTTCTGACACAAAGGAAGAAAGAAACGCCTGGGACAGACAGGAAGACGCTACATGTCATTGGCAATCAGAACATAGAAGTGAGCCAGGCATCCAAATGCTGTCATATACTATCAGCGGTGTGAGGGGGGAGGGATGCCCGTGGGGGACCTTACTGCCCACGGACAAGTAAACCCCGAAAAGGATGGCCTTGCTCACAGACACTTCCCCCTGCACTTTCATAGACTTAAGCTCAGAGCTTTGCTTCAGGAAGGAGTGTGTCTTCATTTTATTTTATTTTTTTTCAATCTGCTATTTACTTCCAAGCATCTCCGGGAGTGAAATGACATACCTCCGTTAATAATCCATTCTGGTGCTGAGTCGTTTTGGTATCAAAAAGATCTCTATTGTGCTTCAATTTAAATCCAATTCCTTTTATTTTGACCTAGGTTCAAATAAAGAGCTACAGAACAGTGAGCTACCGTGATAGCTAGTATCACCCATCAGCTTCCTCTTCATTGGAAAGCTGAAAATATGTAAATACCTCGGTCACGAAACACGCCAAATTAACCAAGCCCCTTGTCACAGGAAGAAAAGGAAACTGCATGGGGATGTCCTGGAGGAGGGGTGCTGCAGAAAATGGGAGAAGGCAGAATCACAGGGAGATATTTCTGAGGGAAGGACAGGAGGGCAGAAGGGGTAAGTCCATACCCCGAGGCGACAGAGGGCGCTGGGGGCGTTGCAGAAAAACCAGGACAAAGCCACGTGGAGCTGGGGCTGGGCAGAATGGGAGACAGGCTGGCACTGTTCTTTTCGATCTTACGAGTTTCCGCCAAGGTTATGTTGTCCATTTTTTAAACACCAGAAACAAGTATCCAGAAATGAAGTGAGGAAAGCAGTGCGAGCCTGTCCTTCAAGTTCAGTGTGGTAGGGAAGGGAATAAGAACGGGGGGGGGGGGGGGGGGGGGGGGGGAGAAGTGAATAGGTTATGTTATTTAGGGAAGATCAATAAAGAAATACAGCACCCTCGGGGCAAATAGGAAAGCCCGTGACCATAGCTGCTAAGGCAATGGCGAGAAAGGGACTTCGAGAGCAAGGACTTCTCCGAGAGCAGGCGCATGGAGCCCTCTTTGTTTCTTATCCAGAGGGAGACTCTGACTCCATCAAAAGCTTATATTTGTGTACATTTAACACCTGGGCACCTGGGTGGCTCAGTTGGTTAAGCATCTGACTTCAGCTCAAGTCAAGATCTCACGGTTCATGGGTTCAAACGTCCCCCCTCATCCCTCTCTGCGTTGACAGTGCAGAGCCTGCTTGGGATTCTCTCTCTCTCTCTCTCTCTCTCTCTTTGCCCCTCCCCGACTTGGGCTGTCTCTCTCTTGAAATGAACTTAAAAAAATTAAAAAAGAAAACATCTGTGTCAATCCTGAAAGTTAAAAATCCTTTTGAAGTTCAGAACGATATACCAAAGAGAAAGCGGCCTTTCCGACACACACGTTTAACAGAAATAATCTGGCGGAGTCTAATTACTGGAAGACAATGGTCTTGCATAGTCTCTCTACATAGTAAAAGGGTGAGCCTTCTTACCTCTCTCTGGAGGTTACAAGCTCAGAAACGGAGAGCAGCTACCAAGGGAGAGAACATGCTAGTACTGGAAAAAGCAATTTACTAAACAGTGCCCTGCTGGCCTGAACGCTAATTCGCTTCCAAAATGGAGCAAATTAGTCCCTTCTTGACGCCAGGATTGAACCCACAGCTTCTTAATAGGGTGATAAAATAATTAACAATTCAAAATTAGTCAAGAGCCAGGGCTGCCGTTTAGGAACCTCATAGTCTTGTCTTTTTAATTTTATTTTTTTATGTTCATTTTTAAGAGAGAGAGCCAGCAGGGGGTGGGGGCAGAGAGAGAGAGAGAGACAGAGAATCCCAAGCAGACCCTCACTGTCAGAGAGCGGAGCCCAAGGCAGAGCTTGAACTCACAAACCATGAGATCATGGCCTGAGCCCAAATCAAGAGTCAGACGCCCTACCCACTGAGCCACCCAGGCGCCCAGCTCATAGCCTTGTCTTAACGGCATATATATCCGTTTTTCTGAACTATTTATCTCATTGTATTCGGAACGGTATAATGCTGACTTCCCAATAACACATGTCCACCTTTACAACTGGTCAAGGATGGGAAAGTGCCCTTGGATAAGGGGGAGGGGAGCTAAAAGTCCCTGAAGTTGTCACACAACTTGGGTGGTCAGTCTCTGCAGTCACTTTGAAGGCTCTGTATCTCAGGAGAAGGGAGAAAGTGGATGTCACTCTCAGGGACAATTTTAGGAACAAAGCATGGGAATCAGTTCAGTGTTCTAAAACAGAGCTACCAACTGCCCAGTGAAACCTACATCTCAAATAGGTTCAACTTCTTTGAGAAGAGTCCGCCCATCAAGAAAGCGTTTAGATTTAAGATGCACCCTGTGCAATCTGAGGTAGAGATCGTGCCGCTTTTATTCTTCCAGGAGATATTAAGTGGCAGATATGAAGTGCTTGTGTGTGAGCCCTCAACACACAAACAGATCAGGTAATTGAAAGTTATGGTTCCCGGAAGGGTCTTAATTCAGTGGTGAAACCACAAGGAGTAATTAGCATCGCGGAACTCCCCTAACAAGGCATAAATAGGCACAAGAAATGCTACGGATCTATGTGAGACAGGGTTAGGATAAAATTGGGGGGAAGCATAACTTCAAGTTTCAAATTCTTAGTGCAACTCCTCAACCACAAATTTGCATCGCCTGATAATTTTTATTTAATAAAAGGGCTTTAAACTCTAGATAGGATGCCGGAGGCAAGCTTCAGAAATCAGATCACCTCACTCTTTCATTTCACTGTCTTTGTTTCAAAGGACTCTTTAGAAACACTAAAATTATTGGTATTATAGAAAATGCTTGGAGTTAAAGGGGAAAAAGTGGTATAAAAGCTCACACCTTTGCATTTTTTCCCCCTTAGCCTGTTCCACCAAATAACCTTGAAACGCTCCAGAAATATCAATGCAGGTCTAAGAAGAGGAACACAGAACAATGTGCATTGTAAGGCCAGCTCTTGGCATGCCTAAAAAGATGATTTTAAACAGAGGAGTCTGGAGAAGGGCATTTTTAAAAATCTAGACTATATTATCCCGTAATGATTATCCCAACTATGTTTCCATCCTTGCACACAAAGGTCAGGTCCGAGAGACTGTTTATGAATTGCCTTAAAGAACCTTGTGTGCACGTCATCTGGGAAGCTCTTAACTGCAGGTGACCTAGGCCAGTGGGATTAAGAATCCTAGGCAGGCTTTGGAAGATGGACATTCCAGGTTCCACCGCCTGAAATGTGATTTGAAAAGTTATGTGCTGGGCTTGGGGGTTTCATGATTTAACAAGCCCCTCCCCGGGGCACCTGGGTGGCTCAGTCAGTTGAGCGTCCAACTTCGGCTCAGGTCATGATCTCACAGTTCGTGGGTTCGAGCCCCATATTGGGCTCTGTGCTGACTGCCAGCTCAGAGCCTGGAGACTGGTTCAGATTCTGTGTCTCCCTCTCTCTCTGACCGTCCCCTGCTCACGCTATCTCTCTCTCTTTCTCAGAAATAAATAAAACATTAAAAAATCCTTTTTTTTTTAATTAAAAAGGACCCCTCCTGGATTCTGATACAAGTAGTCCTTCCTACAAGGCTAGGAAGTATCAATTAGGTGGGAAGGAAAACATTTCAGGGCAGATTTTAGGCCTGAGACAAGGATATTTTTGTTTAATGTCTCTCTTCAAGAGTATTTTTTATTTCTCTCTCTTTTTATACAAATACACACACCCCACACACAATTCAGCTTCCTATGTCAAAGTGATCTTTTTTTATTTAAAAATTTTTTTCTTTAATGTTTATTCATTTTTTGACAGAGAGAGAGAGAGAGAGAGAGAAAGAAACAACAACAGAGAGTGAGCAAGAGAGGGGCAGAGAGAGAGGGAGACAAAGCATCCAAAGCAGGCTCCAGGCTCTAAGCAGTCAGCACAGAGACAAATGTGGGCCTCGAACTCGTGAACCACAAGATCATGACCTGAGGCAAAGTTGGACGCTCAACTGGCTGAGCCATCCAGGTGCCCTGTCTCAAAGTGATCTTTAGAAGGAGCATCTCAAATGCATTTTGAAGTAAATTAAAACTAATTATGATTATGCAAACACTTAAAAACATACAAAGAACAATAAAACTAGGCTTCTTGGCTAAGGGCAACTACAAAACAAAATTATAAATTATTTTTTTTAGCCTTTAGGAGACTTTGGGTGTTGCTATTTATATCTAAATCTAAGTTTTTGAATATTATTCAGGTATGTGGTTACCAGACTCTATCATAATATAACGTTATATAACCTATAACAGTCTACCAGAGACATCAGTCCTATCCACAGTGTTTAATAATAGCAAATCGATTTGCACTCTTTTGCACAAGTTAACTGAACTATTTAAGCAGTGACTTTCCATTTAAAAGACAGGATATCTTAATGCAGATCTGGGCGTGGGAAATGGAAGAACAAAAAAAAAATAAAGTAATCCTGGAAATGCATGAAGAAGCAGGAAGAGTTCAAAATTAAGCAACATCTTTTAAGGCTAAGTGGCCTAAGGGGAATCCAAAGTGCTTCCCCATGTCCCCATTAAAATGTAATCTTAAAGACTTTCAAATCTTTTTATTGCCAGGGTTCAGTGAAAAGCTTGCATCCGTAAAATGTGAATCTGAGCTCGCGGGTGAAAATAGAAACAGAAAGGATACGAGGGATTGCAAAGAGCTGAGCAAACACGTGAAATGAAGAACCCCAAGCCATCTGCCAAGGAGCCACATATGTCATGACGAACTGTAGCTTGTGAAGCAGGTCCTCGAGCTGCAAGCAGAAGAAGAAATAGATTCATCAGAGATGACAACCGGGGTGGGAGCCGAGTCAAGGTCACTTACAGCGAGGAAGGAGCAGCGAGGCTGGAGTTCTCCCTCTTGCTCTTACCTTCCTTTGTCCTAAATGCAAGGCAGCTGTTTCAGGACATTTTAAAACAGCAACAAGATGACCTGAGGCGACCTGTGTGGTTCACAGGCCCCAAGGTAATCACGCCAGCCAACAGCGTGGTGTCTGTGTGCATTCCTGGCTTTCTTGGAGGAACGCTCGCTCAGTTTGGTGCTCCAGCCTCCGTGTCGGGTCTTGCAGAGGAGATTCATACAAAAACCTACCGTCATTGACACTGTCGGAGCTTTTGTGTATTAAGTTTGACTTAAAACTCATCAGTGGCTCTTGCTGGAGAAAATAGCTCCGTGCCACCGAGCGGCCAATTACAAAGGGGTTTAGAAAGCCAAGGACGGATATGGAAGCTGTAGCATCCACTTGACAAGCCAGGACAAGCCAGCACGAGCCCAACTCAGTTCTGGCAAGTTGCCTTGTGTGGACTAAGCACGAACACGAAGGAGAAACGCACTCAGAGGTTTCGATTAGAGATTCAGAACGTGAACGTGCCGAGGATGGACGAGAATGGAGGGGCCTGGCTGGGGGCCTCTGCTTTGTGCTAAGAAGCAACTGATAAACCCCAGACGCAGAATTCTACCTTTGTTGCTTCCACTTGCAGGAAGTGTCCTTCCAGCATGTTCCCCCAGACTCCACATACATACACTCTTCGTCCATAATGGAAGCTCCAAACGGCACGATGGGTTTGTTCCTGGACCGGCTAGCACATGAGATAATAAATACATTCACCAAGGTCAGGATGTGAACAGAGAAGAAAAAGTCAGCATTCTTTGTGAGGCTCGACAGGCGGTACATAGGACAGCAGAAGACTACAATGAAAGGAAGGTCAAGGTTGGGAAGTTGGGCCATTAAGGTAAAGGTGCAAAGAACCAAGATAACGTGGCCACCCAGCAAAAGGCCAACCTTGTGATTTTGGAACCAAAAGATGAGGTTGCTCCAAACTGTTCCATGAATATGGAAGAGGACAGACAAGACGGTCCTCTCCAAATCTTCCCGCTGCCTCTCTGGTCTCGCTGTCCTCTCACAAACTCCCTGGTGCCGGAGACTAACTCCCGGGGCCACTAAACACTATCGGACAGGCTACAGAAGACAAACCAAGGGTAAAAGTCCTGTTGAAGGCACAGCAAACCCAGAGTTCTGAAGGGGTGAGAGGCACCCAGTGCGAAGCAGAAACCCTGCGGTCTCGGTGTGTCCACGGACCCAGCGATGAAGCAGCAGAGGTAGAGAGAAGGATGTGGGAGGGACGCCGAGTGGGGGTGGGGAGAGTGAGAGGGGCAGGAACAAAACACAGAAAGTGGGTGGGGGGGGCAGAAGATGGAAGGACAAATGGAGGAGAAAGCTGATGTGCTTGCACATGAACACCTGTAAAAGAATATGGATCTGGGGGAGAAACTTGGACGTCTGGTTCTTGCTGATACCTCTTCACGTTCTTTACTCTTGCTCACGTGCATCGACCGCAGAGGGCTGATTGCAGCTGGCTTCCAAGTTCAGAAAGCCCACTTTAGTTTTGAGCTTGGGGTTGGTCGAAGCTTCCTGAATCCGCTCTGGATGGGACGGCACAGCTCTCAGGGCCTTAGACACCCCAGTTTATTCTGCTATGTCTGCTTGAGGTGGCATCTCTTAGGTTCACAGAGTAGTCTTCTCCCTGCCACCTTATTTGTCACGTGTCAATAGGTGACTTGTACAGAATGAGACAGGCAGTTCTAACATAGGCTCAAACCCTTGACTCGTTTCTGTTTCAAAAGAGAGTATTTTCTTTAAAGGCTGCTATCATTTCTTTTCATCCCCACCGTGAACCCAACCAGAGGAGGGACGTGCTCAGTACCAAGAGGAAGACACTCAGCACAGGACACCCGATGCCAGATCACAGCAAAAGCCAAAGTCCTGAGCAGTGGTGCTGGGCCGCCTTGCCTTAACCTGCTCCTATCCTATATGCCTAACCAAACTCTATCAGACAAAACGCCTCTGGATTTGAAACTGTCTAGTTACTCCATTGTGAAGGACTCTTAGTCTGCTTATTCAGAATTAACCTTGTGACTCATGCCTAGGTGAAAACTACAAGCACGGACAAGATGATCTCATGTGATGCGTGACCCCCCAAATACCCTAACGATGAATCAGGGGTTATGGAAAGTTACTCCTGTAGGGTTTGCGGCATACGACTATATCCTGGGAGGCTGTTAAGCCACCTTGTGAAAAGCTGATAAGTAGGTCAGGCATAGCAACTACAATCAGACAGCCCCAGGGAAAGGCTCATCTGCAAGTTTAAAGCTCTAAGTGAAACTTTGCTGCATTAGGATTCAATGAATCTATTACAATTATTTTTTGCTTAGCGCAGCGACTTGTATTTACATATAAGCAAAACCAGTAATCAGGCACATGCACTCTCATGCTCTAATTGCAGCCAAGGCCCCAGGTATCTTTGCTCTTTTCCTGTGTCTCTGCCTCGGCTTTTTCATTAACATCATGCAGAATAAGATGCAAGTTTTGTGACAGATTTTCAATATGCAGCTCATAAAATAGACATTGTTGTTCTCACTGAAGAAGCCAGAATTCCTGAATGCCAGCTCTTTGTATATCTATGATTCCTCCCAAACACAGTAATTTAATCTCCTCCGCCAAGCCCACTAGAAAAAGGACACGCTGTGGACGGGTCAGCTGTCCACACAGTGTAATGTTTAAGAGCATGGGCTGGAGGACAGGCTGCCTGAGTTTGAATCCTAGCTGGCACCTGCCATGGGGATGATAACAGTACTTCCTTACAAAGTCACCTGAGGATTAAATGGCTTCATTTTTGGTCAGGACTCAGAACAGTGCCTGGCAATTTTAAGTGCAATGTGAGAATTTGACAAATAAATGTTAGGACAAGCAGACGCTTTGTCTTGAGGATGTGCTTAGCTCACAATTGGGAAATTCTAGGACCCCCTTCCCCACTAAAACAACTGAAACTTATCAAGTCCAGGTCCTCCTAGTTTCCAGAGGAGGAAACCAGACTCCAAGAGGCCACGGGAGCTGCTCAGTCATTGGCCCATGTGAAATTGGAGGTCGAAGTTCCTGCCCGGTTCTCTGCCTGAGAACCTAACCATGTCTCCTGGAGGCCGGGAGCCCCTCTTAAAGGCAGCAGAGGGAAAACCTGGCTGACATGCAGCAGCAGAGGACGGCAACTCCTCTCCCTTGGCCTTCCTGCCGACAGACAAGGGGCAGGGTCACAAGCGTGAACACGACAAATGTGGCTATGGCCCCTATCGGGGATCTCTTCCCCATGTGCATGGTGACAAAGAGCTCTGATCCATCCTGGAATGTTCCCTTCAGTATAAATGCCCAATGAATAAAATAGGATAGCATCCAACAAGCCTGGCAGCACTCAAGTGGATCACAGAAAGGCAGGCTTGTGGGTTACCTGCGCTTCTGGAATGTACAACTCCGAGTGGATGGACAGGGCTTACATATTTTTTCCCCAGACGTGTGGAGAGGGACGTCCAGGTTAAAAAGACCCAACCTCAGATTTTCCCTTTATACTTGGACCTCCTCTTCAAGAGTGACATCAAGGGAAAGAATGAAAAACCTACGGGTATTCAAAAGGTGACGCCGAAGCGCAAAAGAAGCCTAAATATTGATCATTAGTGACAAGCATGTATGAAGAGGTGCTTTACACCCTATTAGGCCATTGTGAATAAAATCACGAAACATTTAAGACATGACTGAGTCGAAGGGAAGAGTAAAACTAACACTGTTCTAGTAAGCACTGCCACGTATAGTATAATACTGCTCTGAAATGCTTTAAATCGAAACCCCGTTTAGATTAGCTATGAAAGCACATCTTCACGGACAGCTCAGGGCCTCTGTTTTTATGAAGCTTATCTCACTTCTACCGTTCTGCTTGCAAGATCTTACATCTCAGCCCTATTAAAGCACAATAAACTTCACAAGTTCCCCAAGTAGGACTATAAGAGAAAACAAAATCATTTGGGTCTTTTCCACTGAAAACACTAGGAAAAGAGTAAATGCAAGTCACACCAGAGTGATTCTGGTTGTTTCCCAAAGAAGGACACCATAGGTATTCTCACTTCCAATGATCCTTTTTGGATCCCAAAAAGGGATAAATTCACAAACTCTCCTAAATGCAGTCACTAAAGAAAGACGGCCCAACCCATTTCTTTGCTAACACATTCTGAAATACGATGTATGCTATCTTGCCTGAGGGGACTCCTTCCCCACCAATAAAATGACTCACACTTTATTGAACATTTTGATATTAAGCATTATCTTAGGGAGTTGCATATATGCTATTCCATTCGATTAAAGTAGAATTTTTCCTCCCAATCCCAACCACTATCTTTCCTACTATTGCTCTAATCATACCTCTAGCTCCTAGATTGGTTCTTACCCTTTTCCTTCTTTCCTTTTCTTTTCTTTCTTTTTCTTTTCTTTTCTTTTTTTCTTTTTTTTTTTTTTGTTTTGCATTTTGTTGTCAGATTTAGCTAGTTTCATTCTTAGAAAGACATGCAACTTGGAATTATTAATGCCTGACTCTGGGGAGGCGTGCAAAGCTGAATGGAGTGCCAGAAACCGGCTGCTAATATCCTTAGGTAAGTATGAGAGAAAACAGGGGCGCCTGGGTGGCTCCTTCGGTTAAGTGTTCAACTTCAGCTCAGGTCATGATCTGGCGGTTCAGGAGTTCAAGCCCTGTGTCAGTCTCTGAGCCTGCTTTGGATTCTGTGTCTCCCTCTCTCTGCTCCTCCCCTGCTAGCACTCAGTCTCTCTCTCTTTCAAAAATAAATAAACATTAAAAAATTAAAAAAAAAAAAAGAATGAGAGAAAACAGAGGGAGCAGCGGCTTTGAGTGCTTGGGAAAGGGGTAGAGAAATGGGAAGATACCTGGAGCTTTAAGGCAAACAAGTTAATGAACTTGGGTAGGAGCCCAGCTGAGGGATTAAAAGCACTGGGGAACAAAAGAATTGGGAAAAACGATCAGACATTTTGAGGCACAGGTGGTGATGTGAGGAGTAGAAAAATGTTCAAGAAGGAATGGAAAAAGTAAAGCCAGCGACACCTCAAATGTGGGAATAGATACCACATTTTGGGGGGAGGTGGAGCACCACTGTACAGAATAACAGATTGATAACAGCAAATATGGTACTTAAATACAGGGACATTGCCTTTAAAACATAGATATTCTCAAACAAAGACTGACCACATGAGTTAAAATTTTGTAAGTCAAATAAATATTCAGGCAGGGTCATAACTGGTTCCGAAACTGAATTTCAGAAGGGCAGAAACCAATTCTACCTCTGCTTACGATGTGTGCAGGAGCTTATTAAATAGCACACAGTTCAGCAAAATATCACAGTGCTTCAGGGAGCACAGTAATGCACAAAGCTTACCACCCCATTGTAAAAATAATATAAATAATCTAAAAGATTGTATGGAAAAAATGTAATTAATAATTGAAGTCAAAAGAAGGGAAAACCTCCAACAGTCAGAACCAAAAGGGGAGTTTAGAAATGAGAATAATAAGTCTGGAATGACCCTAAGAGGATGCAAAGGTAGATGTGGGCCTTGGGAGTTCAGAATTTGGATTTTAATCAACTTGAATGGCTGCCATGCCACACACACACACACACACACACACACACACACACACAAAAGTGAATTAAAAAATCTCAACCTATCCGTGCTCAGAAAAAGCGAAAAAGCTTGCCTTCTTCTTGGTGTAGGTAGAGTAGATAAAAATCTGCCATCGCCCTTAGACCTTACATCGCCTTTACACCTTAAACCTTAGAATAGTGGAACTGAAGTTTAAACTATTCCAAAAGCATGGGAATACCAAACCAATTGGCTGTAACATAAAAAGTAGGGGAGAGTGACAACACTTTCTTGCCAAAGTAAATGCATCTCCAGTCTTCAGGGACACTTTCACAACCAGAAGACATGGACCTCCCACAGACAAAACAACAAACTCCGACTGAAGGTCAGTCCACATTGAAAATTATAAACTACCAAAGGAAAAAGAAAATGAGAAAAAGCCAGTAAGTTCCACACACAAGGTAATTAGTAACTCAAGAATTTTATGCAATACACTAATATGAAGGGATCTAAATGAGTGAGCAAAGAGCCGACATAAAAAATACACAATAATAAAAGAGTAACATAATATGAATAATGAACAAATGGAATTGAAAAAGAAAGAAGTATCAATTCTAGAAGTGAAAAGTGAGTTCATTAAAATAAAAAGCCTCATGAGGTGGTTTAAAAGCACATTAGTTACAGCAAAACAGAAAGTAGAGAAATGGAAGATCTGAGTAAGTTACCTAGACACAGGTCAGAAAGATTAAAAGATTATTTTTTTTAATTGGAAAGGTAAGAAACATATATGACAGAATAAGAAGACATAACATACGTCCAACTGGAGTTTCAGAAAGACAGAAAGAGAGAAAAGGGAGAGGAAATATTTGAAGGACAAATGGCTCAGAATTTTCCAGAACTGTGAAAAACATGGGTCCTTCGTTAAAGAAGTTGATCAAGTTCTGTACAGAATAAATGAAGAGAATCCACACCTGCAGAACATCAAAATCAAAAAGAAAAATCTTTTTTACATATTACCTACAAAAAATCGTGGATAATAGCAGACTTCTCATTAGCAAAAATATATGCCGAAAGACAATGAAATAATGTTTTTAAGGTGTTAAGAGTAACTACTAAGTTAGAATTTTGTAGAGAATTTCATTATCATTTAAGTGTGAGGTGGAAATAAAGACCTTTTCAGACAAAGACTGAGAGAATTGATTATTCATAGAGCTTTGCGGAGAAAAACAATTAAAGACTGTGCTTCAGTAAGAAGAAAATTCAACCCTGAAGGAAGATAGGACGTACAAGAATAATGGTGTGAAAAGAAACTGCTAAGATATTAAAATGTCAATATTAGAATTCATTGTAAAATTAATCATAAAAGACAGTAACTCACTTGAAGGGGTAGTCAAGTACTGATATCATAAATATTTAAGATATGAGAGGAGAATGTGGAGTTAAAGTGTTAAGTCTTCGGATTGTTTGAGAGGGGGGAAGAGATTTTAATTAATTTTATATGCTAGTTAAATGTGCTTCTTAATAATTTAAGAGTAACCACGGGACCACTTAAGTTTTTGACCTTTTCTGCATGTCAGAATCACCCAGAGAGCTTATGAAACAAAGATTCTGTTTCCCACTGGTAGAGGCTCTGATTCAGTAGGTTTAGGGTGGAGTCCAAGAATATCTTCCCAGTGATGCTGACGCTGCTTACCTGAGAGCCACACATTGACATTCATGCCATTAAACAACCAGAAACACAATACTAAATTTCCAAAACACTAAGGAAAAAAGGAATAAAAAAATAAGTCTATTCCATTCAATGGAAGGCCAGAGAGAAGGGGCGAGGGGACAAAGAAAAAGCATACATATGAAGCAAAATATAGAACAGAAAAGAGTACAAACATATCAGTAATCACTGATTAAATATTAAAATATAGAGATTCTAAGTCTGTATTAAGAAGAAAAGTCTAACTAGATGCTTTTATAAGAAATATCAGAATCACTTAGAAAGTTTTAGGTAAAAGGGTGGGAAAAAATAAAGATACCAAGTAAATACCAATCAAGAGAAAACTTGCTTCACTATAGTAATATTGGACAAAATTGGCTTTCACTCAAAAAGAAGAAAAAGATCAGTACAGCATGATAAAAGGGAAGAGTTCTCAGGAAGATGACATAATTGGAATGAATGAACTTAGCCAAATAGTTTCAAAATATCTAAAATCAAAATGAACATGGGGCGATCAGGTGGCTCCATTGGTTAAGCTTCTGACTTAAACTCGGGTCATGATCTCACTGTTGGTGAGTTCGAGCTCTGCATCAGGCTCTCTCCTGGCAGCTCAGAGCCTGGAGCCTGCTTCCGATTCTGTGTATCCCTCTCTCCCTGCCTCATCCCTACTTGTGCTCTCTGTCACTCAAAAAAGGAATAAACATTAAAAAAATCAAAATGAACAGAATTACAAGTTAAGATTACAAATCTACATTCAGAGGGGGAGACTTTTAGGATGTGCATCTCAGAAAATGATAGTTTAAGTAGACAAGAAATAAACAAGCATATAAAACATTTGACCAACAGAATTCATAAGCTTTGTCTAAGAGATACATGTATTAGAATCTTGCAGCCAACTGAAAGAAAAGAATATAATGTTCAAGCATATGTACACTTAAAAGGATTGATGACTGACTTCAAAGGAAGTCTGAAACAATGCTGAGAATTAATATCATGCAGACAGTGTTGCAATTACATTAGGAATCAATAATAAAATGATGGCAAAATAATAATGGCAATCATCACAAAGGTTGCATTCAGGTGTAACATCAACAAAACCAATACAGAATTAATTAAAATTAAATGGTAACATAAAAAATATTTTAAAATGATGAGAAGTAAAAGCAGTAAGACCTATCATAACTTGTGGGACTCAGCTAAAGCACTCTGTAGAGGAAAAGATATAGCCTTACAATGTGCATCTTAGAAAAACCTCTAAGTTTATATTGGGAGGATGTTTTTAATATAAAAAAATGAATAAGAATATCACAAGAAAGGAAAATATAGTTTATCTATTCATTTACATACAGAACTCCTTAATAAATGAATGCCTACAAAATGAATCTATAAAAGTTTAAAAATAATCATGATCAAATTTTATCTCCTAATGGTTTAAGATTAGAAAAATGTGAATATAATTCACAACATGAGGAAGGTAAAAACAGAAAAACCATTTGATGCTCATTTCATATAGGAAGGATGTTGAAAAATAAATTTGACACTTACTGAAACAAATTCCTTCTAATCTAGTAATAAAAGAGTCCTTCTTAAACCTGGCAAAGGCATCAGTGCCATGTTACATTCAACACCATACTGAACGGTAATGTGTAAAATACCAGAATTACTCAGGCAAGAGGTATCAAGTGAGATGCATTTGATTAACCCCCACCAGAAAAGTGAAAATAGAACCATTAAGGGAGACTAAAACTAGTTTATAGTTTCTCATCTATTAAGTGCAGTTTGGAAAACTGTTGAACTGAGGAGAGAAATAGGAAAGATCCAGGATGAGAGTACCCAGCAGGGGTTGGCTACTTAGGCAAATGAATGTGCAGCTAATAAAAGAAAATGCCCTGATGCTTTGATTAGCCAACCTTATGCAGCCAGATAAATTCAGACCCCTGGGAGAACATGAAGGAAAATATTAGTCATATTTCATAACTGCTAATTAGCGTATCCATAAATGCAAATGAAGTCGCCATGGCACGTTGAAATTTTATAAGCTACCAAGAGCTATGAATGCATGAAACTAAAGGTCTTGGCAAGACCCCTGGGAATGAGGAATTAAGTGTAACCCAGCATCTCTGGGTGTGTTTCTGCTTCTGGCGGACAGGAGGAATGAGGGTGCAAGTAGGTGGGACAGTGAGTCCCTCAGGAGGGAGACAAGGACGAACTCAACATGGAAGAAACAGGAGATGATGAGAGCAACCAGTGAGCGAGAGAGAGAGCACGCGACTTTTGTTCTTTAAGCAGCCTGTCCAAACTGACTTCGGAGCAAGGTGGTAGAAACAGTGTGGTTTATGTGACATCCTGTCTTCTTTTTCCATTCCTTAATCCTTTCAATTCCTCATGGGAGTCTTCATTCAATTACTCTATATGGGATAGAGTTTTCTGGTCTTTGTTTTGGATTTTATTTAAGAAAAGGTAGCTTTTGGGGCGCCTGGGTGGCTTAGTCGGTTAAGCGTCCGACTTTCGCTTAGGTCATGATCTCGCGGTTCATGGGTTCCGGCCCCGCGTCGGGCGCTGTGCTGACTGCCAGCTCAGAGCCTGGAGCCTGTTTCAGTCTGTGACTCCCTCTCTCTCTGACCCTCCCCTGCTCACACTATCTCTCTCTCTCCTAGAAATAAATAAAACATAAAAAAAAAAAGTTGGAAAAATGTCCTCTTTAAATGTGTGCAGTCGATTTACATGTCATTCATGCTTAATAAAGTTGTCTTTCTAAATGACTACAAATTCTTGAAAAAAAAAGAAAAGGTAGCTTCTTAGATTGTTTGATTTAAGGGGGCTTCCTTCCTCTCGAAGGTCCATCAGGATCCCATGGGTGGCAAATACTGCCTTTAGGAAGAGGGGGCAAAGAACAAGTTCAAAAGCCTCTATCAGGACACAGGGTGATGCGTGTACATAGGTAGCATTTTAATGAGAGAAGCAAATAATACTCATACATGCAACTGAGAGGCAGCTTTGCTCTGGCAATTTTGAATGCGCTCTTGCCCATGCCATCCACCGCATGCCTCCGATACATCCAATGTACTCCTCCGAGATTTTATACTTGTACGAACACTCCCTCAATCTAGCGCACAAAGAAATAAGGTGATTTATACAGTGATGTTCGATATAATGAAAGCTTTCTGCTTTATGCACCTAGACTTTCAAAATTTATGCTGTTTTTAATGAAAATATAATAATACAGTCTCACTTTAAAAATACCAAGTAGTTCAGAATTATATAAAGTGTAAGTAAAAAACTTTGGTTACCCAACTGTTTCTGGTCTAACTTCCAGTTAATGATGGTTGAGGAGTAATCCTTCTTGACATTCTCTGTGCATGCATATGTACACATGCAAATATATATATGCATATATATATTTTATATATATATATAATTTTTCAAACTTAAGTTGGATTAAGAGGTGCCTGAGTGGCTCAGTCAGTTAAGCATACAACTCTTGACTTCAGCTCAAATCATGATCTCATCGTTCGTGGGATTGAGCCCCATGTCAGGCTCTGTGCTGACAACACAGAGTCTGCTTGGGATTGTCTCTCTGCCCCTTCCCCACTTACATGCTCACATGCACACACTCAATCTCTCAAAATAAATAAATAAAGTTTAAAGTAAATAAAAATAAAAATAAATTGGATTAACAATATGTACTCCTCTGAAACTTGACGCTTCTACCTCATATTCCAACACTGGCACAAATTACTCTACCTAACACCTAATACTCCATTGCTTGGCCAAACAATCTATTTAATCATTACACTACTGATAGACATCTAGGTTGCAAAAATTAATTTAAAACCACAGCTGGAGGGGCATCTGGGAGGCTCAGCCCATTAAATGTCTGACTTTGGCTCTGGTCATGATCTCATGGTCTATGAGTTTGAGCCCTGCATCTGGCTCTGTGGGGACAGTTCAGAGCCTGGAGCCTGCTTCAGATTCTGTCTCCCTCTCTTTCTGCCTCTCCCCCACTCATGCCCTGTCTCTCTTTCTCTCTCTCAAAAAATAAATAAACACTTAAAATAATTTTAAAAAACACAGCTGTAGAAAGTTTTATCCACTTATCTGAGACATCATACAAAGCCAGTGAAGCAGCTGTCAATTTAGTGCACTCACCTCTGGGGTGGGCATGTGGTCTGCAATGGGCCCTCTAGTCACATACAGAGGGGTATGTCAGGCTATGACAGACTATGTCAGACTATGACACACCCCTCTGCACATGATAACTGAAGGCAGATTGAACAGGGCCTGAGATACAGACAGCAGGCATAGCCCTGCACTAAAAATCTAGCAGAAGGAAAGGCATGCTCAGTTTCAGGCATAGAAACGATTTACTTTATTTTCTATGGTCCTCCACAAGATGTCTAGTTTTCAACACCAAAAAAAGAATTATGGGCATACAAAAAGGCAAGAAAAAAATCTACTCCTAAAAGACAAAGCAACAATCAGAGCAAAAGTCAGATATGACACTGAGGCTGGAACTATCTGGCAGGAAAGCTGAAAGGACTACAATGCATGCGTTAAGGGCTCTGATAGCAAAAGTGTACAATATGAAGGATTAGATGGGTAATTTCAGCAAAAGGATGGAAACTATAAAAGAAAGACTCAAATGGAAATGATAGAGATAGAAATACCATAACAGAGACATAGAATGCTTTCAGCAAGCTCATCACACTAACACAGTCAAAGGAAGAATCGATGAACTTGAAGACAGGTCAATAGGAATGACCTAAACTGAAACATAAAGATAAAACTGAATGAATTCAAAAAGAAAATATTCTTACACCATACCGAAAAATAAATTCAAAATGGATAAAAGTCCTAAACCATAAAAAGAAAGAACTGAAACCATAAAAATCCCACAGGCAATACCTTCTTTGACATTGGCTGTAGCAAGTTCTTTCTAGATATGTCTCCTGAGGCAAAGGAAACAAAAGCAAAGAAAAACTACTGGAACTACATCAAAATAAAGAGCTTCTCTACAAAGGAAACAATCAATAAAATTAAAAGGCAGCCTATGGAATGGGAAACCTATATTTGCAAATTACATATCCAAAAAGGGTTAGAATATAAAGAACTTACATAAGTCAATACCCAAAAAACAAATAATTCTACTAAAAAGGGGGCAGAAGACATGAAGACATTTTTCCAAAGAAGACATACAGATGGCCAACAGATACAGGAAAAGATGTTCAACATCATTCATTATCAGGGAAATGCAAATCAAAACTACAATGTGATACCACCTCACACCTGTCAGAATGGCTGAAGTCAACAACTAAAGAAACAACAGTTGTTGGAGAGGATGTGGAGAGAAAGGAACACTAGTGCACTGTTGGTAGAAATGCAACATGGTGTAGTGACTTTAGAAAATGGTATGGATGTTCCTCAGAAGTTAAAAATAGAACTACCCTATGATCTAGTAATTGCACTACTGGATATTTACCCAATGAATACAAAAACACTAATTCAAAAGGATATATGCACCACTATGTTTATACCAGCATTATTTACAATAGCCACTTTATGGAAGCCACCTGAATATCCATCAATCAAAGAATGGATAAAAAAGATGTAGTGGGTGGAGAGGATGCCTGTGTGGCTCAGTTGGTTGAGCATCCGATTTCGGCTCAGGTCATGATCTCACGGTTTGTGGGTTCAAGCCCCACATCGGGCTCTGTGCTGACAGCTAGCTCAGAGCCTGGAGCCTGTTTCAGATTCTGTGTCTCCCTCTCTCTCTGACCCTCCCCTGCTCATGCTGTCTCTCTCTCTCATAAATTAAAACAACAAACAAACAAACATTAGGAAAAAAAAAAAAAAGATGTAGTGGAGACCTGGGTGGCTCAGTTGGTTGAGCACCTGACTCTTTCTTTTGGCTTAGGTCATGATCTCACAGTTCATGAGTTTGAGCCTTGCATTGAGCTCTCTCTGTCTATCTCAAAATAAATACACTTTAAAAAACAAATGTGGTATATCCATACAATGGAATATTACTCAGCCATAAAAAAGCATGAAATCTTGCCATTTGCAATGACATGGATGGAGCTAGAGGTATTATGCTAAATGAAGTAAGCCAGTCAGAGAAAGACAAATACCGCATGATTTCACTCATATGCAGAATTTAAAAAACAAAACAAATGAGCAAAAGGGAAACAAATGAGAGAGAGAAAAATCAAGAAACAGACTCTTAACCGTAGAGAACCAACTGATGGTTCCCAGAAGGGAGGTGGGTGGGAGGATGGGGATTAAGGGGTACACTTGTTGTGATGAGTATCAGGTGTTGTAAGGAAGCGTGGAATCCCTATATTATACACCTGAAATTGATGTAACACTGTATGTTAACTAACTGGAATTAAAATAAAAACTTAAAGAAAAGAAAATATTGCTGCATAATGATATCAAACTGTCTAACATATGCACAGTTTGAACCTCAGAAAGAGAAGAGAACAGGAGAACAAAAGAAGTATTTGAAGAAGTAATGGCCAAGAGAAGTGTCCAGAATAATGACAGACACCAAGCCCAGATGACATGGAGGACAAACACTCACACAACAACTACAAAGGCTACACAATAACTAGGCATATCTTATTCAATCTGCTGAAAACAACAGACAAAGAGAAAATCTTGGAGGCAACAACAATGACAAAAAGACACATTACACAAAGAAAAACCACAGAAAATACCACAGAAGACGTACAGTAGAACCCATGTAAGGCAGCTGGTAATGAAGTGACATTTTTCAAATACTAAAGGTGCTAAATGGAATGGCGTTTTTAAGGGTGGGGGTGCGGTGGGGTGGATGAGGGGATAGGTAGTGGGCAGGTAGTCCTACCTGTCAAGATAGAATTCTATACCCAGTGAGAATATCTTTCAAAAATGAAAGAGGAACATTTTCTCAGACAAACAGAACTGACCAAATTCATGGCCAATAGACTCATGCCCCAAGAACTCTTCAACAAAGTTCAGGCACAAGAAATAGGATATAGCTTGGAAAACTGATTCTACGCAAAGAAATTGATCATCAGAATGGAATATGTGGCAATAAAATAAATTTTCCCTTATTTTCAACTGCTCTAAAGGAGCAATTTTGCTCTAAAGCAAAAAAGAGTAATACTGTGTTACATGTTTATCACATATATAAAATTAAATGCATGACAAGAGCACAGAGAATGGGAAGGGAAAGTGTTGAAATTCCTTACACTACACACAAAGGGGTGTAATACTATTTGAAGGTATATTTTGATGAATTAAAGGTTTGTACTTTTAAGAGCAAGAGTTACAGGGGCGCCTGGGTGGCTTAGTCGGCTAAGCGTCTGACTTTCGCTTAGGTCATGATCTCGCGGATCGTGGGTTCGGGCCCCGCGTTGGGCTCTGTGCTGACTGCCAGCTCAGAGCCTGGAGCCTGTTTCAGTCTGTGACTCCCTCTCTCTCTGACCCTCCCCTGCTCACGCTGTCTCTCTCTCTCTCCTAGAAATAAATAAAACATTCAAAAAAAAAAAAAAAGAGCAAGAGTTACAATGAGGGCCAGAAATAACAAGTCAACAGAAGTAAAATGGAATTAAAAAGTAGTTCACAGTGACATCTCTCCAAAATTCTTCCTGTGACCCTTCTCCCCATTGCCTTAATTAGTTGCTCCCTCTGGAGGTCTCATGTATCTGTGACCTCTAACTTCAAATCGCATACAAAACAGCAGCACAGCATCCTGGTTACAAGAGTGGGCTTGGCGGCTATATAAACCCGACTTCCCATCCCAGCTCCGCCTCTCAGCAGCTATGTGATCTTGGGCAAGTTTTGCTCCACTGAGTCTTAGTTTTCTCATCTGCAAAGTAGGTTCGATAATGGTACACAACTCTTGCACACCAGGCTGGAGGTCCCAAATAGGCAGGAAAAACTCATCGTTATTTTGAAGGCAGAGGTTCAGAGGAGCTGGACATTTCAGCCCTATATCCCTTCCCGGGAGATAAATGACAGTAACTTACATGGTTTGAGTTAAGGGAAACTCCTCTCCTTGGTGTGTGGGTGGTGAGCTGGGGAGTAAAGGCAAGAAAGTTGATGTGTTAGGCTATAAACCTCAAGTAAAGGATGTTTGGGGGTGTTCGGGCCCTTCCCAGAAGTTATGGGACACAGTAAAGGGCTGGCCGGTTGGATGACACCAGCTTGTCACCACTGGGAAAGATCTACAGCTACATGCAGGTTGTGATGTACCCCTCAGTTTCGCAAGAGGCGCTCAGCCGACCGTAGGGCCAGAGCTACACACTCCCAGCAGGGTGGCCAGTGATGCCGGTCGTGTGCTGCCTCCCTGGTGTGAACAGGACAGCAGGCAACAGTGACACAGCTAAACAGGATTTATAGGAAGCCAAGAAAATGAAAACATACACCATGAAAAGCCTGAGGAAGGACCTCGGAGTGACCCATACGTATGCTCAGTCTAAAACCTTCTCTCCCCCAGCCCCTCCCCAGCCCCTGAACTGGAATCATCATCTCTCTAGAACAGTAAAATGTCATCCAATCACCACATCCAAGCTTAGCCTTCCTTTTTCAAAAACCAGTTCTTCCATTTCTCACCTTTCAACTGATGTCAAGTGAAACGCCTTGAGTAATTGCGACGACCCTGCATTTTGTCAGCGTT
This sequence comes from Hyaena hyaena, assembly GCF_003009895.1. Taxonomy (NCBI): domain Eukaryota; kingdom Metazoa; phylum Chordata; class Mammalia; order Carnivora; family Hyaenidae; genus Hyaena; species Hyaena hyaena. Next base: position 1,188,796 of record NW_024080951.1, on the reverse strand, counting down.
GCAGGAAGTAGGGAACAAATAAGTGGACTCATGATTCTACCACTGGAGGAATTTCCATTCTCTTTGGGAACACAAACATAGCGAACCGTGTTTCTTGTTTCTAGAGGCAGGGCAGAGCTTGTGAGAATTTTCTCCTGAACCATCCTGGGTGGCCACTGCAAGGGAACATGTGTCCCCGGGAGCCTGGAAGGTGGCTTGGCCAACCTCCCACAAACCATTCTGTGCTCTTGTCCTTGGGCAGAGAGGGATTGGGACACAGTTCAAGTGTGACCCACAGTCCTAAGTCACTCCCAGAGAGAGTGACTTTGGATAAATTACCGAATAGCTAGTGTGCGAGACAAGTTTCAGCATCACACAGAGGTTTATTTTACGCTGCTGCACGCCTGACTCTGGTCTGGAAATTGGGACCTATCAGTACCCAGAACAGGGAAAGATCTTTGCCTTCATGGAATTTACACTCCAGCAGGAGGGGTAATAAAATGATAAACAAGCCAATGAGAGAGCAAGTTAGAAGGTGGTGGATGCTCTCACCAGAAGCACCGTGTAGAAGGCCTGGGAGGCTGGTGGAGGGTCGAGCAGGGGAGCTGCAATAGCATGGTGAAATCTGGGGAAAGCCCAGACAGATCTGGTGGGGTTAGTCCAGCGGACATGTGGGGAGGAGCATTTTTAGACCAGAGAAACAGCTAGAACAAGGGGCCTCCCATGAGAGCATGCTTCACACGGTGGAGGAAGGGCAAGGAGAGCTGGGTAAAACAGGAGGAGAGGAGGTCAGAGCAGTGACAGGACCCAGCTGGCATTGGTCCATGGGCCAGTGTAAGGGAGCTGGCTTTTACTCTGCAATAGATGGGGAGCCATGTCGGGGTTCTGAGCAGGGACAAGATCCGGTGTGTGTATGAAAAGAAAAACTTGAGGGACTTCTAGTTTCAGCTCCCATGATGAAAAAAGATTAAGAGCTGTCCTCCTACTTTGGCAATAAGAAAAGGCTAAACAAACTGAAAAGCAATGTCTCCCTGACCCATCAGACTGCTGATGTCACAGGAAAAGCTGCCTCTCTGGAAGATTCATTGAGCCCTACTAACTTGGGGCAGAAGCTTCTGGAACCATGAAACCAGTAGGGACACTTAATGGTGATTCTGGCAAACTGCTAGAGGCTGAGTGTTGATCAGCATGAGATTTAGAAACTCCTGGGCACCACAATCCTAGGGGCCCCTCCCTCTTTCCTACCCCAGAAACCCCAACAGGTCCTCGTGATAGAGAACCAAGAAAGATCTCCTCATGGGTCTGGCAGGGGTAGGACTGTGAACCACTGTGAAGACAATGGCCCACAAAGGGCTTTGCTTGAGCCTAATCTGAGTTAGGGGAAGGGAATCCCTCCCTCTTCAGCTGACCTCACCAAAAAGAGGAAAAAGAAGTCAATAGAGTCAGGGCTTTAAGGAAATAGATGAATGCAACTACCAGCGAAGGGAGTAGGGTTCACTGGGAGAAAAAAAGCTATGCCATTCTGGAAACACTTATGAAGATCCCAGCCCAGAGACACAGGCCCAATAAAAGACTGAGATGTAATTGAAAGATCATGGAAAATTCCCCCCTGCTCCATATCTTACCAACACACCGACAGCGATCCAGTATAGTGATACTACGTGACGGCTAAAGTAACACAAGACACAACTCTCTCTGAGGAGATTTTAGGGAAGCCCACAATCAAGAGGAGACAAAAACAAGGACATTATAAAAGGTGAAGCATCTGGGACCTACAGTAATAGCAAACATTGAACACAGTCTGTCTTCTGATCAGATTGACAGAAATCCTCACACTAAAGACCTCTTCACCTCAGGTTCTATTCCCTGATACAACATGTCCTGCTTTCAACAAAAAATTAAGAGTGTGCCAAAAGGCGAGGAAAAACAGCCTGAAGAGGCAAAGCAAGAACTAGAACAAGACTCAGATATGACACAAATGCTGGAAGGATCACACAGGGAATAAAAGGTAACTATGATTAATATGTTTGGAGCTCTAATGGAAAAGTAGATAGCATGCAAGAACAGGTGTCTAATGGAAACTTTAAGAAAGGGTAAAGGAAATGTTAGAAATTAAAAACACTTTCACAGCAAGAAGGAATGCCTTTATTGGACTCATCAACAGACAGGACGTGGTCAAGAAAAGAATCAGTGAGTTTGAAGATATGTCAGTGGAAATTTCTGTAACTGAAATGGAAACAGAGAAAACAAAACAAAATATCAGAGAACAGTGGGACAATAAGAAAGGTGTAACGTGTGTAATTGTAATACCAGAGGAAGAAAAAAGAGCTGAAGAAATATTTGAGTAACAGCCAAGAACTTCCAAAATTAATGATAGATGCCAAAAGACAAACCCAGAAAACTCAAAGAACCAAACACACACACACACACACACACACACACACACACACACCCCTAGGCATGTCATATTTAAGTTTCAGAAAGCCAAAAAAGAGAAAAATCTTGAAACCCTGAGGAAAATAGCCTTACATACAGAAGATCAAAGAAATTGGAGACTTCTCATAAGAATTCATGCAAGTGTGGTGAAAGTGGAGTGAAATATTTATTGAAGTGTTGACAGAAAAAAATACCCTACCAACCTGGAACTATACATCCAATAAAATTATTCTCCAAAATTGAAGGGAAACAAAATAAAGATTTTGTAGACAAAAACTGAGGAAATCCGTCATCAGCTGACCTTCCCTGCAAGAAATGTTAAAAAGTTCTTCATGGTGAAGGAAAATGATGTAGGTGAGAAGCTTAAATCTATATAAAGAAAGAAGCTAAGGCAAAGCAAAATATTTTATTATTGTTATTTTACAATTGATATAAAATAGAGCCTTTTGTTTAAAGAAATGATAGGAACAATGCATTGGGTGATTTTAAAATATGGATAAAGAAATGTATAACTGCTATCTCAGAAAGAATAGGAAGGAGAAGTTGAAAATATTCTGTTAAAAGGTGTCTGAGTTAGAAAGAGAAGCATTGGGGCACCTGGGTGGCTCAGTTGGTTAAGCGTCCAACTTCAGCTCAGGCCATGATCTCATGGTTCATGGGTTTGAGCCCCACATTGGGTTCTGTACCGACAGCTCAGAGCCTGGAGCCTGTTTCAGATTCTGTGTCTCCCTCTCTCTCTGCCCTTCTCACACTTGTGCTCTGTCTCTCTCTGCCTCAAAAATAAATAAAACAAACAAAAAAATTTAAAAAATAGAAAGAGAAGCATTATAGCATCATTTGATGATGGATTTAGATTAGTTTAAAACGTACATCAAAGGCTTCCACTTTGGTAACAGGAAGTACACATCTTTATTGCCCCTGTTAAATACAATTGAAAATCTTGAGAATGGTTTATTAAATACACCTAAGAAGACTCTGGAAGTTGGAGAGAAAAGGGGAAACCAGCTAAGGGTCCTGGGATCTGGGGAAATAAACGGTATTGAGTTCCCTGGATTTTCTTTTGACCACGCATTTTGCAGATTTAGAGCTAAGCAAACCAGCAACTCAGAAATGTCAAGAGGCATAGACCAAAAAAAATAAAAAATAAAAAAAGTCTGCTTTTTCGGGGCGCCTGGGTGGCTTAGTCGGTTAAGCGTCCGACTTTCGCTTAGGTCATGATCTCACGGTTCGTGGGTTCGAGCCCCGCGTCGGGCTCTGTGCTGACTGCCAGCTCAGAGCCTGGAGCCTCTTTCTGTCTGTGACTCCCTCTCTCTCTGACCCTCCCCTGCTCACGCTGTCTCTCTCTCCTAGAAATAAATAAAACATAAAAAAAAATTAAAAAAAAAAAAAAGTCTGCTTTTTCTAGCCAAATGGCCAAGAGAAGGGCAGCCTAGCAGGGCAGAAAAATTTAGCAAACAACCTCTTCTACCACAGAACACCACAGAAGATGTATGTACAAACCAAGCTATGAAAAGACAAGCCCAGAAAACATATATCTAGTAAAGGACTGTATCCACAATATGCAAATAACTCTCACACTCAACAATAAGAAAATAAACCAACTTTAAAATGGGCCAAAAAATCTGGACACTCCAACAAAGAAGATATACAGTTGGTAATTAAGTATATGACAACACCAACACCATTTGTCTTTAGGAAAATGAAAATGAAAAGAAGATGGCACTTATAAGTACCTACCAGAATTGCTGAAATCCAAAAGGTGACAGCATAAATTGTGTGAGGTGGAGACACAATAAGAACTCTCATCCATTGTGGCAAAAATGCAGAACAGTAGAGAGCACTTGGGAAGATAATTTGGCGGCTGCCTACAAAGCTAAACATACTTCTGCCACTTAATTTAGCTATCAGGTATTAATCCATCTTACCTGAAAACTATGTTTACACAAAACCTGCAGACAAATGTTCATAGCAGTTTTATTCATAATCATCACAAACTAGAAAAGCCAAGATTTCCTTCAGCAGGTGAGTGAGTAAACATCTATACAACAGAATACTACTCAACAATAAAAAAGAATGAGCTATCAAGCCAGAGCCATGCGAAGACATGGATAAATCATGAATGTATACCACTTAGTGGACAAAGCCCGTCCACAAAGGCTTATAATTCCAATTATACGACAGGCTGCAAAAGACAAAATTCAAGCAGTGGTAAACACATCAATGGCTGCCAGAGTTTTGAGAAGGGGAGAGATGAATAGATGAAGCACAGGGAATTTTTTAGGGGAATGAAATTCTTTTGTTGGATACCCTAATAATATATGCGCGCCATTATACATGCATACATTGTTAAATTCCACAGAAATTTATAACATGAGAAAACAACATATGCAAATTTTAAAATAATCATCTAGGAGGTTGGGGGAATCCCCAGATGGAATGCAGACAGTGACAAAACAATGTAACTGGTATAAATGTATGAAACAACCTCACTAAGGGAGGTGGAGGAACAAGGTACTGACTCAAAAAACTTTGAAAATGAGTGGAATCTGTAAGACTAAAGGCAAAAAGGAATTGCAGTTGAGCACTGGGCTCTAGTTGATAAGACTGTTTCTCATGGAGATATAGATTGGCAATTATGAAACGACTATACAAACACACTAGAACTAAACAGTTATGTAAATGTATAACAGATGGTAGGTAGAAGGCAGGCTTCTCACTGATAGAGTGGGAAGTAACAGTAAGCAAGGGGGATTGGCCTGAATGATCCCTCTGGTAGTAGATTCGACTTGGAGATATCAGTATGAACTCATATTTTGTTTAATGTGCATACAAGTGGTTATATATGAATTATTTCTAGATATGTGTATATACATGGGCATACAAACATATATGCCTTGCTCTGTCGGCTGAGAGTGCCTGAAATCAATGACTGTCAAGTATCAACAAGCACACTTAGGTTCCTGGTTTTGGTTTCTAACTACCATTCCCTAATAAAAGAAAGCAGGCCACCCTTAGGGAAATGGCAAATTTTAGGATTGGGGCAGGAAATATGCAAGACAAGCTTAGAACATCTTACAGTGCCAGAAAGTGAGAAAATGCTAACACACACACACACACACACACACACACACACACGATGAGGTTATTATGCCAAAGCAACAAAAAAGCCAAATGAAAGAGTTCCAAGTAACCAAAGAGCAACAAGATGAGTAAAGTTATATTGTATTATTACCCAAAGTATAAAATAAATATCCAAAAGTCCATACTGATATAAAAATAGGTAGACGGGTAGACGGTAGACAAATCTCTCATGCAGAAAAATCAAATAATTTTCAAAATAAATCAAACAATGTCTTATTTCTTCCATTTCCATCAAGGAAGTCAAATATAGCTTCCCCCTTCTTAAATGTGAGCTACACATAGTGGTTTTCCTCCAAAGAATACAGAAAGATTCACAAAAGGATAATTTTATATGGAAAAGCCTGATAAATACTACCTCAGCCAGATGATGAAGGTCAACATCAAATGTTCAGTCATGTTGCTAGCATGAATCCTTGATATGATGTGATGAGAAAGGCACTTTACCTCTGTCATCTGGCTTCCACAAATCCATAACTTCAGGTCTTAAAAGCAGAAAAGCATCACCCAAATTTTAACAGAAAGACATGTCACAATATACCTAAGCAATCCTTCTCAAAACTTAACTTCACAAACAAAACAAGAGAACTATCACCACCAAGAGGAGCCTAAGGAGGAGATAAGGCAACTAAGTGCAGTGTGGGTGGAGTCCTGGGTGGGAAAAAAGAGGACATCTTTAGAACAACTAAGGAAATTTGAATTAAGTATGAACTTTAGTTGATCAAAACAGATCATCCTTGGCTCCTTAACCGGGACAAATATCGTTTGTCCCTTAACCGGGACAAATACTAATGTAAAATGTAAATAAAAGGGAGAAACTGAGTATGGGGTGTGTGGGAACTCTACTATCTTTATATCTTCTCTACGAATCTAAAATTATTCCAAAATAACTTTATATAAAACAAACCCCTCTGAACCCTCTGTTGAGAGGGACTGTAAGAGCAGGGGTGGAGGCAGAGAGGTCTGTTAGAAGGCTGCCACCATAACACCGGAGAAGCACAGGGTTGCTAGCATCAAAGAGGTAGAAAATAGGTGGCGAAAACTCAGAGACACTGGGTGTATACTTTCAAAGGTTGATGTCTGAGCAGGGAGCTGAGAAAGCAATCAGAATTTTAGGGTGCTTGCTGGGGAAACTTAACTCTCTGCTGTTTGCAACTATTCTGTCTCCCCCAACAGACTAAACTCAGCGAGGGCCTTTCTTTCTCTTGAAGCACCTCCGTTCCTCAGGCAGTGCATCTTGTAGACACTAAGTCATAACGGCCGAATCAAATTCTCTATGTCGTACGCTGAAATCCTGCATGTCTCCTTATCTTCAGTTTGGGTATGTCACATCCAAGGACATGGATAACTCAATATCCATGCAAATATGGCTCTTCCCTACGTATCTTACCAAAGGAGACCCTTTCAAAAACTTGCCTAATCAACTTTCAGACTGATTGACATTTATATTTGCACTGTAAAACTTACTGATGGGTCCCACAACCCAGTGAACACCAAAGGCCAGTACACTCCTGCTGCCCAGACCGTCTGTATCAGTTTTACTTGTCAATATAATGGTCTTTTTACTCAATTAAATATTGAATAAACTGATGCAATATGAGAACAAACAATATGAGTACAGACAGAGCAGGGTGTTTCTAGCACGGTAAAGTTGAATGCCAATAGCTCGAGGAAGACATCTCTGAAAATATGGTTGTGGACTTAGGTATGAATGAGAAGAGATTTGGGAAGAAAGAAATGCGAACCGCTCTCAGACTTTTACAGGTAAATTTCAATTCTCACTTCAAGTAGAATTTAAAACATGGAAATGGGCACTGAACATCCTAGAAAACACATTAGGAGCATGGTTCATGCAATAAGCATGAATAGCATTCGGTAGATTCCTACTCAAAGAAAAGGCTTCCAAAGACTGGAAATAAGAGTTAATATATAACTTTTATGCTTTACTAAAATTATAAGATAGGCAGGTATCGTTTATTACAATTCTCTGTTTAAGTTTTTCAGTTAAACAACCAACCACCCTCCAAATTTAGTTGTGTCTAGAGTTTTTACTGCATTGTGATCACTGTTCCCACTCATCACCATTCTCTTTTTCTCTCTTAACATTTCTTCCTCATCTATCCTTTGAAATGATAACCAGGCTGCTAGTATGTGATCCAGATAGATTTCCTACAGAAATTTGCAGAGGATTTGAAAGTTTTATCACAGCAGACTTCATTTCCTTGAAGACCGGACATTGTCAGGCATAGAGAACGCTCTAGGCCCTATGGGTTGATGTTATTACTGGAGTTAGTCTTGTCTAGTAGAGAGGAAATTGTGAGATGACCTTGCTGAAGATTCCAGAGTTATGAAAAGATCAATAAACCTGACAAGTCCCATTTCCTTTCTTGCTCACCATTAGATGCTGTACTTGATCTTGTTTTCAGAGTCACTTCTCATACCTATTTCTTGAACTCTGGTCATCCCTGTTGGAAGGAATGTAACTCTTTTGGAGGCATTCTCTATTGAGACTCTTTTATGTATATGCTGTCGACCCAGCAGTTCCCATCATGGGAATCTATGTTTCTCAGACACTCATGTGTTTCCTAACACCAGCTGGACCTTGACCTTGTTTGACCTTGTGTAGTCAAAGGCAGTAGCATCAGACACTTCTCATCTACCCTCTTTTTCTTCTCTCCCTGACTCCTAGTCCCTACAGTTTGGTTAGGATTCAAGTAGATGAGAGCAAGAAGTTTAGACTTCATTAACTAGGGAACTCTCATCCCTCTGGCCACTGTCCCCGGTTCATGAACACATGACACCTAAGGAGTCAATGAGACTCTTCCCTAGGACTTTGGCTGAAATCATTAGGAAAGATGCTTTCTCTTCTTTCTGGGAGGTTTAGGTGTAAGAATGCCATGAATCTAGAAATGTGAGTGACCATAGTTACACCACATGGATAGACACAATCTAAGAATGAAGCCAACAGAGAGAAGGCCAGCCAGTGTGAGGACAAGAAGGAGGAAAAAAAGAAACCCAGGATTTCAAGGCCATCATTTAAGCCTCTGGATCGCCCAATCGGTTTTGTGAACTATTGGATTCCCTTCTGTCATTAAGCCAGTTTTATGTAGATTTCTGGAGTCTGTGAACTAAGAAGTCCCAATTACCATGGAACAAATCTATAAACAAACTAAATGTTTATCGCAGGGGAATGGCTAGTCAAATTATGACATGCGCTATGGAATACTAATGCATGCGTCAAACAGAAGAGGCCGCATTAGATGAATAGTCATGGAAGTTCTCTGAGATATATATTTAAGCAACAAAGGAAAGTATAAAAAATGTGTAAAGAATGATCCTATTTAAATTTGTGTACGTGGTGTGTGTGTGTGTGTGTGTGTGTGTATGTGTGTGTGTGAATTTATGGAAAACAGAATGGAAGGAATTATTCTGAAACGTTTACCATCATTAGGGAGAAGAGGGGGTTAAGAAGTGAGGAATGTTGTGTAAGATAGGCTTTCTTTGTATTTTTCCATTCTTTTTCTAATTTGATTACAATGAGCATATATTTGTGCATTAGTTATGCAAATTGAAATATTTAAATGGGGAACAAAAATTCTGTTCCCAGGGTTAATTAGTTTTGGTCCGCATCGCTTCTCATTCCACAGTTCAGCACATCTAGAACCAATATTCTTGTCCCCGCTAATCTCGTTAGTGACAGCTCTCGTTACTGGAGTCAGGATCTGAGAGCTCCCAGCGGTGGCTCTTCCCCCCACAGTCAGTCCACTGCATCCTAGTTGCCACTGAATTTACCAGGTCCACCTCCCAGACCACCCCCAACCAGGGCATGTCCCCTTCTCTCTGTCTCACTTCTGCCACTGCAGCTCCAGTTGCTGGAGGTGACTATCAGTCGCCTGCATTACTGCGTTCCTCTCCTACCCGATTCCAAACTCCACGCTTTCTTATCTTTTATCATTCCCACAAAGAGATGTTTCTAACATGCAGTTCTGATCCTGGTGTTCCTTATTTTTTTTTTTTTCTAGTTGAGAGAGAGAGACAGCGTGAGCAGGGGAGGGTCAGAGAGAGAGGGAGTCACAGACTGAAACAGGCTCCAGGCTCTGAGCTGGCAGTCAGCACAGAGCCCGACGCAGGGCTCGAACCCACGAACCGCGAGATCATGACCTAAGTGAAAGTCGGACGCTTAACTGACTAAGCCACCCAGGCGCCCCCCTGGTACTCCTCTCTTAACAACCTTCAACCAAACCCTGATGCATGGCCTGCTGGGCCCTTTGTGATCTGACTGGGGACACCTGCCACTTCTTCCCTCACCACTCGCCCCTGCCATGTGTTCACGCTTACCAAGGGTCTTGCAGCTCCTGGGACATGCCAATCTCTCTCTTGCTTCTGTGCCTTTGCACCTGCTTTTCCCTGGATGCAGCTCACTTTTCCCTGCCTTCCTTGCCTGACTCACTCCTACACTACTCAAGGCTCAAGGTGAGCATCATTGTTTCTGATTCTCCTGGGTGGGACTGGGTACGATTTTTATGTGCCCTCTTGAAATTCTCTGCCATGGCCACCTTCCTTATCACATTTACCGTAATCATCTCCTTAGCTTTGTGCCTTCTTTCTGGAGTCCCCAAGAAGTGTCACAAAGCTCAGCCTCAGAGCAGAATGCTACACTCTCACTTTATAGCTGGGAGATGTTTTTACAATTAACTTAAATTCTGTGCCTCTATCTGCTCATCTGTACCACGAACAGTATCTGACCACAAAGAATCAAGCACATCAATATGCACCTGACCCAGGGAAAGTACCAAATAAAGATGTGCTCTCATCCGTATCATTAATAATCTTCATGCTCTCGTACAATGCCTGGCACTTAAGGGATGCTCAATAAGTGAACAATTACTTTGTTGAACAAAGTATTCTGAACAAATGCTTCCATAAAAGCATGCCTTCCCAGACAAGAGGTTCCATTTTAATGCAAGACTTTCTACCTACACACAGAAAAAAAAAAGGGAAATGTCATTTAGAAACTCTGATTTCTAATCATTTGAATGCCCACTGCAGTCATCTATAACGGAGCCACACCTCAGGGCTCCAGTGTAATTATTCATATAGCTTTAAATAAAAACATTCTCACCCATTAGTGTTAATTGGCTAGATGGTAGGAGAGCTACCTCCCATGCTGAATCAATGGCCTGTAGAATTTCACATCCAACACCTTCTGCAAGTGCTGGCAGACTTCTCCTCTGGCAGGATTCTGGAAAGTCCTGCTTCTCCAACCAAACATTACTAGAAATGTCAAGGCAGGATGGTTCCTAGGAACTTTTTCTTTTTTTTTAATTTTTTAAAAATGTTTTTATTTATTTATTTTTTTAATGTTTTATTTATTTCTGAGAGAAAGAGAGAGGGACAGTGTGAACAGGGGAGGATCAGAGAGAGAGGGAGATACAGAATCTGAAACAGGATCCAGGCTATGAGCTAGCTGTCAGCACAGAGCCCGATGCGGGGCTCGAACCCAGAACCGAGTGATCATGACCTGAGCCGAAGTCAGACGCTTAACCGACTGAGCCACCCAGGTGCCCCTGTTTTTATTTATTTTTGAGAGAAAGAGAGAGACAGAGTGTGAGCAGGGGAGGATCAGAGAGAGAGGGAGACACAGAATCTGAATCAGGCTCCAGGCTCTGGGCTGTCAGCACAGAGCCCGATGCAGGGCTGGAACCCATGAGCTATGAGATCATGACCTGAGCTGAAGTCAGATGCTTAACCAACTGAGCCACCCAGGTGCCCCCCACTAAGAACTTTTTTAAGACCATTGGGAGAGCACCAAAGCAGCTGTGTCGCCTTTGATCCCGTCAAAATGGAGTACCTGTACCTGGATCAGGCCTTCTGTCCCACCAAGGACCTAGGCACCCCAGAAATGCGACAAACTAATTACCGCCATGAATTCTTGAAAGGGAAGGCTGGCTAATGGGGCAGGACGGAAAGAGGGAAGGGACTGAGAGCGAGGGAGGATGGCCTAACTTCTCAAAGGTGATGCCACATGGGCGTAGGCTTAGAATACCACACACCTCAGGATGGGATATGGGATGTTCCCCTCTGGCCATTCCCCAGAGCCCGGGACGCCATCACTGTGAAGGTCCCACCCTCCTGTCAATGCAGGGGCGGGGCCAACTCCCTCCTCTTGGGCTCTAGGACTCATTATGTCCTGCTTTTCATTTTTCACTAGGTCTGGCGGGCTGCAGAGAATAGCCAACATCCACCTCCAGACCTCGGGGCGCTCGGGAGTTCGGGCAAGCAGAGAATGCCGTGCAGCAGGACCTTCTGGAAGCCACCAAGGTCATTCTGGGGCTCCCTAGTGCCGGGATCTCACTCTGTAGATCATCCCTCCAACTGGCTCCCCCTTTTATTTCTGCCCATAAAACTTGAAGGATTAGGGGACACTGACTTATGACCATAATAAGTCCCATATTCACGCAGCTCCTTTCTTGCAAGTAACTGGATGCCTTCTTGTGTCTCTTCATTAATCTTGCAGCCCTCCTGGGGGGTGGGCTACCCAGCGAACAGTGACTCTCAGTTTAGCAGAATGGGAGCAGGGCTGGGGAAAGCGTGTAGAGATGTCTGCCCTGATCAGACAGAGGACAGGACATCAGTGGGACTTTGATAAGCCTACTGAACAAATAAAACTCCATTCTGTGCAATGAATAACCCTGAAGAGTGCTACAGCATCATAAGAGCAATATTAGAGGTTTCTAGGAAACATATTAATAGAAACAATTTTTTAAAAGGCGCATTTAAATGACAAGAAAGACTAGGAAGCATCAGTTGGGAATTACAGGTAGGATATTTACAGGAAATGTTAACTGTGGGCCCCCCTCACCGCCACCAGTCTTCTGCACTAATTTCTACTGGCTTTTTCTTTACCCCCTCTGGGAAGCTCTCCAATGCTGTCTCTTTAACTACATATTTTTATTTTGTTTCTCATTCTAGAAAATGGGCTGTTCCCAGCTCTCTCAAGATCAAGAGCAAGCAGGCATCAGAAGGAGTTAGGGAGTTTCAGGACTGATGCACTCAGAGTATGCTGACTTTTCTACCTTTGGTTCTCATCCCCAGCCTAAAAGCAAACTATTCAAATGATACTTGCTAATGTTCCCACAATTCGAGAAAATAGGAAGGCGGTTACTATAGTTCTGTCTGAAATTACTGGTGTGTGAACGGTTACTTCAAAAAGATGACGGCAAGTGAAAGTCACATGCCTGCAGCAGCTAAGTTTGCATGGAGTTCGTTCTCGACCGTGTCCTGTCCAGTCCCATGCTCGTGACACATGGGATGGCACCAAGCGTTAGCGGGGAAAGGCCGCCTTTGCTCCAGGAAATGAAAATCACTGTCCCTGCTGTGGATGTACAATCACTTAGAAGCCATGCCCTTAGGACTTTTACAGTAAGATCCTCACTCCTCTCTGTTGGGCTGTTGTTCACCGGGGGCTTCTCACTTTACGGGGTGGTATTTAGATGGAGTTCAGTGTGGAAAAGCAGCCATGCTCCTTCCCATACTAAACAGTGCATAGCTTCTGTTTCCCCAGTTACAATGGCTTTACAAAGTCTGCCTTGCATTTGGAAAGCAAATTTTACTTAAAGGTTTCTTTCAATCCTCTCACCACCCACGTGGGACTTCCATCTTTTTTTTCAATTTTATCAGAAACTGCGGTTCAGGAAGGGATATAAATAACATTGTGTCAAAAGAGAAATAATGTCAGGGTCAGGGATTCAATATTTGACACATTTTGCATCTGGTTAGAAGCCCTTACCTGCTGCAAGTGGTAAAACTATTTACAATAGCTTCATAAATGCTTTAAAGATCATAGGATATAGTTTTCTATGTAGTATGTGAAATAAAGGCAATTTGTACATAGTGAAGGAACAAAATATGGAAGCCTGTGATTTTTTTTTTCTAGGAGAGAGATAGAGACAGCATGAGCAGGGGAGGGTCAGAGAGAGAGAGAGTCACAGACTGAAACAGGCTCCAGGCTCTGAGCTGGCAGTCAGCACAGAGCCCGACGCGGGGCTTGAACCCACGAACCGCGAGATCATGACCTAAGCGAAAGTCGGACGCTTAACCGACTAAGCCACCCAGCCGCCCCAGAAGCCTGTGATTTGAACCATAAAAAAATTGGGACAAATTTATCGACAGCAAACAGAACTCAAACAGAGAAGAAATGCTGATGGGAAAAGGACCAAGACCGGAGTTCTGGAATAAGATATAGGCGGCAAAAGTAATAATAGCACAGAGCTAGTTACAAGAGGCACAAGAAGAGACTCGGGCAGCTAAAAAGTCAGAGCTGAGCCCTAGTTATAAGAGGAAACGTGCACCCCTATAGGGTGACGGCAGTAACTCATGGGGCCTCTTTAGGACAATTGAGGGTTTTGAAATCTTGTTACCTGAAACAAGCAAAGAGAAAGGAAGAAGGAAAGGATAGTGATAAAGAGAAACATTTAACAGAATAGATTCAAAAAGAGGTAAGAAATGAAGTTCAGGAAAAAAGACCTTAAAATTTTAAAAATATTAATCAAAAGTGGGGCAGGGGTTGGTTAAGTCAAGCCGAGGGCGGAAACCGGTGGCCGCCATATTAACATGAGTGCATGAAGAAGCCAGGTGTGAAGTGAGATGGTGTGTCAGTTTATTTACCAGGAGTTGTTCCGAATTCCTTGTCATTTCTGTGTACAAACCCTTGGCTTCATGAGGCGCTCAGAATACACTCGGGTGAGTATCCAGAGGATTTTATCCCCCCCCCCATGTTAGACATTAGATTCCCTCCCCATACTTTGCCTGAATTGTGACTAGGACTTCTCATTGCCTGTGAATCTTGACCTGACACAAGCCAAGAAGAATGGAAATGACCCAAGAGACCTGGATCTTGGGTACCAGTTCACAAGTTTTACTGCAAATGCTAGCTAATTAAAAAAAAAAAAAAAATCAGTCTGGTCGCTAATCTTCAGTTCAGAGCATTTTGTGGTCTAGGGAAGTTCTATAATGAGATTATGAACAAAGTTCATAAAATTTCAAAATTTCAAGCAACAGTAAATGGCTAATTTGTTTTAATTAGTGATTTTTGGCAAACAATGTGGCACGTTTGTATTCCACGGGGAAACGTTCCCCAAATGGTAGCAAGAGTGTGACGCGCATATGTAATTCAATTTGGTTTCAGTCCACAATTTTTTTTGAAAGGAAAATGTTTACAGCTCTTGAAGCCTGTGGTGAGAAACACACCTCTTAAATTTTAAAATGGGGAGAACAGAGAATTCACTTGCCTTGCTAAATACAATGGACACCAGGAAGAAATCCAGTAGGAAACTCTCCGATATATCTTTGTAGTCAAAATGGAAAAAGATCGCCGTGAAGCCCACATGAATGAACTGTTGAGCGGGGTTACAGAAAGAGGTTCTCAGCAGCTTCATGCCGGCAATAATCATCAGGAAAATGTCCCAGCTGTTGGAAAGGAAAGAGAAGAAGTGGTCAAGGACAGAGGGTAAACTACCTGGTGAGTTACAATAGCTAATGCTGCTTGCGCATATACTATGCACTGTGCCCTTTACAGGCATGAGAAGCCAAGGTGGGTGGGGTGGGCTCTGTCATTATCCACATTTGTCAGAGGAGCAAAACGGAGTCTTAGAGTTTGGGTCCCTTTCCTAACGTCTCACTGGGCGGGGCAGAGTGAGGATTGAAACTCCGTCCCAAGGGACTCTAAGCAGAGACCCTCGGCCATGAGAAGCAACTCCTTTCTGCCACATAATATTCACGGTCCCCCGTCTTTCGGCAAGGACACAGAGCTCCCTTGGAGCTTATCTGAAGGACTTCTGCGGTAACAGATTCCACGGAAAGCTGGACGGCGAGTGAGGGAACAGCGTGTTCCCCTTTTGGCGTCTGGTCAGTGTACGCTCTTTTATTATGGACGAATCTTACTGAAGCAGTGATACAATAGTAGTTAATATTAAAATCGGAAAGGAAAAAAAAAACACCCCTGTATCTCAGCAAAGCCCATTTTGCCTTTACATGTTAATTTCTAATATTTTTCAGCATATTTACCTCCCTGATGAATGTAACCTCTCTGGGCTCCCGCCCCCCTCTTTTTTTCTGCTGAAAATGATACCATTGACATTGTTTCCCCATGGCATTGGCCTTTTTAGTTAAGGAACTCATCAAAGCAGTCCAGCAAGGAGATACTGAACTTTGCTTCGAGGCCTGGGCTCCTGGATGCTTTTGTCGGGGGGTCAGGTTATTAACCCAGGTAGGGAACATGTGTTAATATGAACAATTCCAGCAGATGCTGACACCAACAATGGAACATCTATCTCAGAATATCCTGACTGAAGGAAGGCTTTGCACATTTTGGGCAGATTCCTACACTGTTCCCCCTTACTACAATCCTACTTGGAAACTCAAAAGAAAGACAGAGATGGGGAGCGCCTGGGTGGCTTAGTCAGTTAAGCGTCCGACTTTCACTTAGGTCATGATCTCGCGGTTTGTGGGTTCGAGCCCCGCGTCGGGCTCTGTGCTGACTGCCAGCTCAGAGCCTGGAGCCTGTTTCAGAGTCTGTATCTCCCTCTCTCTCTGACCCTCCCCTGCTCACGCTCTCTCTCTCTCTTCTAGAAATAAATAAAAATATTAAAAAAAAAAAGAAAGAAAGACAGAGATGGGAATACTTTCCAGTGAATGGTTGCACTTAAGAGAGGCTTTTTTTTCCCCTCACTAAATACAGAAAACTGGGGCTATGTCTCAATTTCCCTAAGTCTAGAGGGATCCTGGGCTCTGGACCCTTTTCAGCATTATTATTATCTTTTCCCAGGATGAGGGCATTCAAGTAATGCTTTTAAAGTCTTTGCGCCTAACAAGTGCAACACTGTCATTTTTGTTGTCAAAAGGATCTAATGGTGTTGGCAATTCCATTGGCCTTGATGCACTATTTCATATGCCTTCATACGGAGGGCTACAATCGTTTTCACTTTGCCTGACAATGCACCCAGTGAGATTTGCTCAAGGTTCATCTGAGGAAAAACTAGCCCTTGGGGCACCTGGGTGGCTCAGTCTGTTAAGCATCCAACTTCGGCTCAGGTCATGATCTCGCGGTCCATGGGCTTAAGCCCCTCATCGGGCTCTGTGCTGACAGCTCAGAGCCTGGAGCCTGTTTCAGATTCTGTGTCTCCCTCTCTCTCTGCCCCTCCCCAGAGCTTGTGCTCTGTCTCTCTCTATCTCAAAAATAAATAAACGTTAAAAAAAAAAACCTATTTTAAAAAAAGAAAAACTAGCCCTTGATTACATGCAGATTTGGGCTGTGTGGGAATGTTTTCATGTAACTTCGACATAGAACCCTCGGGGTTCCTGCAGCAAGGTTGAGCACTGCTCCAGAGCCTGCCTTTCCTTTCCAGTAGACAGCTAATGCCTCTGATGAAAATACAGTACAGACACATGACTTTGGGTCCAGTTGCCTTTGACAACAGCCTAGGATATAAGAATCTCTATGCCCAATGACAAGGCATCTTAAGATTAAGGGTATTCTTATTTGAGTTTTCAGAGGAGACTGGTGATTTGGGGGGTTATTCAGGCCAAATCTAAGTGAGGGTCAACTCTTAACTTTGTGTTCTCTGTGACAATGGTTAAAATGAAGGGCATTAAGTTTATGTTTCTCAATGACAACTGGTTGACACTACGGGAGATCTGAAGGTCTGATGTTTACGGCCTTTATAACATTGCAAGAGTAATGGTTACACTTAAAATAGTTCAGAGGCTATTGTGGGCTCCGCTGAAGGTTTAATAAAGGCTGATGTAGCAGTCAGTGAACACGGCCAGGGATAGCTGCAAAGTCTATTGAGAATAGGATGGAGAATATAAATATCTAGTAAGATACCATGATTCAGCCACTCATCCATTTACTATCCCTGACCTGATCATTCATCGACCCAGCCTCCTAGGTTGGTATTAAAAGCTGAATAAGAAGCCGGGCCTCTTAGTGAGGAATTCACTGCCTATCTGCTACAGTGGTCTCAGTGCAGGGAAGGTGGGGGTGACTCTGTAGTTAGAAACAGGTTTCTGGGCGATCCTGACACACAGGCTGCTGCCCTGTTTGAGAACAGCTGGTCTAATGGGCACTTGAAATTATAATTTAAAAAAAATTTTTAAAGCTTATTTATTTTGAAAGAAACAGAGACAGTGTGAGCAGGGGAGGGGCAGAGAGAGAGGGAGAGAGAGAGAATCCCAAGTAGGCTTCGTGCCGTCAGGGCAGAGCCCGATGAGGGGCTCGAACTCACGAAACTGTGAGATCATGACCTGAACCGAAACCAAGAGCTGGACGCTTAACCACTGAACCACCCAGGCGCCCTAAAATTATTTTCTAAGGCTTCAGTTGGATGCCTCAAGAACATGAAGGAATTGTCAGCTTTGGGCTCTTAGAAGAATAGTTCTACTGGCATCATCTGGGATTTGAGACTATCTGGAGGTACACAGCTAAGTGCTACTTTCTGATGTTAGTGTCCAGAAAAAACATTAGGTAGAGAGTATTATTACTTGAAACTGGACTCTCTCCAAACTCCTTGACTCTGCCTGATTCCCAGCCCTTGCGTCCAGCCTCTGCCAACGGCCAGAACTGGAGGGCCTTAACCTACAGGCTTAGCTCGACGTCCCGGTCCTGAGGTTGGAAAGCCAGAATTTTAAATCCTTCAGCTCGATAGCCTGGGGAAGCAGGACAGGTACCCTCTTTGCTACTTTGGTTCTGATTGTAAGCCCGTGTTCTAGAAACCAAGGCTCAGCCTTGTTCCGGGAGGGCATCAGGGTCAGCCAACATTGTGCCATACCGGAAACACCTGTCATTAAGAAACACCTGCCCCTAGGGAAAGCACTCAAGGCTCTGGACAAGGAGTCATCTCCGGGATGGGGTACCCCCCCAAACTAAGCAAGAGGGCGACAGTCCCGCTGTCTGTGTTCTTTATCCAGTGAGGCTGATTTTCATCCCTGGATCTGATTTTAAATACCAAAGGCATGGCTTGGCCTGGCCTAGCCGCGACAGGTCTGAACCGGAAGGAAGGCAGAGTCTGATAAAGACAGGAAGGTTATACGACCATTTCATTCAGTGTCTGCTTTGCATGACCATGAATCCACTCAAAGTCCAACAGAGTGTTCAAAAGTCTTTTATCTCAGCTTGCTCAATCTTTGGCAAACATTAATTAATTTGTCCTCATCACCCCCTGGAAGGAAGAGTAGATTTAAATTAGTATGCTTGGGAGTATGCCTGAGAACTGACTTGGGCACATAATGTTTAAGCAACGTGACTTAATAAGCAAATCCGGGAAAGGATGTCTTTCACATTCTCCTACTTGAACTTATTTGATCAGGCATTTCAACTTTCTGTCAGGGCAACAAATCAACAAATTGTCGAGAAGGGTTTCTGCTTGCAAATTCAGAGTTAATTTTAATATAGGAGACTAATGACTCAACTGTGTGTTGTTAATGCTTTGCAAAAACATGGGCACCTGGACGGCATGACATCTCTGTGCTCCATGTTTTGTTTTTTTTTAATTGTGAGGCTTCTCCTGATAAATGCAGAGAGAGCAATGACAGTGATTAATCTCCGCCTCCCTCAATCACAAAATGATAGAGTATTTGCTAAATGAAATGACACGAGGTGGTTCATAACGCTTTGAGCATGATGGTACCCCCCAGTTCCTGGAACTCCAGGAACCCCCTGGAACCACACTGTGCTTCCGTCATCTTATGAAAGCTTGCTGACTAAACTCTTGCAGGAGCATTTTCAAGCTGACTGTTATTTATCTGCAACATCACTTCAAGCAGATCTCACTTCCTTTCCAGCCCACTCTGTAATACCCATCAACCTCCTCCAGTGAGTTTGAGTTCAAGACCGCCGTGGTTTCTGTTTATGTGGCCAGTAAATCAGTAGATTGAGCTAGCTTCTACTGTAATCTGCTTAGAGAAAATCCACCCAATTTTGAAATCATTGTGATCGAAATCATTATGAGAATAAACCATTATCCACTTACTGGGTACCGAGTCTCCGGTAATTGCTTATTGAAAATGCATCAATAGTGAGGGCATTCAGAATTATTGCTGGGTACAAGATATATTTTTCAAAACACTGAAGCCAGACATAGAGTCTTTCAAACCACATTAAATGGGCGACATCTGAAAGAAACACAAAAACCACTCAGAACAGCCACTGATCAAGTTATTTTTCTTTAAGTACATGTACTAAGAAGTAATATTTCCCCCCACCCCTTCATTCAAAAGGTGCCGATTCGGTACTCCAGATACTAGACAGGATACACCAATTTTCTTTCCAGGCAATTCTTAGATTTGTTTCTATCTAGTTCATAAATAATTATATACAGTAATAGAGACCAGTGTCCCAATTGTTCAAGTCAAGTGATTTTTCCATATGTAATTATTACTGGGACCCATGAAGTAAGCTGTCCTATATCAAGGCATCTCAGAGTTAGTAAGGATAGACAGTGAAGGATGAAGAGTTGAAAAACAGTCCCCTGGACCCATCTCCTCTTCAGCTGGGGACACTTCCAACGCTGGGCTTTCCTCTCCCTCTTTTGAGTCTTCAGATCTACAATCAAATCCCTACAAATAAGAGAAAGCCGGTACCAGGCCCCATCATTATGAATGTATTACATTCTTGGGAACCCTCGGGAGTACCATGGGGAGTGGGGTCTATTCCCACAAGGGCTAAGGTTTTCAGTCAGCCCAGTCTGGGTTCACATTCAGACTCTTAGCAGCCACTGGTGTGTGGTGGTGAACTGTTAACTCGATCTTCCTGGGCCTCAGCTTGTGTGTCCGCCCCCCCGCCCCCCCCGTGAGTCAGCTGCTGGGGAAGGGATTGCCCCTCTTTCTTACCACTCAGGGCAGGGAAGGAATGTGTCCCTCCTTGGGATGGTGCCACGTAGAATGGTTACTTCCAGTGCCTGTCGCCCACCTCTGGCTACTTTTCTTTCTTTCTAAGGAGGAGGAGTGGCTGGTCCAGTCGGTCAGAGCACAAACTCCCTTAGGCCGCACCATCAGGGGGAAAGGAAGATACCACATCCCTGACATGTAGGGGTGAAGTACAGAGCTGAGCACTCCCCTGCTTTCCATCTCCAGGAGGAAAGCACTCCTGGTTCGGCCCAGGGCCCGCAGGTAGGCCTATCTCATTCCCCACTGAACGACTCTGCTACCAACTATGAGGCTGAGATCAGTCCACCAGCCGACAGCCGGGAACACGACCCACACTTGGCTTTTAGTCTCTCCACAGCAAGCCTCAGAGGCCAAACCTCCACAGGGCAAAGCTGACTCCCTCAAACTTCCAGAATCACTTGCCTCAACAATTGATAATATAAGACCTCAATAATCTATAGAAAAAAACCCAAGAGGGCCATGTCGTTTTTACATTATTTGGATTACACAAGAATCAACTTATAAGAAACGGTTCACACTCACCGTGCAGAGGGATATGGCAGTGACAGAGAATGTTCCCTCCAGGTGTCTCAACCACAGTTGGGAGACACATTACCTGCTTCCAACATTCATCACTGGGACTTTATGTAAAAGATCTCAGGAAGCAACACAAACACACACACGTAACCACACACACAAAATCGGAACTGATATTTTTCTTTCTTATTTAAATGCTTTACATATCTGAGTAAAAACATACTATCCTTACAACTCAAAAACACCAAAAGCTCTCCTCGTTTGATTAAAAATATGAGGAGAGGTCGGCGTTTAGGAATCTTACTCAAAAAGAATTAATTTGAATGAGATACAAATGTTGAGGATAGATATGTGGGAAAGTGCATAAGAACAAATATGCTAATGATTAATCAGTAGAAGAGAGATGCAGTGAGAAATCATGAAGATAAAAAGAAATTTTAATGATACATGAAACAGGAAGGAAGTCTGGGTATCTACCCAAAGAAAACGAAAACACTATTTCGAAAAGATACATGCACCCCTACGTTTACTGTAGCATTATTTACAATAGCTAAGATATGCAAGCAACACACAACTGATGAATGGATAAAGATGTTGTGTGTGTACACACACACACACACACACACACACACACCAGAATATTACTCAGCCATAAAAAAGAATGAGATCTTGCCATCTGCAATGACACGGATGGAACTAGAGTGTATTAACACTAAGTAGAACACATCAGTCAAAGAAAGACAAACATCATATGACTTCACTCACATGTGGAGTTTAAGAAACAAAACAAAGAAAAAAAGAGAAGAACAAAAAATTAGATTCTTCTTTTCTTAGTTTATTCATTTTGAGAGAGAGAGAGAGCACACAAGCAGAAGAGGGACAGAGAAAGAGAATTCTAAGCAGGCTCCGTGCTGTCAGTGCAGAGCCAGATTCAGGGTTCAAACTCATGAACCAAGAGATCATGACCTGAGCTGAAATCCAGAGTAGGACGCTGAACTGACCAAGCCACCTAGGTGCCCCTCAAAACCAGACTCTTAAAACTACAGAGAACAAACTGATGGTCACCAGAGGGGAGGTGGGGCAGGGGGTGGGTGAGATAGGTGATGGGGACTAGGAGTACGTTTATCACGAGGAGCACCGAGTAATGTATACAATTGCTGAATCACGGTATTGTACACCTGAAACTAGTCTAACACTGTAGGTTAGTTACACTTTAATTTAAAAGGTATATATACACAATGGAATATTGCTCAGCCCTAAAGAAGAATGAGATTTTGCCATTTGCAACAACGTGGAGGAACCTAGAGAAATGTCAGAGAGAGAAAGACAAATATCTTATGATTTCACTTATACATGGAATCTAGAAAACATAACAAATGAACAAACAAAAAAGCAGAAACAGACTCTTAAATACAAAGAAAAAACTCTATTTAAAACAGAGTGGAGGTGGGTGGGCATGGGCACAATAGGTGAAGAGGCACAACCTTCCAGTTATAAAACAGGTAAGTCACGGGGACGAAAAGTACAGCATAGGGAATACAGTCAGTCCTAGTTTAATAACTCTGCATGGTGACAGATGGCAGCTGTGCTTCCCATGGTGACCGCAGTGTAATATATGGCATTGTCCGCGTCACACACCTGAAACTAATATAACACTGTATGTCAACCCTACTTCGGTCATTAAAAAACAGCAAGGATGTTGAGTAGGAATTTAACTTCGGTTCTTAATGGTGAATCCGTGGTGTTCTCTGGTATTGATCTGAAAATGGACTCTTTCATAAGGAATTAAGTGTTTTACATATAATTAATGAAATCCAGGTATATTATATGTTCTACATGCCGATAAAAGGGTTCTCATCCTTGGTGAAAGTATATGAAAATTAAGAAACCCAAATCTTTACGATGTCTTCCCCATCCCTTTAGGCAAATGACATGAACCCCTACTTCTAGAGAAAACTGAGGCTAGGAGACTCTAATAGCCTCATCTTCCCACCCATCAGCTACAAATGTATCTATAGTCACATACACCTGCCGTCCTCCCCAGGTCGAGTGTCCACTGAAGCTCTGAGTCCACGCTCCCTGATGGCTGGTTCAGGGGTCACTGCCCAGAGTAACTCCTTCCTGTTGTCAAGTGGCAACATTCCAGTCTTTGCCAGATTGAAAACTTGCTTTCCACTCTGCACCTCCTTTACTTCTCACTCTGCCCTTTTTTGCACAGCTTCCTGGAAAGGCTGTGAATGTCTGACCATCGCAAGCCCCTGTCCCCTACTTACTGCTGAAACTTCTGTGTTTGGATATTTGCAGCTACCCTGGACCAGAACTGTGTACGGAGAAGCCACCAGTGACCTCCCAAATGACAAATAACTGATCCTTCTCAGTCTACCTTACTTGACCTTTCTGGGCATAAAACATCACCGGTCCTTCCTTCTACTGAAAACTCTGTTCGTAGCTTCCCCACACCACCCGTTCCTGCTCGCACGCAAACCTCTGATACTAATTTTTCCATTTTCTCTACAAACACCTCTTCTCTTATTTGGTCATTGGCTTTCCTTGGACTTCTGTATTTCTCATTTTCTTGAGCTGATGCCCTCAACACCCTTTACTTAAACGATTCCGTCCCTGCTGATGACACTCAGATCCTGTAACTCTCAATCTCCCGTCTTTCTCCTGGCTTCCAGATCTAAATACTCAATGAATGGCTTCATCTGATGTCCCCAGGGAATCTCCAAATACACTCCAAAACTGAACTTGTCAACCTCCACACACCTGCTCTTCCCCGCACATTCTTTATCTTATTTAATGACACCTGCATTCACTTAGCCATGCAGGCAATATACCTTGGGGTCATCCTAAGTCAGGTCTTCTCAATCATGACTGCATATTGGATCTACCTGGGGACAAGGCAGAAAGACCCTGTCCTAGATCCGTGATGCTCAAACGTCGACATGCAAATAAATCCCTTGGGGGAAATGCAGAATCTGACCCAATGAGTCTGGAACGGAGCCAGACCTTCTATACTAGCTACTTCGTAACTCTCTGGTTATGATCATCAGTTCAACACTCACATTCTATACTTAACTGGCCACCTGAATTAGCCATGCTGGATTTTTCAAAACGTTTTCATTGAACTTCTTCATATACAGAAACCTGCATACACGTAGGGCTGTGTCCCTAGCACCCAGAGGAAGAAGAAACACTCTTGAAACTCCCCCCGCCTGCTTACAGTATCTGTCCCCCAAGGTAACCAGTGCCCTAACCTCAACCACTGTTCAGCTTGCCTATTGTTCTTTTGTATCTTTTGTTCAACAGTCTCCTTGAGATTCAGCCGCATTTTGGCATGTAATCGTCATTCGCTCATTCTCACTGCAGTACAGCAATCTACTATATGAATAGACACACATTATTTTTCAAGCTACTGTTCATGGGTATTCATGTTGTTTCCAGTTTATAGCTATCATGTAGAGCGCTGCCATGAACATTCTTCAACAGGCCTTTTGATAAACATGGGTGTACACTTCTGGGGTAGAATTGCTAGGTTATTAAGTGTGCATGTAGGAAGCTCTAGGAGATTTTCCAAAGTTACGGAGCCAACTTACACTCCCACAAACAGTGCAAAGAGTTCCTTCTGTTTGTTCCCATCCTTGCCAAAACATTTTCTCTCTCCTTCATTTTAACTACACTGTGGGTGTAGACAGTGATTCATGTTATGGGCTTATTTTGCATTTCTCTGATGACTAATGCCTAACTAGTGATGACTAATGCACTAACTAATGAGTTAAGTGCCTTTTCATGTGTTTGCTCCATTTGGCCATTTGGATATACACTTTTGTGAAGTGCCTTTCATGTGTGTTGCCTGGTTCTTTTTCCTATTGGTTTATACGTCTCTTCCTTACTGATTTCTAGGATTAGATGTCTTTTCTTCACTGACTTTTAGGAGTTCTTTATATACCTTAGGTATGAGTCTTTAGTCAGATATATGCCATCGGAAAGATCTTCTCCAATCTTATGGGTTGTTTATCACTCTCTTAATCGTAACTTTTGTAGAAATGAAATAGTTAATTTTAATATGTTGCAACTTCTCATTTTTTTTCATTTTGGAGTCCTTTGTGCTCTGCTTATTTTATTTTTTAAGCTTTATTTATTTTTCAGAGAGAGAGAGACAGAGCACAGGCAGGGGAGAAACAGAGAGAGAGGGAGACCCAGAATCTGAAGCAGGTTCCAGGCTCTGAGCTATGAGCACAGGGCCCAATGCAGGGCTTGAACTCATGAACCACAAGATCATAACCTGAGCTGAAGTTGGATGCTTGATTGACTGAGTCACCCAGGTGCCCCTTTTGTGCTCTGTTTAAAAGACAAAGATCATGAGCATGTTCTTCTATGTTCCCCCTTAGACATTATTGTTTTACCTTTCACATTTACATCTATAAGCTATCTGGAATTGAGTTTGTATATTGTAAGATAGGGATTGAGACTGATTTTTTTCCCATGTGGATACCAAATTGACCATCACGATTTATTGAAAATAATTTTTAAAGGTTTATTTATTTATTTTGAGAGAGAGCATGTGAGTTGGAGAGGGGCAGAAAGAGAGAGAATCCCAAGCAGGCTCCCCACTGTCAGTGCAGAACCCAACACAGGGCTCGATCTCAGGAACCTTGAGGTCATTACCTGAGCTGAGATCAAGAGTCAGATGCTTAACTGACTGAGCCACCCAGGTGCCCCATTGAAAATGTCTATTTCCTCCCGCACAGCAGTGAACTTCGCTGTTGTCTATGCCTTTATATGGGCTGGATGCCTCGCTGGAAACTCCTTCTATATTTCCTGCCTGAGCAGCTCCTAGTCTTGCCTGCTCCCCACGCCCTTGGCCATTCCCAGTACAGTTGCTACCCACCATCTTGCAGGACAGTGCACTTGGAGTGCCCAGCCCTGTGGAAAGGTCTCATCACTGACAGTGTTTAGAACCGTTGGCACATGGTCAAAGTAAAAAGGAGTCCCAATTTTAATTGGTGTTCTTATTGTTTTAAAAACTGTTTAGAAACAATGCACGTTCCCCTTTCTGCCTGTGTTGGGCGGACCCCACCATCTCCCCGCCACTGGTGGTCCACAGCACCGCCACGTAGCAAGGACCCATGACACTTCCACTGGACACTGAGCCAGCATTCTGTATACACTACTTTTAGTTTCCAGGCAGAATACGTCATTCCTTTGTGCCATCACTATGCAATGTGAATTGTCTAATTATAGTACCTGTCACACTATGGGGTATTCTTTTAAATATTAATCTCCCCACTAGATGGTGGGTTTGTCAAGAGTAGATGCTATGTCTTCATCGGTTTAGAATGCCTGGCCAAGGGTGAGGGTTCTGTAAACGTTCATCTATTGTCTTATCATTTTTAGTGTTTGAGGGAACTCTGAATAGTTAAACTGAACAGAAAGCAGCCCCTTGGAATTACTTTTTGAATACAAAACAAAAATCTTCCTCACTACAACATATTAAGCAATATTTCCTGTTTTAGTCTCTCTTGAAGTCCATTCAGGTACATTTAGGTTTCCTTCTATGTACCTTATCTTTTCTGTTTTCTCAATTTATATGAAGTCAACAGTGTCAGAATGAGGCTCTCACATCAAATGCAGTTCAGCCTGCTTATAAAAATGCATTTACAGAGTTCTATCAACAATCGTCACCAATTCAGAGAAACATGACAACTTCAGTTAGATTCCTGCAAAAATATGTAAATTAAGGAAATAGAAGCCAACCTCATGCTGCAGGGCTGTTAGAAAAACATCTGAATTAAAAGAAACATCTGAGTGGCTCATCACCGTAGAATGCTTAGTGCCATGTGGCTGGGGGAGTGTGATCCAGGCTTTCAAGCACTTGTCACATTTGCCATCAGACCATGATGTTTTCCAGTGAGTGAGGATAAGGCTGATTTGAGGGCAGGGACACAATTTCATTGCAGTCCTGGCAAGGACTGACTGCAGATAATGATAACAAATATGGGTTTTCCAGAAGAATTTTAGTTTGTCTATCCCAGAAACACATGAAGCAATGAATTTCAAAAAATATATACAGAAATCACTAATAAGATCTGAATTCACCATCCATGCCTTCCCAAACATTTGAGAGCAAAGGTATTGATTCCTTTAACCATCTGTGGTACCTGGAAGGGAGGAGGGATGTGTGTGAAAGTGTATCACAGATGTAGCTTTGAGGCATGTGACTAGGGGGACATCCGGGCTCTAAGAAGTCTCAGATTGTAAGCACCCTTCTGTGGTCGGACTTTGGAAGAGCAAAGGCATAAGGACTGCATTCAGTATGGCCATGACAACACACAGGAATAGTTAAAGCCCTGGATCTTCAAAAGTCATGACTGGCACTCTAGTGCACATCTAGTCAGAAGCAAACAGATGACAGCTCCAAAGGACTTCTGTGTCGGACTCTTGAAGAGTACAAAGCAATTCCAAAGAATTAGAAACCATTCATAAGTTATAAAAACATCTCCGATTTATTTTAACAGCTAACCCTTACTCGGGGCCACAGAAAAGACCGAGCTGGAAGCCAGGGCCCACTGTGTTATTCAACTCTAGTTTCCTACCTGAGGTGCTACAAGGGTGTGAAAGTGACAAAGGTGATACGGAAGCTCCCACGTGCAACCCACTGATTCTGAATCTCCGGATGAGAGGTCAGAGGATGCACCTTATACTGTCTGCACCCAGCGACAAGCACAGGTGTACATACTGTGTAGTAAGTGAAAAACATTCTAAATAGAGATGTATCCCAGGGTGTCTGGGTGGCTCAGTCAGTTAAGCATCCAGCTTCAGCTCAGGTCATGATCTCACGGTTCATGGGTTCGAGCCCCACGTTGGGCTCTGTGCTGACAGCTCAGAACTTAGAGCCTGTTTCGAATTCTGTGTCTCCCTCTCTCTCTGACCCTCCCCTGCTCTCTCTCTCTCTCTCTCTCTCTCTCTCTCTCAGAAGTAAATAAAACATTAAAAAAAATTTTTTTAAAAAGATGTATCCCAAGGCATGGCACCCTGGCTGGTGTCAGAACATCTAGCCAAAGCAGGGGTGGAGAAGGATTATGGGAAGGGGGTTAAAAGAAATATATAGGAATAATAGGGAGCATCCCCAACTCCTTCTACTAATCCTTTATATTGAAAGAAAATTAATTTCCCTTTAAATGTTCCATATCTCTAGACTTCTCCTAAAGTCCGGGAATTTATTCCAATGAAACGCTACAATCTCTAGATCGTAGAAGATGCTAAACAGACAAACCGAAGTCTTAATGAATGTTTATGTTTGGAAGTGGAGGGGGAGCAGAAAGAAAGATGAATAATTACACAGGCGGAAACCAAAACAATGATGTAATTCCAGAATTCGGAATTCTAAAAGACGAAATCGAATGGGGTGACCACGAAAAGCTACTAAAAAGGAAAGCTTACAAACGCACTAGCATGATAAACACGTTTCTTAGGGCCCCACACTGCCTCAGTATTCGTACAACGTCAAGTTAGAAAGAAAATCTTTGCAATGGTATTTGATAACTGTCTTTTTGTAATGCCCTGAATATGCACAGAGACCATAAAAAGACCCAGCTTGGGCATTAGTATTTCTCTTTTCCCTGGAATATTAGGCCCATGAGGAAAAGAATGCAAGCTAACTATGCCATTTACAAGTTATATATGTCTGGTTACAATTGAGTGCTTTAAATTTTCTCCAAGGCCTCTCAGGCTGGGTTTTATTTAGATGCGTACGTTACTAAAATAAGTCCTTCTCGATAATTAAAAGTGAATCAAAACTCTTCGAGATGTTTTTATCTTTAGGGAGATCATGTTCTCCAGTTCAAACCTTGCATTACAGCTTCAGCTGCAAGGAAGCATGGTTTCTTTCCTTTAAAGGGGCCAGACGTGTCACAAACATCTCCAGACATGTGCTGCTCAGTTCAAAT
Source organism: Hyaena hyaena (assembly GCF_003009895.1). Taxonomy (NCBI): domain Eukaryota; kingdom Metazoa; phylum Chordata; class Mammalia; order Carnivora; family Hyaenidae; genus Hyaena; species Hyaena hyaena. The sequence continues at coordinate 1,159,835 of NW_024080951.1, read as the reverse complement.
GGCCCTGTCACCCTGAGGCATCTGAGGCAGAGACACCCTGCGAAATGAAATTACCACATCCAGGCTGCTGGCATCCCCTTATTAAAGGCAGTCACTTTTCCCTATGAGTGCTTCTCCCTGTCATCTTTCTTGCTGGGCCAAATCTCAGATTGCGAAGTCCTTAGCACTATCATGTACACATCATGGTTTATTCTCGAGAAATAGGCTTCACTTCCCAAACCAGTAGCATGAAGAGGGTAAGGATGCATCCTTAAACATAAAGCAAATCACATTCCCCTGCTGCTCAAAGCCCTATAATTCTGCTTAGGATAAACCCAAGGTCTTCGTGACCTTTCCATTCCCATTAGTCAAAACAGGCTGTGCCCATGGCTGCCTTTCCTGCCTGGCATCGTCTTCCTCCAATTTGAGGACTAAACCCCCTCCCTTAATCTTTCAAGCCTCAAATTAAATGTCAGCCTCCTCAAAGAAGCCTTTCTTGGTCTTTCAAATCTAACTCAGGACCCACCCCTTTATACTCCTTGCCTTCACTGTACTTCAAACCCTGTGCATGTATATTAATCTGTGGGACAAATGTCTGTCTTTCTAGTACTGCCAGGGGCGGGGCTGTCTGTCTCCATCATACTTGGGCATTTAGCACCAGACCCTGGCCACAGGAGCCGCTCCGTAGATTGGGCAAGATCACTGATGAATTGATTCATAACTCATTTAACTAAGGCAGGCACCCAGGCCGAGGAGAAGCCGGAGCTTCCGTGGTGTGGTAATGCCTGACCTGCAGGAGTTCAAGTTCCACTCCCAGCCACAGTGCAATTCCTCTCTCAGAAGGTTTGCCCCAGGGTGACGCCATGCTGCCCAGTGCTTCCCCGGCCTTCTGCGCAGTCCCTGGCCCGGGATAGGGCTTATCGTTATTTTTGAATGACTCTCAAAGAAATACAAGGTGGTGAAGAGCCACATTCAGGAATCAGAATATTAAGATTCATATTTTTCAAAGAATAAGATTTTTAGTGGCTTTTGACTTTGGGTCATGCCAGGAAAATTATTTTTCTCTTCCCAACCAAGATTATATAACTTGACCTATATTTTCTGGCAGTGATCTTCTGGTTCTTTCTTTCTTCTTTTCCTCCTTAAAAAAAATTTTTTTTTAATCTTTAATCCATCTGGAATTTCATCTGATACAAAGTCTAACTCAATTTTTTAAAATGTTTAGCTCATTTTCCCAAAACTTCCCACTGATTTTTTTTATTAATTCAATGGGAATAAAAATGCATCCTTCACATCTCCTCAGAGGGATAGAGAAGTTCTCGGGAGAATCAATGCAATAATGTGCTTTCTCCTCTTGATAGAAAGGTCCTCTGCTAATACAAAACCATAGTATTTAAAACTAAAACACTATTGAAATCATTTATTAATTTTTCACATGAAGAAGGTTAGGTCAAAATTTTTCATGCGAAAAGCATTAAGAGCAGCTTTCCAATGTGCTCACTTTGACACAGGAGGGAAGATATTTCTTGTTAGAATAGCCATCTTGTCAAGAGCAAGGATTTTGCTCTTAATAATTTTTGCACTCTCAACACCAAACACTGTGTCTCATACAAAGCAGGCACTCAATGAATGTCTAATTTGCAAAACTGGAATTTCTCCCCTAAGCGAAGTGTGATTTGTATGTTTTAAAGCGATCTTGTAACCTGCAAGGAGTATGCACTTGTAAGGAATGTGTAAGCTGCAAGATCGCTTTAAAACACCATTTCTGTTTCTCCACTGTTTCTCCCCATGTATTTTCCTATCTTAGAGCATTCTGTGGGTTAAGCACTTCAGAGAAGACCCCAGTGGATGCACAACAGGCAGACTGAGGCAGCACTCATCACAGCGGCCTCACCCACTGCAGCTGAGAACTGACGTCATTCTTCCCAATGGCCTGATTCTGCCCTTCTATGCACATTGGGCCACAACAGCCCAAAGCCGCCACATTCCATCCCTCATATATCATATACATATTTAGACCTCTTGATTTTTAGTGTTAGTGTTTTTACACTTCTCCAATTACTGGTCATTCATTTTATTTCCACATTGTTTTGAGGTATCCGCAGTGTAGGAGAACCCCACTGAGCGCTTGGGTAAACACCCTGTGGCTTGCTGGAAAGCTGAGGTTGGCACCTGACCATTGAGCTCTGTCCCCAAACCCTCTCCTCCCTACTGCTTGCCAGCATTGGCCTGTGCTTCTCCAAGCCTCCTGTAGCCTCACTCCCCTTTGAGCAGAGGTAACTGGATTCAGCTTTCCTTTATTTCCTGCAGCAGTATGAACCTGGTTTCGCTGCCAGTCCCCCGCAGCCCCCTCCAGACTGACACAGAAACCTAAGTTCCCCAGTTGACTAGGAGACCAGAGTGGGAGAGTGCGAAGAAGCAGTGCCTGGCGGGGGGGGGGGGGGGGGGGGGGGAAGAAGGTACATGAAAAGAATAACAACAGACGGAATAATTAATAAGGCAGACTTCCCACTGACAGGCTATTTTTTTTGACACATCCGCTCTAAGCCATTCCATTGGTGTTTGGAATGCACTGTCCTATGGAAGCATGATAGCAAATGGGACTACTACTCAGCCAACACTAGCTCAGCTCATGCTCCAAACTATTTCAGTCACTTTGAACCAACGAGGCTTTGAAGGGGTTTCCAGGTCTCTCACTACCACCTGATGTTAGCAACTTTCTATGTGAGGCGAAAAAAGGAGGAGGTAAGAAATATATTCCTCTTCCCAGAGCTGCAGCATCTGCTTATCCCATATACAAAGATGAGACGTTCCCAAAGACCCCAACACAGTCGTTATGTTTTGAAGTCAAACAATGCCTGTCATGCCACAAAGGATTTTTACACGGATTATTGGGTTTGATTTAATCACCATGGAAATTCTGTGAACTTGGTCATTCAGGCAGTACTATCACCTGTTGACAAAAATTTCAAAACCACTGAACATATATATCCAGATTATAAAGGGCCACCAACTACCTAGCACAATGGATGAAATGAGGCACAAAGCAAGGTGCAAAATGATTGAATTTAACTCCAGGGAACAGGAGGAGGTATCTACGCTTACTGAATACATTCTGCCTGCCAACAGCTATGCCAATACTCTACACTTACTATCTTGATTAATTTCATCCCCCAACAAATCTTTCTTGTAGGAACCCAATGATTAACAACAAAGTTGAATCATGATGTGTAAGCACAATTAGTATGTGATGGAGCCAAAATTGGACCCCATTCTCTGGGCCATGACACTTTCATTTCCTCCTTAACTTTCCAAGAGCTTCTCACAGGGGAGATCCGGTCACATGTAAAGGTCCAAGGTTCAGCTTTAAAGGCATCAGACTTTCCAACGGCAGCAGCAGAAGCTGGGAGACATGAGACGTTACCTTGGAATTCTTACAGAAACATTTGCATCCTTAGTTGGACACAATACAAACTAAACCCATCAGTACAAAGTGCAAAGTAGAATGGAAAGCTTTGAGATGTACAAAGGCTCAGAAAGCTTCCTTCCCATGCACCCTTTCCTCCTGAGGGACTGGAGGATCTGCTTCATTCACAAAGACGGAGGAAACAAAGAACAATTGGAGCAGGTTCCAGGAGGGAGTCTGGGGAAAAGGGAAGTGATAGATCATTGCAGATTTGCCTGTATGGAACACTGAATGGAGAGATATTTTCCATAGCTATTAAAAGGGCTAGCAAGTAGAAAAACAGAAATCTGAACAAGAAAGAAAAGGTAATCCTGGAATACTACTGGACTAAAAGTGAACAGCAGTAGACTTAGTAGAAAAACAAAAACCAAAGTCCTGAATATTTGTTCAAAGGGTATTAAAACCATACTGTGAAGAATGAAAAAGGGGAAATGTTAATGTACGAGGGAAGATAAGAGAGAGGAATCTTTATTCGGAACAGAAGTCAGTAGACAGGCAAATCTGAAATATCAAGAAACAGCAGAACATGCGCCTCACTTTGAAAAATTATGGTAAAGATCAAAAGAACTACCTAAAGGATAGAAAGGAATTTTTCATGGAGAGGGAGACTCAGACATGGCAAAATGTTGATGAGAGTCTGCTGCCTTTCATTACAACATGTACTATTTGATTTTTTAATCTAGGTATTACTTTGATATAAATGCAAAATACATTTTAAAAAAAGCAACATCTTTCAGAATCAGGTCTCCCACATGTCAGAGCCAGTCTATCGGAAAATCCACAGGCAAGATTTGCTAAAGTGCAAAGTCTCATTTAAGAGTGACAAAAATTAGGACTCATTTGTGGGTTAGTTTCATTAGAGTGATTTTTTTTTAATTACAGTTCCAGTGAGGTTCTCAACTGGTCTTGCTTATAATTTCTATCATCTTTTGGATAAAAGTGGCTCTGACATGTGGGAGACCTGATTCTGAAAGATGTTGCTCTTTTTAATGTATTTTGCATTTATATCAAAGTAATACCCAGATTAAAAAATCAAATAGTACATGTTGTAATGAAAAGCAGCAGACTCTCATCAACATTTATTTATTTGTTCTAGTACATCCAAAAATTGCAGCTGAAGCTTTTTAGCCCACCATTTATTTTTTTGCGGAGGAATCCTTCAAACCAGCCTTTACCTTACAAGGCTTTTTCCTGTCAGCCAACAGGAAAGTCTTCTTTCAATAAATTTACAGAGCACGGATCATTCATCTGTTCCTTCAGCCAATATTGTTGAATATCTACTATGCACCAGAGATTAGTTCAACACTTAGTTCTAGATTCACACGTTTTCCATTTTATATATTATGTCCAAGCAGTTGGAAAAACTTAACCAATGAATAGTTGTAACCTTTTCACTTAGGGTTGGGTGTTCCTGCAAGGCTGAACATAGGGCTGACCCCACATCGCTGTGTGTGTAGTAATCATGGCTCTTGCTTAATAGGTCAGATACTCTTTGATTACAGAACCCACATCTTAGTCATCCTGTCTTACTGGTTCACAGGCTTGGTGTCATGTAGGAACTCAGTAATTCAGTTTTTAATGAACAGTATATTCATAAGCATTTTCTGAGTGAATAAATAACAAGTGAATGTCAATAATGGAATTATTCTTTATCTCAATCACTTTTAACCCCATTAAAACCCACTTTTACAGTAAGAGTATGGTCATCAAATCAGAGTACTTCAATTTTTCTTAAACACTTAAGAGCCAAGAAAGATAATACTAGGGAAATTGCTTCTTGGAGGACCATATAAAATTATCACCCAGCTCCGTTATTTCTTTTCTAAATGACAGGATTCCTTTTGAAAGTTCTGAGATAAAACAAATTTTTTGGCTTCTTAAATTTTTATTTTATTTTATTTTTAAATATTTTTATTTATTTCTAGGAGAGAGAGAGAGAGACAGTGTGAGCAGGGGAGGGTCAGAGAGAGAGGGAGACACAGACTCTGAAATAGGCTCCAGGCTCCGAGCTGTCAGTCAGCACAGAGCCCGATGCGGGGCTCAAACCCACGAACCGCGAGATCATGACCTAAGCGAAAGTCGGACGCTTAACCGACTAAGCCACCCAGGCGCCCCTCCAGTTAGCATACAGTGTTATATTAGTTTCAGGTGTACAATATAGTGATTCAACACACTCACACATCACCCTGTGCTCATCACAACAAGTGCCCTCCTTAATCCCCATCACCTATTTCACCCATCCCCCACCCACCTCCCCTCTGGTGACCATCAGTTTGTTTTCCAACCTGAAGAGTCTGTTTCTTGATTTGTCTCTCTCTCTTTTTTTTCCTCATTTGTTTTGCTTCCTAAATTCCACATATGAATGAAATCATGGTATTTGTCTTCCTCTGACAGACTTATTTCACTTAACATAATACTCTCTAGATCCATCCATGTCATTGCAGATGGAAAGATTTCATTCCTTTTTATAGCTGAATAATATTGCATTAGATAGATAGATAGATACATAGATAGATAGATAGATAGATAGACAGACAATGGAATATTATTCAGCCATAAAAAGGAATGAAATATATTATATATATATCCATTTATCTATAGGTAGGTACTTGGGCTAATTCCATAATTTGGTTATTGTAAATAATGCTGATATAAACATAGGGGTGCATGTATCCCTTTGAATTAGTGTTTTTGTATTCTTTGGAATAAATACGCAGTAGTGTGACTGCTGGACCTAGGACAGTTCTATTTTTAACTTTTTGAGGAACCTCCATACTGTTTTCCACATTGGCTGTACCAGTTTGCATTCCCACCAACAGTGCACAAGTGTTTCTTTTCCTCCATATCCTTGCCAACACCTGTTGTTTCTTCTGTTTTTGATTTTAGCCATTGTGACAGGTGCGAAGTGATAGCTCATTGTGGTTTTGATTTGCATTTTCTTGATGATAATCGATGCTGAGTATCTGTTGGCCATCTGTATGTCTTCCTTGGAGAAATTATCTGTTCATGTTTTTTCCCTATTTTTTAATTGTATTATTCTGACTTGGGTGTTAAGTTTTATAAGTTCTCTATATATTTTGCATACTAACCCTATATCAGATTCATTATTTACAAATATCTTCTCCCATTCCCTAGGTTTGCCCTTCAGTTTTGTTGGTTGTTTCTTTCACTGTACAGAAGATTTTTATTTTGATGTGGTCCCAATAGTTTAGTTTTGCTTTTGGTTCTCCTGCCTGTGGAAACCTATGTAAAAAAAGTTCCTATGACAGATGTCAAAGAGGTTACTGCCTGGGTTCTCTTCCAGGATTTTAATGATTTCAGGTCCCACCTGTAGGTAGGTCTTTATTCCAATATGAATTTATTTTTCTCTATGGTGTAAGAAAATGGTCCAGTTTCTTCCTTTTGCATGTAGCTGTCCAGTTTTCCCAACACCCTTTGTTGAAGAGACTGTCTTTTTTGCCATTTGATATTCTGTCCTGCTTTGTCAAAGATTAATTGACGATATAATTATAGGTTTATTTCTGGGTTTTCTATTCTGGTCTAGTGATCTGTGTGTCTATTTTCGTGCCAGTACCATGCTGCTTTGATGATTACAACTTTGTCACATAACTTGAAGTCCAGAATTGTGATGCCTCCAACTCTGCTTTTCCTTTTCAAGGTTGCTTTGGCTATTCAAGGTCTTTTGTGGTTCCATACAAATTTCAGACTTATTTGTTTTAAATTCTGTGAAAAATGCTGGTGGTATTTTGATAGGGATTGCATTAAATGTATAGATTGCTTTGGGGAGTATAGACAGCTTAAAATTATTTGTTCTTCCTATCCATGAGCATGAGATGCCTTCCCATTTCTTTGTGTCTTCTTGAATTTCTTTCATCAGTGTTTTATAGTTTCAGAGTACAGGCCTTTCACCTCTTTTGTTAGGTTTATTCCTAGGTATCTTATTATTTTTGGTGCAATTATAAATGGGATTGTTTTTCTTAATTTCTCTTCTGCAGCTTCATTATTAGTGTATACAAATGTGACAGATTTCTGTATACCAATTTTGTATAATTGCAACTTTACTGAATTAGTTGATCAGTTCTAGCCATTTTTGGGGGTCTTTCTGGTTTTGTGTATATAGTATAATGTTATCTTCAAATAGTAAAAGTTTACTTCTTCCTCGTCAATGTGAATGCCTTTTATTTCTTTGTGCTATCTGATTGCACAGGACTTCCACTACTATGTTAATTAAACATGTTGACAGTGGCCATTATTCCTGACCTTAGGGGAAAAACTTTCAGTTCCATCCATTAAGGATGATATTAGCTGTGGGTTTTTTTTTTTCCATAAATGGCCTTTATTATAGTGAGCTATGTTCCCTCTAACCCTATTTTGTTGAGTTTTATCATGAATGGATGTTGTACTTTGTCAAATGCTTTTGCTGTGTCTACTGAAATGACCATATGGTTCTTATCCTTTCTCTTACTAATGTGATGTAGCACATTGATCAATTTGCGAATATTGAACCACATTGGAATAAATCCCACTTAACCATGGTGAATGACTTTTTTTAATGTATTGTTGAATTTGGTTTGCTAGTATTTTGTTGAGGATTTTTGCATGTATGTTTATCAGGGATATTGGCTTATAGTTCTCTTTTTTATCTAGTTTTGCTATCAGGGTAATGCTGGCTTCCTAGAATGCATTTGGAAGTTTTCCTTCTTTTTCTATTTTTTTGGGATAGTTTGAGAAGAATGGTTATGAACTCTTCTTTAAATGTTTGGTAGAAATCACCTATGAAGCCATCTGGTCCTAAACTTCTGCTTGTTGGGAGTTTTTTGATTCCTGATTCAATTTACTTACTGGTTATAGGTCTGTTCAAATTTTCTATCTTTCTGTTTCAATTTTGGTAGTTTTTTGTTTCTAGGTTGTCCAATTTGTTGGTATATAGTTTTTCACAATATTCTCTTATTATTATTATTTGTATTTCTGTGGTATTGGTTGTTATTTTCCCTCTCTCATTTGTGACTTTGAGTCCTTGCTCTTTTTCTCATGTTAAGTCTGCTTAGAGGATTATAAATTTTATTGATTTTTGTTTTCAAAGAACCAGGTCCTAGTTTCACTGATCTGCTCGTGTGTGTGTGTGTGTGTGTGTGTGTGTGTGTGTGTGTCTGTGTTTAGTTTCTATATCATTTCTTTCTGCTTTAACCTTAATTATTTCCTCCCTTCTGCTTGTTTTAAGTTTTGTTTGTTGTCCTTTTTCTAGCCCTTTCAGGTGTAAGGGTATGTTATCTATTTGAGAGGTTTCTTGCTTCTCGAGGTAGGCCTGTATTGCTATAAAGTTGCCTCTTAGAACCACTTTTGCTGTATCTCAGAGATTTCGGACCATTGTGTTTTCATTTTCATTTGTTTCCAGGTACTTTTTAATTTCTTTTTTTTTTTAATGTTTTTATTTATTTCTAGGAGAGAGAGAGCGAGACAGCGTGAGCAGGGGAGGGTCAGAGAGAGAGGGAGTCACAGACTGAAACAGGCTCCAGGCTCCGAGCTGGCAGTCAGCACAGAGCCCGACGCGGGGCTCGAACACACAAACCGCGAGATCATGACCTAAGTGAAAGTCAGACGCTTAACCGACTAAGCCACCCAGGCGCCCCGGTACTTTTTAATTTCTTCTTTGATTTGGTTGACCCATTCGTTATTTTGTAGCATGTTACTTAACCTCTATGTATTTGTAGTCTTTCCAAATTATTTCTTGTGGTTGACTCCTAGTTGTATGGCGTTGTGTCAGAAAAGATATGCGGTAGGACTTCAATCTCCCTGAATTTGTTGAGGCTGGTTTTGTGGGCTAATATATGATCTATTCTGGAGGATGCTCTGTGTGCACTTGAAAAGAATGTGTATTCTGCTGGTTTAGGATGAGATGTTCTGAATATACCTGTTAAATCCATCTGCTCGAGCATGTCATTCAAAACCATTGTTCCCTTGTTGATGTCCTATTTAAATGATCTGTCCCTTGTTGTAAGTAGGGTGTTGAAGTCCCCTACTACTATTGTGTTATTACTGATTAGTTCCTTTATGTTTGTTATTAACTGTTTTTATGGAGTTGGGTGCTCCTAGGTTGGGTGTGTAAATATTTACAATTGGTATATCTTCTTGTTGGATTGTCCCCTTTATGATGATATAATGTCCTTCTCTGTCTCTTGTTGCAGTCTTATTTTTAAAGTCTATTTTGCCCAATGTAAGTATTGCTACTCTGGCTTTCTTTTGACATCCATTTATAAGACAGATGTTTCTTCACCTCCTCACTTTCAATCTTCAGGTGTCTTTTGGTCTAAAATGGGGTCTCCTGTCAGCAGCAGTCAGACGGGGCTTGTTTTTTTTTATCCATTCTGTCACCATAGATAGACAAAAAATCTATGTCTTTTGATGACAAAATAGCATTGCGTCTATTTACGTTCAAATAAGTTATAGAAAGACCTGTATTTATTGCCATTAGATAAGACAAACTTTCAAACAGATCCAACTTCTGACTCTTTTACCACAGTGGCCAATCAATGAAGTCACTTGTCTGGAATGACCATCATAATTCAGAATAATTTGTTTTATTTTCTAAAAATACAATGCTCCTTAAACATTCGGTCTGAGAAGCTCCATGCTTGACTAATATGATGTCATCTGTAGTGCTGTCTGCTCTGTTATCTTGTTATTTTCAGCACATTCACTTAGATTAGCGGGGGATCAAGGAGGGAAAAACCCAACCTCACATACTCATTAATATGTCAGTTACAGCCACATCACCACCGTGGCTCAAGTGATAAAATTTTATTCTTTTAGCTCAAATATTGGCGAAACATCTTGTTGGGGCCAATATGGGATAAAGTTTACTTAAATTAGTCTCCAAAGGAAAGGACCGAATTGGAGCAAAACTACATTTCCACTTACAGTCTTCAACTTGAGCTGCAGTCTGAATTTTATATCAAAATTTATGTTGCATCTCCAAGTAATTCTATATGTCAAGTAAAATCGTGTATCAGAGGTATGCGGAAAGGCAAGTAAGTGGAGAGAGAATATACACAGCAAGATTGGAGTTTGTTCTAGCAAAAAGAAAGCTGATGATATCTAAATGCAGTTCAGCTCAGGAAACACACCTCTGTACCCAGCACCCCAGGGAGCAGTGAAGGGCCAGCACGTGCAAGCAGGCATATTGTTCATAGTCACTGCAGAGAATGCTATGGAAAGGCAGTTCACGGGAGCAACCGGGAAGTTAGTCAGCTCCAGATGGTCCAGGAGGACTTCTGGAGGGATTGATTTTTAAGTTGAATTATGTATTTATTTTGAGACTCAGAGAGAGAGAGAGAGAGCAGGATGGGCAAAGAGAGATGGAGGGAAAGAGAGATTCCCAAGCAGGGTCCTCATTGTCAGTGCTGAGCCCAATATGGGGCTCGAACCACCAACAGTGAGCTCATGACCTGAGTTGAAATCAGGAGTCAGATGCTCAACCAACTGAGCCACCAAAGTGTCCCTGGAAGGACTGATTTTTATACAGAGACCTGAAAGATGACTGAGTGGCATGAGTCCAGCGATGCCTGAAAAAGTCTCAAAGGCACAGGGAACAGCAAAGAGGACAGCCAGAGAATGGGGTGTATTTGAGACACCAGGAGAATGCCCAGAATTCAACTGGGACAAGTCTGCTTCAACCCAGAGATGAAAGCGTCCCAGAGCTGGCATTAGACCACGGCACGTTGGATTTCACAGGAACTACCACAGCAACGTGGCTGGCCCTGCTGGGCAACTCTGATGGCACCAACATGTTGTCTCTGGGCCACATACGAACTGCTCATGATCAGCCTGCTGGACCGAGAGTTGCCGGGGTAGCAGACAGAGCACCGGGCTGGAGTAAGATGCCCTGGGTTCTTTCTGGTCACTCATTGGCCACAGACCTGCTGGGACCCAAGTTATGTCCCTTGACTTCTGTGGGCTTCAGTTTCCTCCTAGGTAAAGCCTGGGATGGGCTTATACAAACTCTGAGATGGGGGCAGTACATACACCTCATCTCACATGCCACTTCAATGTCTGCCGCTGGCCCAGTTTTAGGCTTGTTCTCAGCGACGTCCGCCACGGGATTAGGGGACTCCAGTGGTATGCAACCGACCTGCTCGCCCTGTCTGCTCTAACTTCTCTTCCAGTAATAATACTCTTGGATCCAATGAGAAGATTTGAGCACGGTTTTCACATTCAAAGGTATACGGTTCATCTGAATTTCCTGTGCGTGTTTTCTTGTTAGTAGAAGGAATAAAGACTGAAAGACCTAAAAGGCAGGAGGCCAGGAAGAAGAGGCAAGGAAACTCAGGATCTGGATGATACCAAAATGAGTAATAGCTTTTCAACGAGTTCATACCAACATATTTTAAATATTTGGATTTTCCTTCTAACACACATAATTTTGAAATGCAATCTGTTCTTCATTATATGCCTAATTTGTCAAGTCTATTACTCTTGGCTTGATTTCAGGTGGCTTATAAACAGCTAATGCAGGCAAGGGAGAAATACCCACAGAGCCTCTGCCTGAGCCTGTGCTAGCAGAAGTGAGCCCCCCGCCCCCTGTACAGGACAGAGGCCCAGGCTCACCTGTTCACTTGCCCCTCAAAGAGGAGACATCAACATACAAACACGTTTGCATTACTTGGGCTTGAATCATGTACTGAAAAGATCATGAAGGGGCACCTGAGTGGCTCAGTCGGTTAGGCATCCAACTTCAGCTCAGGTCATGATCTCACGGTCCATGGGTTTGAGCCCCACATCAGGCTCTGTGCTGACAGCTCAGAGCCTGGAGCCTGCTTCAGATTCTGTGTCTCCTTCTCTCTCTCTCTCTGCCCCTCCTCAACTTGTGCATACACTCTCCCTCTCTCTCTCTCTCTCTCTCTCAAAAGTAAATAAACTTTAAAGAAAAGGTCATGCAGGTTTAAAACACTATGCATTTAAGTAGTACCCAGAATTGAACAGAACATTTAAAAATATGTGTGTGTGTGTGTGTGTGTGTGTGTGTGTGTATAACACAAATATATTAAACTTGACCTTATGCTAGCTGCCCCTGTTGCAGGTTGGGAAAAGCAAATCTCTAAGGGCAGAGTGGTCGGGTGACCTTCTCCACCTTCTAAACCCTATACGCGCAGCAGACCCATGATGCCATATTTCTCCACTAAACAATCTACAATTTTCCTGCTCCAGCTGTTCCAGATTCAGGCAGCTCCACACACCTACGCAGAGCTGTTCCTTGAAGAAATGGTCTTGACAGCGTTTAAAGTGATTCTTTCGCTTCTTCATTTTGAAATTATTTTGCCCCCTTTCCCTTTGTCACCCGAGTCTACCAAAGTTACTGCTAACTAATCTGGTGAGTCTGATGCATCCCTGCAAGTCAGCAAATCTTGGTGCCCCTCACATTCCCCTGTACCTGGACAGGATGACAACCAGATATCTCCCTCTACAACAGAAACATTACGATGTGCTACACCGTTCTGTGCAGAATGAGCAGCACCAGCTAGTTATAAGCTACAGCTATAATCCGTGACCCTGAACTTCAATGTGTCTGAAGAGGGGGATAAGTCCAATCCTTAGACCATCTGTTGGATCACCAACAAAGGAAGAGCTACCAGAGAAATTCCTGAGAGACTTCTGATCTAGAAGCTACTAACACTGCCGGGATGATCAGTCTATTACATGATCATGACCGGAAACAGTCCCGAGAACCGCTGAGTCAACCCAGTATGGGTCTGGGTCTAGGTGAGCAAATCAGGTGAAGCAAAATTCAGGGTTCAGTGGTCCTAAAGACTCAGCAGTTTGAGCTACACCCCTGCCCCACCTCCACCCCAAACACTTTGTGGAGGAAGGGAGGGCAGTCAAGTGATCTTCTTCCTGGTCCCCGGTCAGCATAAGCTGGAACAGCATAATCTTCAAGGCTGAATAATACAAATTAATGTTCCCCAGTACTAATAACCGCGTGCTATTTTTATAAAACACAGTTGTAATTCACTCCCCTTCAACTTTCTTGCTCTGGGAGTGATGCTGCATACTCCAAGGTACACGCTCTCTTTTTTTTTTTTTTAACTGTGGTAAAATAGATATAATGTAACATCTACCATTGTAACCATCCTTAAGCGTAAGGTCCTGTGGCATTCGGCACATTCACATTAGTTGTGCATCTCCGCTGTAAAGGACCTACCACTACGTCATTTTTTTTTTTTAATCAAGGGGTAGATTACTGACCTGTCACTTCGCGTTGCTGATACTCTTTGTTTTTAAGAACGGGGTGTGAGATCCACATCCACGGATGGTGCTTGCGGAGCTGAGGGAGCACGTAATGGGTCACAAACCCCACCGAGCCAGCCAGGGCAAACAGCACAACACTGAGAAACGGCTGTGACACGAGAGGGCAAATGTCATGGGTTAGCCTCGCGGGACAGGGGAGGGGTGTCCATGAATGACACCCAACACTGCCATTCTTCCCCTTTTCCTCCTAAGAGAATAGAGAGGCAACCCCAGCGCTTGTTTCTGAAAATGTCTCCCATACAAACACCCCATGTATCGGGGGCCCCTAAGGGAGCACTGGAGAGCTGGTCTACGAAGTTCAGAGGCCAAGGGGACTCCGCCCTTTAGACTTCGTTACTGCTGTTTTTAAAAGAGGCGGAAGTAACAAACGTAGCTGGCAGACTCCCCTGTTGGAAGGGGGGCTCCTCAGTGGTAGCACTTCCATAAGGAGACAGTGACTGTCTGGTGGAACCTCAAGCCAGAAACCCCATTGCAGCTCTCCACTTTCGTTTCTCTACCTGACAGCCATGTGCCCAAACTCCTTTTGGCTCGGGGGCCCCTGGCCCCCTCCTGATATGGCAATGCCTCCAGTCCTGCACCCGGTAGGAAGCCGTCAGGCTGCCCTACCACAACGGGGTTCAAGGACATGGGCTGTTACGCTAGCAAACTATACAGCTCCCCAGACGCGGGAGGTCAAGGGATGAAACCCTTGAGCCCAATCTGCAGTGTGAACCAAATCTCATCTGGGATGTAACTCTTCGCGGCACAGTAGATACGGTCCTTAAACCTCTCAGCCAGTGTCGTGTTTTCCTCTCCCGGCTCCGCTACCCTGCCCTGGGACTCCACAGCGGGCTCTGTCATTAAGGAGAATGAGGAGGCATAGGGAGGGGGTATAAAGTGGAAGGGATACGTACTCGCAAGGACAGGAACACGGTGCTGGCACTGATTGCAAATGATAGAACGGCGGCCACCGAGCAGACAATGAGATCGGATTGTAAGATATCCTTCTGCAAAGAGAAAACCAACTGTAACGTCTGCTCTTCTTTGTTTCTCTCAGCAGCTCTGCTGTCCCCACGTAAGTCAGGTGACAGGATACTGTGTCTGGATAGCCCACTCTTTTCATGTGCATCACTTACCTGATATGTTCCCAGTGGCACACACAGGCGGACCATCAGAGCAAGCAAGGCAAAGGGTGGGGAGTGGGAAATGCACACTGGGAGGTTAGCCTACATCTGCTGAGCAGGGAGGGAGAAAAGTATTCCACGTGTATAAGAGGCATAAGTTCTTCTCTATGAACATAGATCAGAGATAGCATGTCATGGCCTGATGAAGGAGGGTAAAGCACTAATGATCTCTACCTGGCCTGAGCATGGCTTACACACATGCTGTTGGCCAAAGAGACGCCTCTAGTGCATTCGCTTATTCTTAAAAATTTTTTTTACTATTTATTCATTTTGTGAGAGAGAGAGAGACAGAGCACAGGCAGGGGAGGGGCAGAGAGAGAGGGAGACACAGAATCCAAAACAGGCTCCCGGCTCCGAGCTGTCAGCACAGAGTCCAACACAGGGCTTGAACTCACAAACCATGAGATCATGACCTGAGCCGAAGTTGGGACACCTAACCGACTGAGCCATCCAGGCGCCCCTGCTTATTTCTTTGGACCAGAACAGATTTCACATTTTAATTCATCAGTCAGATTGGGTAGAGGCCACTTCCAAATAATTTAAATACACACATATTATGGACACATACGCAGAAAATGAAATGTTAGTAAGTTGCTGATAATTTTCCATCACATAAAATTGTGGTGTGTGCAGGGGCTCGGGAACACAAAGCAAAATTAGGCCGAAGAATGTCTTTAATCCTGTAGCTATATGGAGAATGGCCTGTTAGCACAAATCAGGCACAATGCTGCTGGCTGATTGATCTAAGAGAGACATAAAGGACCATCAATTTTTTTCTGTCTACAGAGGCCAGTCCACTGCAGTACACAATTATTGAACGTTTTGAGGTAGCACACAGTTACCCGAAAACTCTAAAACCATCACTACAAAAACATCAATATCTCATATTGAAAAGGAACTATGCCTCTTCAATAACTGTTTTGACTGTTATCTGCCAGAAAATTCTATCTCTGTAGACCTGGTTCCCTATGGCCCCTCCCCCCTTTTTTCTGTTCCAGTTTTTAAAATTAAAATTTGGAGTTCTTACAAGTGGTGCTGCCAGCGTTCTGACTGAATTAACACCCAAAGTGATAGGAAGAAATCAGGAAGGCCACTTAAGTGGAGTAATAATGACCTTGAGCCATCTGAAGAAAAAGTCAACACGGCTTGGTTAAAGCAGCTAATAAATCAGTGAAGAGATACGGTCTCAACATCAACTTATGAATTATCTGCTAAAGTTGTTCTACAATTCACAAACAGGTGTTGAATATGGTAACAATCATATAGTGATAAACTAAATTCTAGATTTATACCTACTAATGGTAAGAATAATATGGTAAAAAAATGGTAAGAATTCCCTGGATTTGGGGGCAAGGCAAATCACAGTGATTTTTCAGTCGGGATCTATAAAACTTTTGTGATCACAGATTTTCATCAAAAATTTACTATTAATAAATGGCCAAAATTCAGGTATCTCCTTGCATTCCAAAGATTTACAAAAGGCCAGGCTTTTCCAGAAGAAAGATCTATAACTGACTGACTCTTTAGGCTATGAAGATAAGTTAATTTTCCTTCCTATTTTACACTGACATGGTTTTATGTCATTTAAAAATTGCTGAATGCTTGGGCACTTGGGTGGCTCAGTCGGTTAAGCGTCTGACTTCAACTCAGGTTGTGCTTTCCCAGTTCCATGAGTTGGTGCCCCACATTGGGCTCTGTGCTGACAGTGTGGGCCCGCTTTGGATCCTCTGTCTCCCTCTCTCTGCCCTTTCCCCACTGGTGTGTGTGTGTGTGTGTGTGTGTGTGTGTGTGTGTGCGCGCGCGCGCGCGCACGCATGTGCACGTGTCCTCCTCCTCTCTCTCAAAAATAAATAAGCATTAACATTTCTTTTCTAATTACTGAATCCTTATCCAAAAGGGAGATAAGCATTTTCCCAAATGTTCTAATTCAAAATTAAGCGTTATCTATAACTGACCAACCATCCTTGCCTAATGTCAAAATGGTGGACCATCGGGGCAGCTGGTGAGAGGAAGAGGGTCACATTTTTAGCTTTCTTAAAGCAAGAGAATGAGACCCAATTACGATTTTTTTTTCACAGTTGGATGACACACAGGAATTCCACTGATATTAGTCTATCTGTGAAAATGTTCCTCCTGCCAATTTCTTTTCTGTATTGTTATTTTCATTTTTTTTTTAATTTAGAGTGCTTGCAAGAGATAAAGAAAGAGAGAGTGCATGCACGTGTGCATGAGCAGGGGAGGGGCAGAGATGGAGAAAGAGAGGATGTTAAGCAGGCTCCAGACTCAGCATGGAGCCTGATGCAGGGCTCGATCCCACGACCCTGGTATCATATCCTGAGCTGAAATCAAGAGTTGGATACTCAATCGACTGAGCTATCCAGGTGCCCTTCTATTGTTATTTTTATTTTTTTATTTAAAATAATTTTTAATGTTTATTTATTTTTGAAAGAAGGGAGACAGAGTGTGAGCAGAGGAAGTGCAGAGAGAGAGGGAGACACAGAATCTGAAGCAGGCTCCAGGCTCTGAGCTGTCAGCACAGAGCCCAACCCAGGGCTTGAACTCACAAACCACAAGGTCATGACCTGAGCCGAAATCGGAGGCTTAACCAGCTGAGCCACCCAAGTGCCCCTGGATTGTTATTTTTAAACAGATCTCTTGAGGTGTGACTGACATGCAAAACCCCTGCACATGTACAAAGTGTACCATTTGATGGGTTTTGACACATGGACACCTCCATGAAATCCACAACCACAATGAGAATAAGTAGCACCGCAATCATGCCCCACAGTTTCCGCTCCTGACCTTTTCTAACCTCCAACCCCTTCTCTCCTCTGTCTGGAGACAACCACTGATCTGCATCATCACGGCAGTTTATTTCATTCCCTAGAATGAGATATAAACTTACTTCGAAATGCAATAGATCCAGAAAAGTCAAAACAACTTTGCAAAGGAAGAACAAAGTTGGAGGATATAAAATATCTGATTCCAAGACTTATTACGGAGCTGCAGGAATCAGGTATTGATGGTATTGGCACAAAGTATACACCTTGATCAAGAGAACAAAAGGAAGAGCCCAGAAATAGACCAAAACATTGTGGATTTTAAACAAAAGTGCTAAGGGGGAGAAAACACCTTGCCTGTAAGTGAGGGAAAGGATAATTCTTTCAACAAATGGAATAATGGGGAAAAACAGAATAACAACAACAACAACAAAACACCTTGACATTTGCCTCACATCACATATAAAACCTAAGTCAACATGAATTATAAATGTAACAAAGCATTAAATTTCTCAAAGAAAACATGAGAGGAAATCTTAGTGACCCTGGGTTTAGCAAAGCTTTCCCAAACAAAACACTGAAAAATTATTCAATTGGAGTTTATGAACATTTAAAACATTTGCTCTTCAAAATACATTGTTATAAAATGAAAAGACAAGGGAAGGACTGAGAAAAATAGTTGCAAAACACAAACTTTCATCTGCAATACATAAAGAATCTCACAAATCAATAGCAAGAAGGCAAACAATTCCCCCATCCCTATTCCCAGCTGGAAATGGGCAAAGTTTTGAACAGACCCTTCACCAAAGCCAGTGGAAAATGGAAATTATTGAGCTTTTCAAGCTAGTGCTAATTAATGAAACCACAGACCACTCCGTTACTATTGGTGAAAGTAACATCAGCAAAATAAAAAGGAAAGGTTCCCTCTTTCCCTACCAAAGCCCAGATATTATTCTGCTCCAAAAATTTTATTCCTGAAAATGTATCTTTTCTTAGAAACTTTTACACATGTGCCTTTATAGAGTATGAAATGCAGCAGATTTTTTTAAACATGTTCAGTGACCCAATGCTACTTATTAATATACAACTATAATTCTTACAAGCGACGTTTTTCATGTGCATTGAACTGTGTGTCTTTAAATGCAAAACAGTGCACCAAACATGAAAATATTATTTTTTAAAAGGAATCCTGAAAACACCTAGGCATCAGACTGTTGTTGTGGTCTAGAAAGTAGCCTAAAACACTGTCAAAAGTTTATAATTTTGGTTTTATCACTAAAAAATTTTTGCTCATTTAAATATATATTATACAGGGCGCCTGGGTGGCTCAGTCGTTTAAGTGTCAGACTTTGGCTCAGGTCATGATCTCCTGGTCCGTGAATTTGAGCCTTGCATAGGGCTCTATGCTGACAGCTTGGAGCCTGGAGCCTGCTTCAGATTCTGTGTCTCCCCCTCTCTCTGTCCCTCTCCTGCTCATGCTGTTTCTCTCTCTCAAAAGTAAATAAACATTTAAAATTTTTTCAAAGAGAATATTAAAAAGTATATATATTATACATCTCTGTTTCTAAGAGTTAATTATGTGTGAAGTTTTAGGTTTGTTAGACAAAAGAATTACTGGTGCTTCCCTCTTCCTTCATGCGCTTGAAAGGCTAATAACTCTAATTCTGTTGAATTACTTATTTATTTATTTTGTAATTACATATTTAAATAAGAGTTTTAGAATCTTTGCATCATTTTGATAAATATCCTGCCTTAAAAGTGTATCATACAATATTAGGTGTTTACAAAAATTAGACTATGGGAGCACCTGAGTGGCTCAGTCAGTTAAGCGTCTGACTTCGGCTCAGGTCATGATCTCATGGTTTGTGAGTTTAAGCCCCACATCAGGCTCTGTGCTGACAGCTCAGAGCCTGGAGTCTGCTTTGGATTCTGTCTCCATCTCTCTCTGCCTCTCTCTTTCCCTCTCCCTCTCTGCCTCTCACTCTCAGAAATAAACATTAAAATTTTTTTTAATAAATAAAAATTATAATATGAAACCTCTGAGCAAAATGCAAATTTAGAAGGTCTCTGCAAATTTTTAGCATTAATTAATATTTCCACATAATATGTATATCCTATAATATGTTATAGGATAACATAATATTACAGCACTCTAGGACACAGAGAAGAAAGGGAATAGATCATTCATGATCATTGCATCCTGACATTAACAATATTAGCATTTTTATGCTTCCTGGGCCAGTATTTTTGCTGAATATTTGTGAATGCTGAGGCACGGTTCTAGCTGTAATCATGATGTATATTCTGATTACACATCATACATATACATATACATCCTACATATTATCTATGCATAGCTTGTGAAGGTCTAATCTTAGTGTGCATATAATTTTTATCTTTTTCAACTGTACTTTCTTTTGTAAGTACTATATATATGTATATTGCTGTATAGACTTACTAACAGTCACTTACTAGTGAACTAATTTTCCATCTTGTGATGATATAAACATACACACCCATATACGAACACATACACCATAGCGGAAACTCAAAACATTAATTTCATGACTGAAAGGGAACGTGCTATATTTAGTGCAAGCATTCCTTGACTGTTAGGTACTGGGTTGTCTTTCATTTTTCACTATGATGAATTATGGTGCCATCATGATCTTGATGTACCTAAATCTTTTTTCATATTTTGAATTCATTCTTTAAACCAACTCTGACAAATCGACCTATTATATGATAGGTGATGAATTTAGAATTTTTGGTAAATTATGCTTTTCCAGATGATTGTAATAATTTACACAAATATAAACAATGTCTAAGAAATCTCATCTTGTCCCAATTGGCAATATATTTAATTTATCCTGTGCTGATTGAGTGGACAAAAAAAATGCCCTCTTACTTTAATTTGTATTTCTTTCTTTATATATACTAATATATACTAATATACTAAATATACTTCTCACAATTACTTCCAAATATTTTGTCCCTAAAGTAAAATATACATATTGATAACACTTGCTTATAGAGTTTTAACAACTAAAGTGTGAGTTGTTGTTATAAGAAAGATATTTAACTTTTGTCAAATTTGCATTGAATATTTTACCAAATTATTTAATTTTATTGCCTTTAAACATATAGAAGTATAAAAATTTTATGGACTTATATCTCTGTGTGTGTGCGTGCGCACTTTATTTATTTTCATTTTATAGATTCCAAGCCTGAAAAATCATCCCCTTTCTAGAATTTGAACAGATGCTTGATTTTATTTCATACCTTTTTTGGAAAATTTCTTTTACATTTTTAAAATTGTGAGCCAGGAATACAAAAAAGTACATAAAATACATAAATGTAATTTTTAAAATAATTATAAAAGATGCCTGGATAGCTCAGTTGGTTGAGTGTCCAACTCTTGATTTCAGCTCAGGTCATGATCTCACAGTTCGTGGAACTGAGTCCTGTGTCAGGGTCCTTGCTAACAGTGCAGAGCCTCCTTGGGATTCTCTCTCTCCCTTTCTCTCTGCCTCTCCCTTGCTCTCTCTCTCAAAATAAATAAACTTTAAAGATAGATAGATGATAGATAGATAGATAGATAGATAGATAGATAGATAGATAGATAGATGATAGATAGATGATAGATAGATAGATAGATAGATAGATAGATAGATAGATAGATAGATGATAGATAGATGATAGATAGATAGATAGATAGATAGATAGATAGATAGATAGATAATAGACAGATAGGTTAACAGTTATTATAAAGTGAGCATCTCAGTAACTACCAACTGGTTCAAAAAATCTACCATGTCTAGTACCCAAGAAATCCCTTTATGTGGCTTTCTGATCACAAACCCTTCTATCCCCCCTTGGGGGTCCCCATCAACTATCCCGACTCCAGTGAAAATAAGTCTCTTGCTTTTTAAACAAGAATGATCTTGCTACTTACATATGCAATTGTTTGCCTATTTTTACCCAATGGATGGCACCATACTGGACATATTTGTTTGTCTCTTGCTTCCTTTGCTCAACATTACATGGTCACCCGTGCCATTGCATATGGCTCCAGTAAGGTCTGATCCTCTGCTGTGTGCTACTCATTGTGGTGTTGGTGGAATTTCCAATGGCTTCAGTTTAGGGTTCTTATGAATAATTGCTAAGAGGAACAATCTTATATGTTCCTGGTACAAATGTGCAAGATTTGCTCCAGCGTAAATATCTAGGAGTAGAATTGCTGGCTGTAGTATAGATGAATCTTCCACTTTATAATCCCAAATTGTTTCCAAAATAGATACAGTAATTTAAATACCACTACCAGCAGTTAGTAAGAGTTCCCTTGCTCTACACTTAATACTGTGGGAACTTTTAATTTTTTGCCAGTCTAGTAAGTGTGAAATGGTAACGCAGTGTGGTTTTAGTGTGGAGTTTCTTGATTATTAATTAGTTTGTATACATATTCATGGTTTTGGCTATTTTTATTTCCTCTCTTGTGAAGTGCATGTGCAAGCCTTTTGGCCATTTTTAATTGAGATATCTGTCTTTCTTCTTGATTTGTAGTAATTGTGTATTTATTTCAACACTAGTGCTTTATCTACTACACATATTTTAAATATTATTTCCCATTCTGTGGCTTATTTTTTAAAGTCTCCTTTTTGGGCATTAGTTGATAAATCAAAGGTCATAATTTTAGTGAACTTCAATTTCTTGTTATTGTTGTTTAAAAAATTCTTTCCTCCCCTGGAAGTATTATAATGATAATTTCCTTTAGGGGCGCCTGGGTGGCTCAGTCAGTTAAGTGTCCGACTCCAGCTCAGGTCATGATCTCACGGTTTGTGGGTTTGAGCCCTGCCTTGGGCTCTGTGCTGACAGCCAGCTCAGAGCCTGGAGCCTGTTTCAGATTCTGTATCTCCCTTTCTCTCTGACCCTCCCCTGCTCATGCTGTCTCTCTCTCTCTCTCTCTCTCTCTCTCTCTCTCCCTCTCTCTCACTCAAAAATAAATTAAAAACATTAAAAAAAATTTAAAGATAATTTCCTTTATTATGATTCTAAGCACTTTCAGGTTTTGTAATCTCATATTTAGGTTTCTAACCCATCTGGAATTCACTTTTAAGCAGAACATCACAGAAGAAGCCTATTCTATTTTGTTACTTATGAAGAACCATTTTCTTTTCATCATTCTGTTTCTCCCTCTGTAGTGAGTAGGAAGTTACATGCTGTGTTTCCGCTCCGGCAGTTACACTGAACAGTCCAACATGCATACTTCACTCACCATTCTTAAGTTAATCAGTATCTTTATTCATCTCCTGGACATTATGAAGAATTTTTAAGTCTTGGAGCCCATTTCGCCTTCTATCCAGAGTTGTATGTTACCCCTGTATGGTTTTGTACAGTTAATATTTGTTAAAATTTGCCAATGTATCCGCCACTTTCTTTTCTCCTTGTTCTTTCTTGCAAATTAGACTTTCCGTCTGAGACCATCTGAAGAACATCACTCAGAACTGCATTTAGCGAGAGTCTCGCAGCTTCTGTTTGTGTAAAATATTTTTATTTTGTCCCCATTCTTTAACAACATTTTCACTGGAGGCACCAGCACAGAGCCTGCTTAGGATTCTTTCTCTCTCTCTCTCCCTCTCTCTCTCTGCCCCACTCCTGCTCATACTCTCTTGCTCTCTCTCTCTCTCTCTCTCTCTTTCAAAATAAATAAATAAATAAATAAATAAATAAATATTTTTAAAAGTTAAAGATCTTTTCACTGGGCATAGAATCCTACCCTGGCAGCTGCTTTCTTTCCAGGACATCAACTACATCATACTTCTGGCTTCTATGATTGTTTTTGATAAGGGAGCTTTCCATTCATCATTCATTTGAATGTAATCCATTCATTTTCTTTAACTGCTTTAAGACAGTCTGTGTCTTTGATGTCTGCAGTTTCACTATGGTTTGTCCTGTGTAGGTTCTTTCTTCCTTGTTTTACTCTGTGTGTGATTCACTGGGATTCTTGAGTCCCTAGATCAGTGTTGTTCATCAATTCTGGTAAATATTCAGATATCATCTCATTAGACATTAATTAGGCTCCAGTCTCTCTCTCCCCATTTTCAAGAATTCTAATTAGATATATGTTAGATCTTCTTGGTCTCTGTCTGTCACCTATCTTTGTCTTTCTTTTGTATTTTCTAATTTTTTGCTTATTGGTGTTGAATCCTGGGTCCTTTCTTCTGTCTTTCAGTTCACTAATTCTCTCATCAGAGGTATCTAATCTCCCGTGTGTGTGTGTGTGTGTGTGTGTGTGTGTGTGTGTGTTGGGGGGGAGGGGTTGTGTGTGTTTCCTTCCACTGCTTCATTTTTTGGCATTTTTTATTTGTTTAGGAAGGTCTATTTGGTTCTCTTTCAAACATACTGGATCATTTCAGTATTTTCCATTGTCTATAAGTTTTACCTTTTATTCTTTTAAACACAGTAACTATAGTTGTTTTAAAATATGTGTCTGGTAGTTCAAGTGCTTGAAGTATGTGAAGACCTGTGTCTGCTGGCTCCTTGTCTCCTTATGCAGTTAAAATTTTTTTTTTTTTTTTTGTGAGAGCTGCTCATTTCCCTTAGAAAACTGGTTTGGGGAACCCGTGAAGATCTAGGAGGAAAGGATCTTCTAAAGAGGATTCGTGTTTGGTTTTGCCATGAGGTGTCTCCAGCTGGGGACCACTTCAAATTCGCTTCATAAATTTAGGGATTAAGGATGTTAGAATGGGGACTGAAAGCCCGTGGCAGATTACATTTCAGGGATCTTGCTGCTTGGTGTTCAGCACCAAGGCCAGTACCTTGCATCCTTTAGGGCGCTGCAGAGGATGAAAAGGATTTCTTCCTGTTCACCCTCTCGCCCACCCAGCATGGGGTCCCCAGGGCACACCCACCTTAGTGGTCTTGGGCTTTCATCTCTATTCCCCACTGTTTGAGGGTTGAACACCAAGGCTCAAAAAGTAGCTTCCTGCTCTGCTTCCTAGAGGTCTCTCTGTTGACTCAGACTTTGACTTGATAATTCCTTACCCTTTGGACACTTTTTTGTCACATAGAAGAAGCACTTTTTTTTTTGTATTTTGTTCAAAATATTCAGTTTTAATCAGCAAAGAGTTTGGCTATAATAATTCAGCCTGACGTAACATGAGAGATGGAAAAGTCTAGTTTGATCGTTCTCTAACATGCATTGGTGTCTGGCGAAGAATCAGCACATACAATTCCTTTTTTCCCTCCCACTGCTGAACAATTACCTCAGCTCCATACACTGATTAATCAATTCTTGATTGTGACATGTAATTTTCACATAATACATTCCTATAAATAATTTGTCTCCTTTCTGTGTTTTACTGATTCCCTAATCCCATTCTCGAGTCTTGGATGAGTCTCATTTTTTTTTCTTCTGATTACTCATCTTTATAATTTACACTTAAATCCCAAAGTGCTAACTTCCTCTTTCTTATTCTTCTTTTTCAGATTTTTAAAGCTATTATTAATGACTATTCTTCTAAATGAATCTTAGAATCATTTCCCCAAGTTGTGAATATGATTCCTCTGGAACTGTTTTGAAATATATTAAACCTATAAATTTATTAGAAAGAATTGGCATTTAATAAATCTCAACCTTCCTATCTGAAATCAGGTTATGTCTATTTATCACCACTTATTCAGAAGTTCATTTGCATTTTAATAGACTGCTGTGGTTTTCTTTATTCCTGACATTACTTGGTAAAATCTTTCCTATTATCAATTCATATATTTTGTTGCCATTGTGAGCAAGATCATGGTTCCACTGTATTTTCTAAAGTTATTTCTGACATGTTAGAATGCTCTTGTTTTTCTAAATGTCTTTGTCTCTAGGGGTATTGGTGAATTCTCTTATTGATCACAGTTGCTTTTTAAAAACTCTGCTGTGTACCTAAATGTATACAATAATGTAGTCTACATTTTTTTTCTTTTAGGACTAGTTAACACAAGCCAGAACTTCCAAAACAATATTCAAAAATATTGTTTCGACTTCCTATTTTAATAGTGGTTCCATGCATGTTTAACTAATAAATATACTGGGGCTTCATACACTGAATATTTTAAATCCATTGTGACATCTTATGTAGTACTTCATGCTCCAACTCTAAAAATGAAGCTGAAGAAGCCCTTGTCCCAGGGTGCTGGGTGACTCAGTCGGTTAAGGGTCTAACTCTTGATTTCGGCTCAAGTCATGATCTCACAGTTCTTGAGTTCGAGCCCCACGTCAGGCTCCTCTCCCTCCCTCCTCCACTCATTCTTCCTCTCTCTCTCAAAAATAAATAATAAAATAATTAATTTAAAAAATAAAGCACTGATTCCAAACTACACACACAGGAGATATAGACAGCATGGTGCCTGAGAAACCTAGATGATACAGCCAGTGGTTACAAAGAAGTTGTTTGAATTGTACAGATAAGAATGAAGTAGTGTGTTGTTTTGGTGGTGGTCTATTTTTTGGTTCTAGGAACTGAGAAAAATAGATACAATGGAAGTAGCATATCTGAATGGGTAAAGAGTATAGAGATTGAGGAGGATGAGTGACAGAAAGACCAGGGGCACCTGGGGGGCTCAGTCGGTTAAGTGACCGACTTCGGCTCAGGTCACGATCTCGCAGTTCATGGGTTTGAGCCCCTCATTGGGCTCTGTGCAGACAGCTCAGAGACTGGAGCCTGCTTTGGATTCTGTGTCTCCCTTTTTCTCTGCCCCTCCCCCTCCCATGCTCTGTTTCTCACTCAAAAGTAACTTAAAAAAAAGAAAGAAAGAAATAGACCAAGCACATGAGGCAGATGGATAAGAAGAAACCAAGCCAGGAGAGGAAAGTTTACACTGTTATTAACTGAGTGTATTGCTGGCACTGATCATATGGAAATGTAGAGGCCCACTAATGATGGAGCTCTAGGAATCTTTAGTTCTAGATCAATGTTCCTGGAAGCCTAGTCTGTGGGGACAGCCTTGTAAACATGTAGATTTCCAGCCCTGGCACAGGCCAAATGCATCGGAATAGGAATTAGGGCTGGAAGCCTGATCTAAGGAGGCTCCTTAGGGGCTTCTCATACAAAGAGAAACTTAAGAAAAGAGGGAGTGAGAAAAAGAGAGACAGACATACACACAGAAATAAAATCAGAGACGAGGAGAGACATCTGGTACGTGTACTTGGGCACAAAAGGTTTTATACACCAAACTCTAAAAGCTAAATGTGATAGTCCTATGAAAACATTCTCATTAGACCAGAGGACTTTTTAGAGAGAACACACGTCATATTAAATTACCTACGGGTTATGTGCTCTCCTGTATACAGAGCGTTTCAAAGTGTATGAAAAGTGGGGAAGGCAAGACCTCGCCCATCATATCTAATTATACTGATGAAACACTGTCAGCCTCTATCCGCCAGCTTCCTAGGCAGATTTCATCGTTATTCATACATTGTTTTCAAGGCAACAAATCAGAAAGTGTCTTCATCATTCCATGACATCAAGGACATTTGAGGAGAACAGTTTTCCTCAGATACCTATGGGAAACCGTTTGGGTAGACAGTGGGCCGTTCCATGGCTTTTACAGAAACTGACCTAGGAACATCAAATTTTATCTTGTAAATCTCCTGGTGTAAACATTAGACTGGAGATCAGGTTGCTGCTGTGATGTTTCACTGTCAATGGTTTCCTCCCTTTTGAGCTGCCACCCTCCCGGCCCTGGCTGCAAACATACCTCAGCTTGTCAAATTCATGTACTACATACATCCTTATTCGCAGTGACTGTGCTTTGCTTCCTCAATATGTTAGCTTGAACTGCACCCACACTCAAAGGCATGGGGGCCAGGTATGAATTTTTTTAAATGTTACCATGTTGCCTGAGTCCTGCACATTGTCTTGAAATTGCAGGTTGCAATTGAACTCTCATCTAAATTCAAGGAAAAGTACTAGAGTCAGGCACTTGGCACTGTGGAAGCCAAGACAAATGAGACTCGCCTCCTGGCTGGATGAGCCTGCAATCAATGGGTCATTTACTGCTTTCCCTTTGATCTATCATTCCTCAAAACCATAGGAAAGGCATGACTTCAAGATTGCAGGAGCTCAATACGCAAATGAATGGGAGATTACGTCATCAATGAGCATTGCTTTTTAAAGTGCTTATGTTTGGAAGATGATACCAAAGTCACTACCTCTACTCAAAGGATGTTTGAAACCACCCCAAGCCATTTTCCTGGTGAACAGAAAAGAGCATCCTTCTTCTAAAGTCTCTGTGTTCTGTTCTCCCTTCCTTCTTTACCTCTCCTTTTCCCCTCACATGCTCCATCCCATAGAGTCGCTTCTCTCTCCAGTACCCCAGATGTAAGTCTTAAAACCCAAGGGCTCCCAACAAGGGCTGTGCAACTGTCAACCTTGAACGTGGGAAGAGTACTCTGAGCTCAGCCTGAGGCTGAGGCCAGAAGATGCGGAGAGGACTGTGTGGAGCTCGCTAGGAACCGGCTTGGCTGAATGTTTCTTTGATGAGCTTTTATTTGCTTGCAGCTGGCCTGCTGCTCGGCGTCAGCAGGGGGCAGCATTGACCCAACTTGCTTCTTCCAAATAGCCAAGCGTTTAAACTGCCATCGACTGAGGACCATTGGAGTGACCGTTGCGTGTACCACATCTGCCTTCGCGAGGTTGTAAAAGGTCCACACCCACCAGGCAGCTCAACAGTCCAGGTGTCAGCTGTAGACCAAGACAAGGCACCTCTCTCTGCTCTGGTGACCGTCATTCCCCGGCTAGCCAGGGCCCTGCTGAGAAGTGGAGCTTGGCCACCACATACCAGGCCATGTTACCCAAAACCCTTATGTACACTATGCAACACGAATATCTCACCACTGAGTCTTTCATCTTCTTGGGGAGAGGGTCTGCGGCCAACTCTTCCAGGTTCTGATGTAGAAATTTAGGAAGCAATCTACAGTGAATAAAGGACCTGGAAACGAACAAGCACACGGGTTTTACTCTTTAAAATCTGTGCCCATCGCAACATTCGAGGTAAACAGCCTCCCCTGGGACTCCATGTTCCCAAATGATGAAAGCAAGGGCTCTCTCCTTTAATTAATTCACAAGAAAAAAAGAGGTGCATATTCAAGTGATCGCACATCTCATGTTTTGATTTTCAGATTCCCTCCCAATTGAAGGAGTCAAGGACCCCAAGAGGAACGGGCAGCTGGTTGCCAAGAGGTAAGCTCCCAGAGGTTAAATGTTTGCGCAGAGTTGCTGCTTGACTTTCACTAGTGTTTGACGGGTGCCAAAACCTCTCCCATCCTTGCCCCAGGGGGTTGACTGGGGGACCGGCAGCAGGAGTCCAGCTACCACGTGGGGCATGGCCCTCTGGCCTCCATGACACAGCGGGGCCGTGGGGACCAGGCACGGCTGTGCGTGCTACTCACAGGAGCACCGAGGGGTCGCTGCTCTGCCTGCTCAGATGGTAGGAAAGCGCCACCAGGAGGCCACAGAAGGCTGAAAACAGCGCTGGGATGTGCTGGGTGCTCCAGGGCTCCTGAGGAAAAGACAGTGGATACCAAGTCACCCTGAGGTGTGGAACAAACAACAGCTTGCTTTCTAAAGAACACGTAGGCACGCGTCCCCATGGCCCGGCCGGACGGTTGTGGGGTCCTGGGATCACTCCTGCCAACGGACGCACCAGCACCCGATGACCACACGGAAGCCTTGCCTGCAAGTTCACGTACCAACACCGCATCATCATGACGCGAGCCTGGGCAGGGGGGGCGGGCATCTCAAACTGTACACATTTCTGAGGGTATATTGCTTCGAGCTTTCCTGAGAATATTTTTGACTCGATCTTTTCTGAAAAAAAGTTTAGGACTTAGAAGATGTAACATTAATCACGTGTTGCCTCTTCTGAATTCATTTCTAATGATAACGACCGGAAGTGTATTTCCTAGCATTTATGCGATCGATGGCGTAAAAGCTATTAGACATGCAAACATGGCTTAAGAGATCAACTGGTGGAGTGAATGAACCACAACACAAATTAAAGGCAATCCCCTTTGAGAAAGAGAAAAATAATGGTTTGAAATGAAAAGAGCCAGAGAGTCAGGTTTGATGTGATAGAAACATGGACACCAGTAATTGATACGCTGTCTTCAGTCCTACGTGCTCCCACCGTGAGCAGAGTGGGGACCCAGGACCTTGCTCTCCTTCCGACCATCCCTGGCGCCCTCCCCAGCACAAACATACACACATTCGCTGTACTCAGCCTCTCAGGGACCACCAACAGAATCTACCGGTGCCTTCCAAACACTGAGTCTACACCTGGACTGCAGTACTTTTCTCTCGAGATGCAGATCCTTTCTAACTCAACAAGCATCTCACCCAAGATGGCTGGGCTGATCATCGTGCTTAGAATAAAATACACAAACGAATGAGTCAGTTGTGCCCCTTTCGTGTCTGGGGCTGCTGAGGTATGCTGGCCAAGCTAGAGCCATGCCCGTGGTGGAGGCAGTGGCTTCGGCGTCACTGCTTGATCTCTGCCCACAGTGAGGGTCTAGAAGCGTCTGGAAGGGAAATGAAGGCAACAACCCTGGCAGAGCCGCTGAGTAGCAGGTGGATGGGCAGGAGGTGACGCTGGCCGGTGCCTCTGCTGAGGGGTGCCCTCCATGCAGCTCTGACTTTCCCAGCATCCTGAAGGCGCCGAGGCATCTTCCCAGCATGCCTCCCCCACCGACTGGCCCAGAGCCCTGTTCCTCTGTTCCCCGCTGCTCCCTTAGGAGTTTCCTTTCCGCAAAGTCCTGATTCCTGTATCAGAAGGAGGGATGCACTGTCCTAACGCCAGCCCTGCCCTCTTACTGCATCAACACCCCCTAGATGGAGGAAAGGCATCCTCTCCTTCCACTCTGCTATAGGAATGTTTTTGTTGACATCTTTAAAAATTTTGAAAAAGCCCTCCCCAACTATCTCTATCCTCATCCTTCAGTGTCCCCCGACCTTATAAGTGACCCATTAGCTTCCTTCATGTGGGGCACCTCCCCAGGGGGGCAGGGGCTCTGCACAGAGTGGGTTTCCAGCTGGGAGGACCTGGCTCTGAACCCTGGTGTTGTCATATGTGAGCTCTGTGGCCTTGGCTAAGTTACTCAGCATCTCTGAGCCTTGGATTCATTTCGTCTTCTTTAGAAAAGGAAAATAATACAACTCAAGGGTGGCTGCGAAGGGTACTCTTCTGTACTCCAGGCTGTTTTTTTTAATGCTTTTGACACAGGAGGGTTCAATGTAGCCCCTAAGTGCCGCTGACACCCAGCATGCAGAGCCGGAAAGCTGGCCCTCCTCAGAGTTCTTCCTCTCCATGGTCCCCACTTGGCTGATCCTCATTTTGTTCAACATCTGTCCAGTCCTCCCTTCCCTTCCTTGCATCCCACTGGGTAAGTCCTCTGCTGTCTCTCTCTTTCCAGCTCTACTGCTGCTAGCTTCACAATGGGGGGATCAAAGCCCCACTCCATAGACCCCTTCACCACGCCACAGATCCCCACAATGTGTCTTCCGCATAACGAGAGGACTGTCCTCCTCACCTTAAAGAGCCTATCACACTATTGCCTTCACTGAATATTTTTCAATGATTCCTCATTGCCTACCAAATACATCTCCTCCGCAAAAGGCTACATAAGCCAATTAGGATCTGACCTTAGCCCATGGTTTCAGCCTCATTCCTCCCACTTAGAATATGCACAGCAGCAAATTCATAAAGCTATGTTGCTCCCTTCCTACTGCCTTCAGACACAAGGCTCTGTCTATACAAAGGGCTCTTGTGCTTCAGCACCCAGTATAAGAAGTCCCACCTGCTTGGTGCTGCCTCCTCACTTCGCAGGCAGACTGGAGCCCTCCTCTGTGTATCAGAAACACCTTTAAACACTTCTACTTCAACACTCAAGATATGTCACTTCTGTTATTTGTAGGCATGGGTAGGTCTTGCTCCTTCATCTGAGAGCCACTGACCACAGTTGTGCTTAGATTGGACTCCAAGTCGGGGGCGGGGGGGGGGCTTTCATCTCTAGTCCCCCCATTCTGGGCACAAATGTCAGCACATCGATGGATCTGTGAGTGAGTGACAGCAAGGTTTCAGTTTTCATGATTACATCGGCCCCTCTTCTGTGACCTGTGTGGAAAAGAATCTTCAGCAAGAAAGAGGGTGAAGAAATTAAGTAGCTTGGATCAAATGGGGGACAGGCAGTAAAGTGTCATTGGCATGATTGGACTAGCAGAGAAAAGGGGATCCTTTGACCTTATCGGTCATTTCTCCTTCATACAGTGGCCCCAGTAACAGAAAAGCTCTTCTGAAGTTTGAGAGTTTTCTTCTTCCCTGAGAGTCCACTCATGACACATTCAGCGGCTCCCCTGCTATGTGCCAGGGACCGAGGCACACGCTCGTGAGGAGGGCAGACATGGGATCCCCGGGGACGGAGGACACTGTGGTAAGGTGTGACAAGCGACATGACAGTGAGGTGACAGGTGCCAGGCACTCACTGAGCAGGAAGCAGAGGCTCCAAGGGAGTTAAGGGAGGGGCTTTTAATTGCACAGAAAAAAAAAAAAAACGCAGGAGAATATGGTCCCTTCCCTGCAGAACTTTCTGGAAGCTCTCAGCTCTTGGGGCACCTATGTATGTACATGTACTGCCCTCCTTCTTCCCAAATGAACTCCTCAGCTTCCTGCTCTGGCTGCCGCCGTGGGGCTTCATATTTGGCTGTCACCAAAACCAACAACAGAAAGTTTTCCAAAAGGGAAAAGCCTGCTAAATTCCGTTTCGTTCCATTGATCCCTCTGCACTTGCCTACGCTCTGCATTTCGTTCACAATTTTGCGAAGGTACAGGCATTCCTTTTACATGCAGCCCATAAAAGATGAGACTGTTTCCCCCAAATGCTGGGAGCAAAAAATCACTCTGAGATGGATTTAGTAGCCACGACCATGGAAATAATCGTCACTGCATGGAACAGAGGAAAGGTCAAGGGGACAAGCAAGCACCAGTGGGATGTGATGCTAGGCTCATCACTCCCTGGAAGAAATGATTCTGCAGGGCGCCTGGGTGGCTTAGTTGGTTAAGCTTCTGACTTTCGCTTAGGTCATGATCTCGCTGTTCTTGGGTTCGAGCCCCGCGTTGGGTTCTGTGCTGACTGCCAGCTCAGAGTCTGGAGCCTGTTTCAGAGTCTGTGTCTCCCTCTCTCTCTGACCCTCCCCTGTTCACGTTGTCTCTCTCTCTCTCTCTCCTAGAAATAAATAAAAAAAAAAATTAAAAAAAAAAAAGAAAAAGAAATGATTCTGCAGAAGGTCCCTCACTTCTCCATGGCTCCGCTGCCTCCTCTGTGAAAGGTGACAACGACCCCTTTCTTGAAGTATTGCTGTAATGACCTGATCTGACACAGCCTTGCTTGCTGCCAAGTAGTATGTCACTGTTAGTTTCTAACTAACTGGAAAGGAGTATCCGCAATGTCTTCGCAGATAATGAGATCTGGACTGAATCTATTTAAACAATCAAGTTTACCTACTTTATTTGCCCCACACTCCTTACCTAATCTCATTTATTCTGTACTTAATTCTCTCCAAGGCAAACCCTATGAAAGGTCGATATAAGGGACCCTCCCTTTTCATCTGCTAAATCAGGGGTCGGTAGAAAAGCGAGAGGAAGGTAAAAATCTCACATCAGAAACAGCAGCATTAGGAGGTAAGTGACCGCACTGTTCCTTCTACTTCCTGGCATTTGTCTCAGTCGGTGGTAGCGTATCTGGGTGAGTGAATATTTGATTGCCCTATGATCCCTCCACTGGGCCTGGCCAGTTGACAGCAGGAACTCATCTGCTTTACCCGTGTATTCTGAGCGCCTCATGCAGGCCCCCGGCCTTGATCAGAGGCATTTAATAAATATGTAAAGAACCAATGCACTGTATCTGAGCAACTGTTACCTCCTTACTACATAATGCAGACGTAAGAAGGGGAATGACCCAGATCTTTTTAACTATCTGCACGTATACAGGCGGTCCCTCTTGTGCAGGGCACCACGGTCACTGAAAGCGTGGGCTCTGGCATAGGACTGCCACTGCCGCCCTAACTAACTCTGCTGATTACTTGCACTAAGACACCGGGCAAGCCACTAAGCCTCAGTTTCCTTTTCTAAGATCATTTCACAAGGCACAACCCCTAGGGTTGGTGTAAATATTATATTAAATACTCTGTGTAAAGTACTTGGAGGGGCCAGCATAAAATGCTCAACAAATGTCTGCTATTACTACCTGCTTTACTAAGTCACTATCTCGGTCCAATTGCACTGCTCTAACAAAGTATTATAGACTCAAAGAGCAGAAACGTACTGCTCACAGTTCTGGAGGCTGGGAATTCCAAGGTCGAGACCCCGACATATTTGTTGTCTGGAGAAAACCCACATTCCCTTCAGAGCCGGCTCCTTCTTGTCAGAAGGGGTGAGGGAATTCTGGGGCTTCTTTAATAAGAGCATGAGGCCCGTTCACGAGGACTCCAGCCTCCTGACCCAGGCATCTCTCAAAGCGCGCCTCCCCAATACCATCACCCTGAAGGCTAGGATTCCAACCTATGAATCTGGGGGGAACACGAACATTCAGAACATAATAGGTACATAACAGGACTGAGAACAGTGGTAAAAATCGTATTTCCTGCAAAATTAAAATTGACCTGTAGTCCTTCTCCAAGAGGCAAAAAGAACAATGAGATTTTGTCGATTCCTTTCATTCTTCTGCTTCTACAAGGAAAGGAGGAACCCTTCCACAAGAAATGAACCTGACCTTGGCAAGATGTGACATTAGCATCCCAAGCTTCACGGTCTGAACTGATGGGTCCCCCTCACTATCACTTGAAGCTATCTCATTCCTTCTGGTGTGTGTCCCATGGCAGTAAACATCTGTATTCACTCCTCCATACATGTGATTTCTTTTAAGCATAACTAATGGCTTCAGGCTAAACTGTCAGACGTTAAAAAATGGCAGTGTGGCCACAGGGGCGGGATGGAAGGAATGAATATTTCCATCGACGGAGTAAAAGGAGAGAGATGCCAGAATGGCATGTGTATTCTTCCCAGGGTGAAGCGTAGGATGGCAACAAGTTCACATTCCAGGGACTGATTTGCATGTTTTCCAGCTCAACCTCAGATCTTCACATGACTATGACTTAGACCCTGGGTGTCCCAACACTTGGACAGGTTGCAAAAAGCAGACCACTTGGATCCCCCTTGGCTCTCTCCTCCAAGTGCTTAACCCTGTTCGTATTTTCAACAGCGATAGATATAAATATAGATAGACATAGATTCCTCTCTTGCTCTCCTTCATTCTCTCTGTATATATATAGCTACTCAGAGACTTGGTATCAGCGTGTGTTACTCTTTCATGTGCAGAGTGTCAAAATATGCAAAACCATGCCATCATCAGGAAAAATTATTTTAGATTTAGAAGAGATCTCAGGGCTGAGCTAGACTCAGGCCTTCGAAGTATCGATCAGGTAAGAAAACAGGAAGGAGGGAAAGGACTTACCCAAGCAGACAAGACTAGGAGAAAGCTCCTAGTGCAGTGCTCCGTACACTCCATTAACCCAAACGTTTATACCACTAACTGTGCAAAATACAAGCATATCTCCCACCCCCCATAAAAATGGTTAGTATGTCTGGCATAATCACTATAAATGAGAAGCTCCTGGCTTTCCAGGCTGTTTTTATTCACTTATTCATCCCCCATTCAACAGTGCTGGACATCTCTTGAAGTAACTGCCGGGTTCAGGGCTGGCTGTAACACACAGCATAGCAAGCTCCTAGAAAAGCGAGCTGGGAGGAGCTCAGGGACAGCCCACTGGAGGACCAGGAAAGGAACTGGGGTGCAAAAGGCGACAAGGACTGAATGTGGGCAGACTGTGCTCCACGCCACAGAGGGGGGCCATGTTTCCAGGCTGCGTGGACCGGCTCCCAAGCAGGGACCCCGTGTTACTTCGGGACAGATGTGGTTGCGTGTCATTGAAAAGGAACACAGGTAGAAAATTATAGGGATGGATTCAAGAATGGGAAATAGTTCCGCTTGGAGGAAATGCATGGTAGGGAAATGAGCTTTATGGGTTTATCACCCCACAATTCTCTGCGCTGGGAAGAGAGGCAGCTGGGTGCCATCAACTGAAGATCAAATCAGAGGAAACACGCTTCCGTATCAGCAGTGGAACTTGAGTATGATTTAAGGAAGGACTTCCTGACGCCGATGATTACAAGTTACAATTAGGAAAACATTAGCATTTCCTTTTCACACATGACTTTAAAACACAGGTATCTTCCTTGGACAGGGAAGACGTAAGCATGCCTGGAAGGGAAGGAGGGAAGAGAAGCTCATGGAAAGCTTTCCTAATGCTTCTTTTCTCGCACAGAACATAGGACTGCTTAACCGCTCCACAATCTACCACACACACACACACACACACACACAAGCATGCGCGTGCCCGCACACCTGAATAAACAAGGACTATTCAAAATTATTTTATAGAATTAAGATTGGGGGGGTCAACAAGAGAAACTGCCTTTGTCCCATTTTTTATTCCTTTCTCCTGTCCACTTGCTAATCCAGGCTGTACCTTGCTAATCACACCCCAGCCCTGCCCTGACCTACAGATGAGCGAAGGCCAGATGGACGGCAGCTTTCCACAGCATCGGGAGCCTTCCGAGCCACATTTCTGGAAGGATCTGATCTTGTCAAGTCAGAGATACAATAAGAAAATAAATGGTTTGAAAATGTTTTCACTTTAATCTTTGTTCGGGGATGGAGACGGGAATATTGACATTTGAGGAAGAAAAGCACAACTGGCCTGAAGAGGGCTTTTGGAAAGAAGTCCATCAAACGCACTGTGTTTTTTATTTCCAGGAGGAGCTCAGGTGCATTTCCAGGAAGAGAAGCAGAAGGGAAGAGAGGAAGTACTGACTCACATTGCTACTGGGGTTCTGTACATAAACTTCTCTATTTTCAACAGATGGGTATTAGTCCCGAGTTTTATTTTATAAATGTTATTTTTATTATATTCACAGACACAACCACACATACATCCACAGACACGCCATACACGAGTATACACATACTAAGATTCTGGAGGGAGATAAGGTTTTCAACAATCTATCACTCGCCGATAATGAAGTATATACCATGTGACAGTTTGCTTCAAAATTAACATCCCTAATTGCTTGGAGCTGTGTCTCAAGGGCGCCTGAATTGGGAATGATACGGATTGATGAGTGCTGGCTTCGTAAAACTCCCACCGGTTTTGAAATATTTTTATGAGGTATGAATAAAACTGTCTAATAGTCCTACAATTCTACGGTAGATTTCACATGCATTTGGGAATTCTTTTGATGAAATGCACAGGGAAGTTCAGCTCCTCTCGGAAGGGAGTCTTGGCTTCCAGCACGTTTTTTTCCCCTGGAATGTCAGGCATCTCTACAATGGAATTTACAGAGAAGATTGAGGGTTTGGTTATAAGATGAGTGCAAACAGGCCAGATTCCCTCTCCGCCAAGCCCTTCGTAGGAGTTCACACGCTTTCTCTTTGAAGGAAAAATGAATGAATTTTTCTTACTCCATTAAACACAGGTGCGATTGCAAGATCCAGGCTTTCATACATCCTCAAATAAGAATTAGATCACATCACTTTGGCTCTGATAGAAGTCCTATTTTTCTAGGTCTATTTTTGACAAGAATCTCATCTTGAAGTAAAAGGAAATCTGGGCCCCTAATGTTCCAGAAATTCAGGAAGATCAGATATGTCTCCCAGTCCTGGTACTGTCTGCTCTGTTCCTACTCCACAGATGGCCCTCAGGCCACCATGTGACAGGCATTTGTGAGCATGCCCAGGGCACACTCTGGGCTCCCCCCTCCACCCTTCCAAGCTGGAGCTCATCCCACAGCAGCCCCTGTTACATCTTGAACACTC
Organism: Hyaena hyaena; assembly: GCF_003009895.1. Lineage (NCBI taxonomy): Eukaryota > Metazoa > Chordata > Mammalia > Carnivora > Hyaenidae > Hyaena > Hyaena hyaena. The sequence continues at coordinate 1,122,173 of NW_024080951.1, read as the reverse complement.
GGTGCCCCCTCCCGCCCAGAGCCTCCCACTGAGTCTGATTCACAGTAGGTCATCACTACATGCTGAGTAAATAAATGAATGATCGTATTGACACATATGACAAATCAGACTTTGCTGTTTCATGAAAGTAGATTTTTCTTATTTCACATTCTTTTTCATTTTGCCGAAAAACATTATATGTTTGTGATTCAAGAAAATATTGGAGTTTAAGAAACAAAACAGATGAACATAGGGGAAGAGGAGGAAATAAGAAAATAAGATAAGACAGAGGGAGACAAACCATAAGAGACTAACAGAAAACAAACAGGGTTGCTGGAGGGAGTTGGGGGTGGGGGGAGGATCGGCTAAATGGGGAGGGCGTTAAGGAGGACACTTGCTGGGATGAGCCCTGGGTGTTATATGCAAGCGATGAATCACTACATTCTATTCATGAAAGCAATACTATACTACATGTTAACCAACTTGAATTTAAATAAAATCTTGGGGGGAAAAAAGAAAATATTATAGTTTCAGGAATTGGCACTAAGGAAAAATGAGATCATGAGCTAGCCAGACAGACTGACAGGTACTTTTCATCCAAACTTATCCATATCCACACAGATAAATATAAACACACACACACACACACACACACACAAATATGTATACTTTCTGAAAACTACTGACATTCACTTTCCTTCTCATACCCTTCTTCTCTGTTACCTAAATATCATTCTGAATGTTTGCAGAATACTTTTATGTAACAGAGTGTGACTTTGCATCAGATATAAAAAGAAGTGAATATAAAAGTCAGTCTATGATTCTGAGGGGCTCACGGTCAAACTGGGAAATGCTGAAACATACACACAGACGATCAAAACCACAGCAATAGTTCCTATGTACTGGGCAACGCCCTGACGGCCCACTTCACGTATATTATCACAGTTAGTCCTCAGCCCACCTTAAACTAAGTGTTGCTCATTTAAAAAAAATTTTTTTAATGTTTTACTTATTTCTAGGAGAGAGAGAGAGAGACAGCACGAGCAGGGGAGGGTCAGAGAGAGAGGGAAACAGGCTCCAGGCTCTGAGCTGGCAGTCAGCACAGAGCCCGACGCGGGGCTCGAACCCACGAACCGCGAGATCATGACCTAAGCGAAAGTCGGACGCTTAACCGACTAAGCCACCCAGGCGCCCCTAAGTGTCGCTCATTTTAAATACGAGAACACAGAGGCTTATATTTTACTAGCTGTTATGGTATTTTCCACTTAGAACTGATTACATACAGAAGCATTAAGTAGTGAGTGAACACCAAAGCCACAATATTGCCGACAGAATGTCTCAAGAGAGAAACACACACTCCTCCTGGGACAAACAGAGTCTTCCATGTCTACTCGGATCACCAGTGGCCACGCTCCAGGCCTCACGTTTTCTTTTTGACACATCCTCCCCTCTCCCTCTCCCTCTCTTTCTCCCTCCAAACTCGACCGTCACTGAATCCTACCGATATCCATTTCACTGCCTTTCCTGGACTTGACCATGTCATACTCCGTGCCTCTTACCGAAACCTCAGTCCAGATCTCCACTAGACTGTTAAAATTCCATTTTGCACAACTGAGCTACCATTATTCTTCCTCCTGTTTTCCTCCAAATCAGGGTCAAACTGCCACTGTCAAAGTCATCCAACCCAAGTTTGAGGGTCATGACAATCCAGTGGTAACTGGGTTTACAGACCAACTATACTTTTTTGTAACTTCCTAGGAAGGGAAGTGTGACAGAAAGCACTAGCTGCCTAGCTAATTAGCATACATGTATCTTTCCCTCCCCTGCAAGGAGTAGCCCCCTGACTAGTTGTTCAGAAAGCTAAAAGGCTTGTGACTTCCACTCTCTTGCAGCTAGAAGCGACTTTATTCTAACCAAAAAACATAATCCGAAGTCAAGAATAATAAAAGGCAAATTACAACCTGGATTTCATTGTCAAACTTCTTACCATTAAACATTATCACCATTAGGTTAGTCACCATCCTAACCATCAACCATTTATGCTAATAATAGCTCCCCTCGGCATTAATTTTCTACTGCAGGGTAACAGATTACCACACACTTAGGAGCTGAAACAACACAGATGTATGATCGCATGGTGTCCGTGGGTCAGGGGCGTGGCTGGATCCTCTGTTCGGGGTCTCCCCGCGCTGAAATCATGGTGTGGCTCAGGCTGCGATCTTACCCGAGACTTGGGGTAAGCTCACTAGTGGTTGGCAGAATTCCGTTCCTTGCAGCTACATGACTAATGTCCTCATTTCCCTGCTGGCTCTCTGCTGGGGTCCACCTGAGCTCAGAGAGGCCATTCTAGGTCCTTGACTTGAGGCTCTCTCCGTAAGCAGTTCACAACATGGCTGTTGACTTCTCCAAAGCCATGGGGGGTCTGAGGAGGGGGAGTCTCCCGTCTTCTTCTGGCTCTGACCTCTAGATCTTCTTTGAAGGGACGTGTCTGAGTATCTGATTAGATCAGACTCATCCGGATTACCTCCCTTTTGATTTAGTTAGCTGATTAGGGGGATTTAATTACATAGGCAAAATCTCTTTCAACTTTGCATCTAGTGTAACCTAATCTCACACCATCCTATTCACAGGGCTGGAAATTATAGGGGATTAGGTACACCAGGGGGCAGGGGTCTTGGGGCAATTTTAGGATTCTGCCCACCACACCATTTAATGAGAACGCTTGAGCTAGGCACTTTATATACATTATCCATTTAATTTCATTTACTTCCGACAACTTTCATATGAGGCAGGTATTTCTAATCCACTTTACAATAAAAAAAAAAAAAAACATGTGAATTAGCCACGTGCCCTTAGGCAAATAACTAAAGCACTCTGTGCTTTACATTTACCACCAGAATATAGAAATGCTATTATCTTCCTCATGTATTACGTAGGGCTATAATAAAGGGCAAACAAGAAAACACTTAGGAAATGATTTTGAAAACTAAAGTCCCATAGACCTGCAAAGTCTCTTATAAGCCTTACAAGTCTCTCATTCTTTTGGCTAGAAAATCTATTTACACTTCAAATATGGGTAGCACAGAAGTAAGACTAAAAAGATACAAGATCGGGGTGCCTAGTGGCTCCGTCGGATAAAGCGTCGTCCGACTTCAGCTCAGGTCATGGTCTCACAGTTCATGGGTTGAAGCCCCGCATCAGGCTCTGTGCCGACAGCTCAGGGCCTGGAGCCTGCTTCAGATTCTGGGTCTTCCTCTCTCCCTCCTCCTCCCCCACTCACACTCTGTCTCTCTCACTCTCAAAAATAAATAAATAAATAAATAAATAAATGTGTAAACATTAAAAAAATTTTTTTTGAAGATACAAGATCTGGGATCTGTGATGTGTGATGTTGAGTAAGGCATTTAATCTAAGGATCCACATTTCCTCATATTAAATAATAAAAGGACGTGGCTGGACCAAGGGATGTCTGAGGTCTATTTCAAAGCTAAAACTATTCTAGAACTATGAGTTTGTTTTACACCTATAATGAGATTTTAAATCCTGAATGCAGGGGAAATGTCATTGCTTTAGTTGCAACCCTAGAAAACGATGGGAAAACCTCTCCCACAAGTAATTGTTAATGATGCTAGGAAACATTAAATTATAATAATGTGCCTCAACCTCTGAGTCTCTGGATTCCCTTGTTGTCAATAAACTGGAATCTCTTTGTAAAGGATAATAAAAAACAGAAATCATGGTTTACCCAGACATACAGAAAACCCAGCTAATTAACTACTGAGCCATTTCTCCAGGGAGCAAATATTCTGGTGTATCTGTCTATCACTTTCAAATATTTAAGTCAACGAAGAGTCCATTTATATGCTACTTGCCACCAAGTTGGCTGATTCAAAGAGAATATGGAATTAAAGGAGGAACCAAATCTGTCCCCTAATTCATATTCCGGAAGCAAAATTAACTCCCAATACCTCAATCTGCTTCTATCAAAAAGGAATAATAAAAATCAAGGACATAAATATAATATCAAGACCCACATAAAGAAATATATCTCTGGCAGGGCAGGTGACATGCTGAAATTGTTCACAAGGGCTCATCAATCTATCACAGAGATAAAAGGGGGAAAAAATCAATTCGAACAATGCAAAAAGTGAACATAAACGGCATAAACAAAAGCATCATTAAACAAAAAGTGGAATCACAGCTCTGGGTTAAGTGTGTTAGGCTGAAGACGGGTGAACTTTTCCTTTTTCCTAACAACTCCCTTGCCAATTTGCTAACAACCTCCTTTCCATTCACAGCACTTAATAGGTGCCGCATCTTAAAGTGGAGAGTCGATCTGTGACCATTAGAAAACTCGGGACTTGCAAATAAGAAGGGAGAAATGCAAATTTCTCTGTTTTTACCAAAAGGTGTTTTCAAAATACTGTATAGACAGAATATTAAGATTCTATAACAACAGATCATGCTATTTATCACAAGAGATGCTTGCTCTGTGCTGAGCAAGGGAAGTCAATACCTCTCTAAGATGAAATAAACCTTTCCAAAATACCCCGGTTCCAAATGGTAAAAAGCCTGTTTCAACATCTAAGTAAACCCCAGAGCCTTTGAAGTGTTCATTCCCCTTACACAGTTAGCAGTGTGCTTTCAAAATGCAACTGTTTACTCTCATCCAACAGTTGTTTATGTTTATAGCATGCCATAAACAGAAAGGAAAACAGAAATAAACAAAAGTCCCTGCCCAGGATGGTAAATGGATTTTATCTCTTGGGCCAGTTTTGATCACTTGGTACTGGCTGCCTTGAGCCCAGTCTGGGCAGCCAGTGGCTCTCTTGACCTCAGTAAGAACAGTGCTGTGATCAGTTAGTATGAAGAAGGAGTCATACTCAGGGTGAGGGAATGATACCAAATGAATCACAACTAGGTAAAACCAAAAAAACAAAAAAAACCCAAACTTCTGTCTTTCCGAATGCCACATTCTTCAATAGTTTCTGAAGCCCTCTAAGAATTTTCCGAGAAAAAGCCATTTAGCAATCCCAGAAGTATACATTACTTTTGATAATATTTGAACCGGTAATAATGAGCCTTCAGCACTTGTCAAATGAAATGGGTTTTTCAGAGCATACAACTTGTCCTTTAGAAATTAATCTAAGAAGTCCCATGAGCTGTTCCTTTGCAGAAAGCATCCCAACTTTGGAAGAATATTCTGTTTTCCATAGATTCAACCACGATTCTATTGTTAATGAGTTATTTTTCAGTATCAAATGAGGCCTATCTGCCCAGAAGCATGAGGCATAAGACAAAGGTTTTCCAGAAGTCAAAGATTTAGAGCAAGCTAAGTGGGTTTGACAGAGAGATAACTAGCATAACTCAGTTGATGGAGAATTAGGAAGTTATGATTTTGATCTGACCACTCATAAGGTGATTTGGAAAGTCAACTGGTGGAATGTTTTAATGCCTTTGTTTTCATCACCACTTGGGTCATAAGCTCATCTATGGCACTCACTTGGGGTGGATGACTTTATTCCCATAAGTTCCCTTCATGGAACCACTATTCTTAAAATGCAAAACATGCCCATTGGATCAAAAACATGCATTTTCAGCCTTATATTCGACATTTTCAATAACTATGATTGCTGCCCAGATATCCAATCTTCTTTCTCATTCGCCATTAGTAGGTTGATCTCCTTACCACCTTGTCCATCTGCCATGGTCATTCATTCCTAACACTGAAGAAAATGGATCACGTGCTCAACTGCATATGGCAAGGGCCAAAGACAAAATGTTTGAAGGCTGTGCTGACCAACTTTTCTTTTCTGATCATCCACAGCTAATCATCATCTTTAAAATGACTTCTCCTTTCCTATCTCTATAGTAGTTGGCAGAGTGATCTCTAAATAAATAAATGCACGGTGACTAGCAGGCTGTGAACTTTTCAGCTCCTGTACCCATTACAGAAAGCTTGCATGTTCCCATTTCCATCAGCCAAAGAAAATTACATGTAAATCAGATGTTGTTTGCTAATCAGGGTTGCAAAGAAGGGCATAGAAGTGTGGGGTCTTGGTCAAAATGGCATTAAAAACACAGGGGACTAGCTTTCTATGAGGTCTAATAAAATATTCAACAAGGGAAAAGGGGCATCTGGGTGGCTTAGTTGGTTGAGCGACCAACTCTTGATTTCAGTTCAGCTCATGATCCCAGGGTGATAGGATGAGACCTGTGTTGGGCTCTGTACTGAGTATGGAGCCTGCTTAAGATTCTCTCTCCCTCTGCCTTTCTCCCTCACTCATGCTCTCTCTCTCAAATTAAAAAAAAAAAAAAAAAAAAAGGAGGGGGAAGCATAAATCCCCACTAGGAGCCAGAGAAAGTACCTGCGTATAAGCCTCAGGCTCTGAGGAATCATGCCAGACACCCCACCCCACCCCCACCTTATAGAGGTGGTTACACTGTATAAAGGTTTGGCAGTCAACACATCACCCCAACTCACACTCTTCACTTGAGAGAGAGGGAGTGGGTAGTATATTGAGGGAAGCAAGCAAGAAAAGATCTTGATAATCCCCTGCTGACATCACCTAAATCAGAGATGGGAGAGCTGGACTTGAGGTTGATCATAAGATTGGGAGGCTATCTGACACTTGTACTTGCATACAGATGGACAGGCAGTATTTGCAGACCACCTCACTCCCCAACTTGGAAGCAGCATGTTTTATTGACCAGTTCACCAATAGGGATCTTAAAGAACATGAAGCAGAGATGAGAACTGCCCTGGGTATCTACTGCTTGTGATGCAGCTTCCCAATGTAACAACCCCAAACTCCATCAGCAGGACATCTTACCAGGGGGAATCATATCTGAACTGGTAGTATGTTACTGAAACACATTTTGTTTTGTTTTCTTCTCTTTCCATATTTTAGACCCGAGTTAACTCCGGATATATTGTTCAGGGAGCCTTAAAATTTTCTGAGAGAAATCAGCTCAATTCCTACCTGGTTATAAAGACAGAGCTCACAAAATCTAAAGTCCACCTGAGCCGACAGGTGAAATAAACATAATAGGTGGGTCAGGTATAAGAGAGGATGACAGGGCATGATGAGATCTGTGAGTTTGGGGTGGCTGTGACTCCCTGTTTGGTTTCAGCAGGTTGTTACCACGTGGGAATGTGGGCCCAGTATTGCCAGAGCTTCAAAGTAAGAAAAGTAGGAGAATCATACTTCTATATCAAGTGGCCTAATTTTAAATGTTGGTTCTAAATTAAACTTAAACACTATAGAGGCCAAAACAAAACAAGTCTGTGGATCGGATAGTGACAATAGGAAGCTGTCAAAGAAAACCCTGTGAAGAAAAGAAAAAGTATAAGGCAAACAAAAAACATAGTTAAAATGAGATATTTCTCTAAAGGAACCACTTAAAGATGCTTTCTGAAATGTATTTACTTCAAAAAAAAAAGAAATTATTTTTTTGAATCAGGGAGGATCTGATTCAAAGAAGATTAAAAAGCATATGGACACATTAAAGGCAAATAAGCAATTATGAAGAAGGAATAAAATGAACACATGTTATAAGTATCAGTAAAATCAGGATATCAATAGTACTGGGCTCACAGGGATGCTATGTAGATTATAGAAAGCATGTAAAATAATTAGTAGTTTCTAGTTCATAATAACTTCTTAACAAAAACTTGTTATTATTGTTGCTTTAGCCTTAAGAAACTCTAGAAACTGTACCAAGTAACAAAGAAAAAATATAGAGAGAGAATCCATAACAAAAGAATGAGGAAAATGGAAGACAAACAAACACAAAATTCTATGAAAAACTAGAAAACAGGTCAGGTAAATAAAATCAATGCCATTAATCAAATAAGAAGAGAGGGAAACTTTTCCCATTTGTAAATTTTTAGTATGAAAAAATGAGAATACACATGACGTACAGAAACCTAACAAGAGAACCATATCTACTCATAGTCTATTGCTTTTCTTCAAAACTTTAGAAAATAAGAAAGAATTCTATAAGAATTCAGGAAAAATTCAAGTTGGTCTCATTCTTATTCTCAAAACAAAATACTAAAGAGTGATACCCCCACTTCAGATGTATAAATCCACAGTAGTATGGCTCACACTGTGACAATAAGAAAACGTCAGATAATTTATAAAATATCAACGATGAAATAACTATAATTGGGATGCCTGGGTGGCTCAGTTGGTTAAGCGGCCAACTCTTGATTTCGGTTCAGGTCATGACCTCATGGTTTGTGGGACTGAGCCCCACATTGGGCTCTGCACTAACCATGTAGAGTCTGCTTGGTATTCTGTCTCCCTCTCTCTGCCTCATCCCAGCTAGCATTCTCTCTCTCTCTCTCTCTCTGAAAATAAGTAAAAAAATTTTTAAAAAATAATAAAAGAGGAGACATCACTCACAAATACTATAAGCATTAAAAAGATAATAAAGAGCTTTATGAACCAATTTATGTCAATAACTAGAAAATATAGAAAAAATGGACAAATACCTTGAAGAACACAACTATTTCAATAATAGATCATCTGAATAACTCTATATTTATTGGATTTTAGTTTAAAATCCTACCATGAAGAAAACTCCAGGCCCACATGGCTTCACCTATGAGTTCTACAAGAACTTCTTAAATGAATAATACCAATTCTATACAAACTCTTTTTGAATATAAAAGAAAAAGAAATATATTCCAACGCATTTTATGAGGTCATTACCCTGTAACAAAATAAGACAAAGGATCACTACAAAAGAATGCTCAAAAACTAGAAACCTCATGATCGTGGACACAATATTTCTCAACAAAATATTAGTAAATAAAATTGAGCAATGAATAAAAAGTGTAATATATCATGATCAACTGGTGTTCATCTTTCAAATGCAAGATCAATCCAACATTCAAAAGTCAGTGTAATTCATCTTGTCAACAGATTAAAAGAAAAATTCATGTCATCTCTTCAGTAGATGCAGAAAAAGCATATGGCAAATTTAGTATCTATTAATGATATTAGATTAAAAACTCCCAGCGAACTAGGAATCTAAAGGAAATTACTCAGTCTGATAAAAGGAATTCCACAGGAAACATTACACTTAATAGTGAAGGAATGAATGTTTTCCCCCTAAGATTGGGAACAAGGCAAGAATATCTGATTTCAGTAGTTTTATTCACTTTGCTCTAGAGATTTTAGCCAGTGCAGTAAAGCAAGAAAAGAAATCAGAGGTATATGGATGGGAGAAGGAAATAAAACTGTCTTTTTTCACAGACAACATGGCTATTTATATAGAAAATCTCAAAGAAGCTACAAAATGGGAGGGGCCAAGACAGTGGAGCAGCATGGACGTTCTTGGATTCTCTTGTCCCTGAAATGCAGCTAGATCAACACCAAACCACATTGTACACCTAGAAAATTGATCTGAGGATTAATACAACAATCGGCAAAATTTGAGCCAAAAAACTTGCCAGGCATGCAGCACAGAGAGGTGAACTGGGGAAGAGAGAAGCCACAGAGGGTAGCGGCCTGTTTTTGCAGAGAGGACAGAAAAGTGGGGAGAGTGCAGGAAAATCAACCTCCCCAAAAGTAGCTGGAGAGAAAGAGAAAGAGTGGAAACACCCACAAGTGACTGAACAAGAAAAGGAGAGAAGAGAAAGGAGAAGATTTTAATGCCATTAGGACTCTATAAATAGGGGAGAGCACAGTCGGCAATTCCACAGTCAGAAATTTCTGGTGGTGCCCTAGTGGGAAGGGCAAATCCCCAGGAGCAGGCAGCAAGGTCTGAGGAGTCTGCAGGCCACACAGGGAGAAGTTGTTCCCCTGCTAGGAGGGTATTTGGCAGAGGCCTAACAGCCTCCCCACAGGCAAAGATCCCAGCGGACTGGAGAACAGCCACATTGGCTGGTATTAGAACAAAGACACCAGGGTGTAGTGAAACCAGGTGCTGGCTGTGTATTGTGTTTTGCCATAATCTCTCAACTTCTGCTACTGCACGATTGCAGGAACTTTACTGGGGCAAGCATGCACTGGCCACAATCTCAACCTGTGAAACAGTGGGAACATTCTGGGACCAAGTCAGCACCTGACCGTTGCCTGGTGAGACCCTCACCCAGAGGGCAGGAGCAGGTCCAAGCCGTAGGAACCTCAGAAGTGAGGGGTTTGGAAAAACTGCCCCATATGAGATAAAATTCAGGAGGCAGATGTCACCTAACAGGCTGATGGCTTGGACCCGGACAGTGTAGAAGTGAGGAGTGGACGGAGACCAGAGAAAAAGGAGGAGTGCTTGACTGCTGGTCGGTGAAAACGCAGAGTGCCAGTGCCAGAGACGGCGAAGCTGGGTAACGCCATTTTCACCTGTCCTGCACATGACCACATAAGCGCATGCGCACACCACACTGATCCATCACATTAAGCTAAGAAGCACCACCTAGTGGAGAACGGAACTGTTACACCAAGCCCCATCCAATTGTGCCAACCAAGCTCAGGCCCTAGAGGACGACCACAAGTCTCTCTCCCTGCTTAGTGTAGGACTATAAAGTGCTTCAAGATTAGATCTCTAGGGGAAACTAGATGCAATTTCTTTCAGATTTCATTCTGTTCACGGTCCATCTATTTTTTTTTCTTACTCTTAGATACAGAGAGAGAAAAAAATTATTTTTACTTTCCATTATTAAAAAAATTGTTTTTAATCTTTTTACTATATTTTTGTTTTACTGTAATTTTTTATTCTATTTTACTTTCTTCATTTCATATTAGTCTATTTTATTGTATACATTTTTTAATTTTTTAATGTTTTCTTATTTTTTCTTTTCTTTCCCTTTTTTCTCTATTCTACCAAGCTTCTTTCAACAACCAGACCAAAACATAATTAGGATCTAGAATCTTTTCTTTCATTTTTTTGTGTTGTTTTCAATTTTAATTTTTACTTGTATTCTTTTTCTTCATCCAAAATGACAAAATGAAGGAATTCATCCCAAAAGAAAGAATGGGAAGAAATGACAGCCAGGGACTTAATCAACACAGATACAAGCAATATGTCTGAACTAGAATTTAAAATCACAATAATAAGAATACTCACTGGGGTTGACCAAAGTGTAGAATCCCTTTCTGCAGAGATAAAAGAAGTAAAATCTCACCAGGACAAAATCAAAAATGCTATAACTGAGATGCAATCTCGAATAGATGCCACAGCAGCAAGGATGGGTGAAGCAGAGCAGCAAAGCAGCAGTACAGAAGACAAAACTATGGAGGATTATGAAGCACGAAAAAAGAGGGAAACTAAGGCAAAAGAGTATAATATAAGAATTAGAGAAAACAGGGGCGCCTGGGTGGCTCAGTCGGTTAAGCATCCAACTTCAGCTCAGATCATGATTTCATGGTTTGTGGGTTCGAGCCCCACATCAGGCTCTGTGCTGATGGTTCAGAGTCTGTTTCAGATTCTGTGTCTCCCTTTCTCTCTGCCCCTTTCCCACTCATTCTCTGTCTCTCAAAACTGAATAAATGTTAAAAAAAAAATTTTTTTAAGAATTATAGAAAACAGTGACTCTAAAAAGGAATAACATCGGAATCAGGAGTCCTAGAAGACGGAGAGAGAGAAAAAAGGGTAGAAGGTTTATATGAGCAAATCATCTTTCCTAACTTGGGGAAAGATGCAGGCATCAAAATCCAAGAAGCACAGAGAACTTCTATTAGATTCAACAAAAATCAACCATCAACAAGGCATATCATAGTCAAATTCACAGAATACACAGACAAGGAAAAATTCTATGAAAGCAACAAAGGAAAAAGTCCTTAACCTATAAGAGAAGACAGATTAGGTTTGCAGCAGACCTATCCACAGAAACTTGTCAAGCCAGAAAGGAGTGGCAGGATATACTCAATGTGCTAAATTGGAAAAATATGCAGCCAGGAATTCTTTACCCAGCAAGGCTGTCATTCAAAATAGAAGGAAAGATAATGAATTTCCCAGACAAACAAAAACTAAAGGACTTGGTGAACAGTAAACCAGCGCTGCAAAACTTTTAAGGGGCACTCTCTAAGGGGAGAAAAGACAAAATAAAACAAAAAAGACCAAAAGCAACAAAGACTAGAAAGGACCAAAGAACACCACCAAGAAATCCAACTCTACAGGCAACATAATGTCAATAAATTCATATATTTCAGTACTCGCTCTAAATGTCAACGGACTAAATGCTCCACTCAAAAGACACAGAGTATCAGAATAGATAAGAAAACAAGATCCATCTATATGTTCTTTATAAGTGACACATTTTGGACCTAAAGACACCTTCAGATAGAAAGTAAGGGGATAGAGAACGATCTATCATGCTAATGGTCACCAAAGGAAAGATGGAGTAGCCTCACTTATATCAGACAATCTAGATTTTAAAATAAAGACTGTAACAAGAGATAAAGAAGAGCATTATATCATAATTAAGGGGTCTATCCACAAAGAAGAGCTAACAATTGTAAACATTTATGCCCCATCGTGTAGACCCCAAATATAGAAATTGATTAATTACAAACACAAAAAAACTCATTGATAGTAATACCATCATATTAGAAGATTTCAACACCCCACTTACAGCAATGGACAGATCATCTAAGCAGAACATCAACAAAGAAACAATAACTTTAAATGACACACTGGACTGGATGGAGATAACAGATATATTCAGAATACTTCATCCTAAAGCAGAATACACGTTCTTTCAAGTGCACATGGAACATTCTCCAAAATAGATCACATACTGGAATATAAATGGGCCCTCAACAAGACAAAAAAGATTGAGATAACACCATGCATATGTCAGATCGCAATGCTGTGAAACTCGAAATCAACCCCAAGAAAAAATTTGGAAAGAAAACAAATAGGTGGAGATTAAAGAACATCCTACTAACGAATGGATGGACTAACCAAGCAGTTAAAGAGGAAATTAAAAAGTACATGGAAGCCAATGAAAGTGATAACACTACAGCCCAAAACTTCTGGGATGCAGCTGCAGGTGGTCATAAGAGGGAAGTATATAGCAATACAGGCTTTCCTAAACAAGGAAGAAAGTTCTCAGATACACAGCCTAAACTGACACCTTAAAGAAATGGAAAAAGGACAGAAACTAAAATCCCAAACCAGCAGAAGATTGCAAATAATAAAGATTAGAACAGAAATCAATGCTATTGAAATAAAACAAACAACAACAAAAACAGATCAATGAAACCAGTAGCTGATTCTTTGAATGAATTACCAAAATTGATAGGCCCCTAGCTAGTTTGATCAAAAAAAAAAACCGATAAGACCCAAATAAATAAAATCAAGAATGAAATAGGAGAGATCACAACCAACACTGCAGAAATACAAACAATAATAAGAGACTATTATGAGCAATTATATGCCAATAAATTGGACAATCTGGAAGAAATGGACTAATTCCTAAAGACATATAAACTACCAAAATTGAAACAGGAAGAAGTAGAAAATTTGAACAGACCCATAACCAGGAAAGAAATCGAATTAGTAATCGAATGTCTCCCAAAAAACAAGAGTCCTGGGCTGGATGGCTTTCCAGGGGAATTCTACCAAACATTTAAAGAAGAGTTAACACCTACTTGTTTGAAACTGTTAAAAAAAAATAGAAATGAAAGGAAAACTTCCAAATTCATTCTATGAGGCCAGCATAACCTTGATTCTAAAATCAGACAAACACACCACTGAAAAGGAGAACTACTGACCAATTTCACTGATGAACATGGATGCAAAAATTCTCAACAGGATACTAGTCAACCAGATCCAACAATACATTATAAGAATTATTCACCATGATCAAGTGGGATTTATACCTGGGAGGCAGGGCTGGTTCAATATCTGCAAATCAATCAAAGTGAAATCAGTCACATGAATAAAAGAAAGAATAAGAACCATGTGATCCTCAATAGATGCAGAGAAAGCATTTGACAAAATACGGCATCCTTTCTTGACAAGAATCCTCAAGAAAGTAGGGAAAGAAGGATAATACTTCCAGATCATAAAAGCCATCTATGAAAGATCCACTGCTAATATCATCCTTAATGGGAAAAACTGAGAGCTTTTCCTCTAAGGTCAGGAACACGACAGGATGTCCACTCTCACCACTGTTTTTCAACATAATATTGGAAGTCCTAGCCTCAGCAATCACACAACACAAAGAAATAAAAGGCACTGTAATCAGAAAAAAGAAACCAAACTTTCACTCTTTGCAGATGACATGATACTCTGTATGGAAAACTCAAAAGATTCCACCAAAAAACTGCTAGAACTGATCCATGAATTCAACAAAGTCGTAGGATATAAAACCAATGCACAGAAATCGGTTACATTTCTATACACCAATAATGAAATAGCAGGAGAAATCAATGAATTATCCCATTTACAATTGCACCAAAACCATAGAATATGTAGGAATAAACCTAACCAAAGAGATAAGAAATCTATACACTGAAAACTATAGGCAGCTTATGAAAGAAACTGAAGAAGACACAAATAGAAATATATCCCATGTTCATGATTGGAAGAACAAATATTGGTAAAGCATCCATACCGCCCAAACAATTTACATATTCATTGCAATTCATATTAAAATAACACCAGCATTCTTCATAGAGCTAGAACAAACAATCCTAAAAATTTGTATGGAACCAGACAAAACCCTGAATAGACAAAGCAATCCTGAAAAAGAAAACCAAAGCTGGAGGCATCACAATTCTGGACTTCAAGCTATATTACAAAGCTTGTAATCCTCAAGACAGTATGGTACTGACACAAAATCAGACATAGAGATCAATGGAACAGAATAGAGAACCCAGAAATGGACCACAAACTATGGCCAACTAATTTTTGACAAAGCAGGAAAGAATATCCAGTGGAATGAAGACAGTCTCTTTAGCAAATGGTGTTGGGGAAAACTGGACAGAGACATGCAGAAGAATGAACCTGGACCACTTTCTTACATCTTACACAAAAATAAACTCAAAATGAATGAAAGATCTAAATGTAAGACAGGAAGCCACCAAAATCCTAGAGGAGAAAGCAGGCAAAAACCTCTCTGACTTCAGCCACAGAAACTTTTTACTTAATATGTCTCTGAAGGCAAGCAAAACAACAACAACAAAAAAGAACTACTGGGACTTCATCAAGATAGAAATCTTCTACACAGCAGAGGAAGCAATCAGCAAAACTAAGAGGGAACTGATGGAATGGGACAATATATTTGCAAATGACATATCTGATAAAGGATTAGTATCCAAAATTTATAAAGAACTTATCAAACTCAACACCCCAAAAAACAAATAATCCAGTGAAGAAATGGGCAAAGGACATGAATAGACACTTTTCTAAAGAAGACAGCCAGACGGTTGACAGACACATGAAGAATGCTCAGCATCACTCATCATCAGGAAATAAAATCAAAACCACAATGAGATACGACCTCGTGCCTACAAAACAGATAAACATAAGGGAAGAGAAGCAAAACTAATATAAAAACAGGGAGAGGGACAAAACATAAGAGACTCTTAAATATAGAGAACAAACTGAGGGTTGTTCGAGGTTTTATAAGCGGGGGGGGGGGGGTAAATGGGAGGGGCATTGAGGACACCTGCTGGGATGAGCACTGGTTGGTATACAAAGGGGATGAATCACTGGATTCTACTAAAAAGCTACCGAAAAAAGCTACTAGAGTAGGTATTTAGCAAGGTTCCAAGATACTAGCCTAATATATAGCATTAAGTGTATATATAACAATGAATAATCAGAAACTTAAATTATACAATACTACTTAATGAGAGCATAAAACACATGTTTGTATACAAGCCATGTTTACTTTGAAAGAAACTGCCAAACTGTTAGGTATACAATTTTCCATCCCCACTAGAATGAATCAGAGTTCTTGTTGCTACTGCACAGCCTTGCCAGCATTTGATGTTGTCGGTGTTCTGGATTTGGGCCATTCTGATAGCTGCGTAGCAATAACTTATTATTATGTGCTTTTAGTTTCCATTCCACTTGTTCATTGCTGATATATACGGAAGTGAATAACTTTTATATATTAACCTCGTATCCTCCAATATTGCTAAACCACTTATTAGTTCTAGGGAGTTTTTTTCATCAATTTTGAATTTTCTACATAGAAAATCATGACATCTGTGAAAAGACAATTTTATTTCTTCCTTCCCAATCAGTATACTTTTGTTTCCTTTATTCTTACCTTATCTCAACATCCAATATGATGTTGAGAAGGAATAGTGAGAGAGGACATCCTTGTCTTCTTCATTAGTTTCTCACCATTACAATGTGAGCTGTAAGTTTTTTGTAGAAGTCCTTTATCAAGTTCAGGAAGCTTCCCACTATTTCTAGTTTTCTGGGAGTTTTTATCATGAATTGTTGCTGGATGTTTTCAAATGTTTTTTCTGCATCTGTTGATATGATCATGTGATTTTTCTTCTTTAGCCTGTTGATGTAATTGATTACATTATTTGATTTTTGAATATTGAACAAGACTTGCATATCTCAGAAAAGTCCATTTGGTCATGGTGTATATATTTTTGACACATTGTTGGATTTGACTGGGTAATACTCTGTTGAGGGTTTTTGCATCTGTTCGTGACTTTAATCTGTAGTTTTCTTTTAGTGTAATGTCTTTGTCTGGTTTTAGTGTTAGAGTAATTCTGATCTCATAGAATGTATTAAAAAGTGTTCCTTTTGCCTCTATTTTCTAAAATAGACTGTAGAGAATTGGTATAATTTCTTCACAAATGTCTGGTAGAATTCAATAGTGAACATCTTTGAGCCTGGTGCTTCTTGTTTTGAAAATTTATTAATTATTAATTCAATTTATTAAATATTGCAATCCTAATCAGATCATCGTTCTTCTTGGGTGAGTTTTGGTAGATTACATCTTTCTAGGAATTGATCCATTTCATCTAGATTATGTACATCATGGGTGTAGAGTTATTCACAATCCTATACCATCCTTTTAGTGTCCATGGAATCTATACTGGATATCCCCTCATTTATTTCTGTAATTAGTAATTTGCATCTCCTCTCTTTTTTTCTTAGTTGCCCAGGGTACAGGTTTATTGATTTAATCAATACTATTTTTTTTTAAAAACAGTGTTTTGTTTTGTATATTTTCTCTATCAATTTCCATCTTTCAATGTCATTGATTTTTTGTTCTAACTTTTTATTTTTATTTTCTTTTGTTTACTTCAGAATTAATTTGCTCTTCTTTTTCTAGTTTCCTAAGGTAGAAGTTTAGATTACTGATTTTAGATCTTTCTTCTTTTTCTAATATGCACACTCCATGCTATATTTTACCTCTAAGCATTGTTTTTGCTGAATCCTACTCATTTTGATAAGTTGTATTTTCATTTACACTTTGTTCAAAATACTAAATTCTTCTTGAGATTTCTCCTTTGACCCATGTGCTACTTAGAAGTGTATTGTTTAATCTCCTTATATTTGGGAAGTTTTAATTCCATTGTGGTCTGAAAGTAGATACTGTGTGCTTTCTATTCTTTCAAGTGTGTTAATATGTGTTTTATGGTCCAGAATGTGGTCTTAGTGAATACTTCACCTGAGTTTGAGAAGAATGTGTATTTTGCTATTGTTGGATGAAGTCTACACAAGTCAATATATTCAGTTGATTAATGATGCTGTACAGTTCATCTACGTCCTTACTGATTTTCTGCCTGCTGGGTCTGTCCATTTCTGATAGAGAGGTGTTCAAGTCTCCTACTATAACAGTGGATTCATCTTTTTCTCCTTATAATTTTATTAGTTTCCCCTTCACACATTTTGATGTTCTGCTGTTAGGTGTATACACACTCAGGATTGTTATGTCTTCTTAGAGAGCTGATCCTTTGAATATTATGTAATACTCTTCTTCATCTCTGAAATCTTCTCTTGCTCTGAAGTCCATTCTATTGCTCTGCAGTATGAAATTAATACAGCTATTCTCTTCTTTTTTCTTTCTTTTTTGTTTAGAGGAAGAGCAAGAACAGTGGAGAAGGTCAGACGATGGGGGGGAGAGACAGAGAGAGAGAGAGAATCTTAAGCAGGCTCCACAATCAGCACAGAGCCCAATGCAGGGCTCCATCCCACGACCCTGGGATCATGACTTGAGATGGGAACAAGAGTCAGACAATGGACTGAGCCCCCAGGCACCCTATATTCTTGCTTTCTTTTCATTAGTTTCTCAGGGTACATATTTCTCCATTTACCTTCAAGATATATGTATCTGTATATTTAAAGTGGATTTCCTGTGGACAATATGTAGCTGAGTCTCATTCTTTGATCATCTCTGACAGTCTGCCTTTCAGTTGGTGCATTTGCACCATTAATGTGTACAGTGATTATCAATATAGTTGGATTAATACCTGCTATAGTTGTTATTGTTCTTTACTCATTGCCCTTGTTCTTTGTTCCTATTTTTGTCTTCCACTCTTTTTCTGCCTTTTATGGTTTTAATTGATTTCATTTTCTCTCCTTTATTAACATACGTCTTTTTTAAAACACTTTTTTAGTCATTGCCCTAGAATGTGCAATATACATTTATAATCAAGTCAAGTCCACTTTCAAATAACATTCTGCCACTTTAGGGGTAGTGCAAGCACCACATAATAACTGTATACTTATATTTATTTGAATATATGGTTGGAATAATAGAAAAATGGAAATATTTATTTAACTCTCACTTATTCCTTCTCTGATAATCTTCCCTCCTTTATGTCGTTCTGAGTATCAGTCCTAATATGCTCCTTTTCTCTGAAGAACTTCTTTTAATGTGTCTTGCAAGGCAGGTCTACGGGCAACCAATCCCCCTCAACAAAACGCTTCTGATGGATAATTTTTCAGGGTACAGCATTATAGATTGGTGGTTTTTTTTTTTTCTCTCAACACTTTAACTATTTCACTCCACTCTTGTTTTATTTGAATTGTTTCCTGTCATAAGTCAGCTTAGGCTGCCATAGCAAAATACAGTACGTGTATGACTAAATATAATGTCTTAGACACCATAAATTTATTTCTTACAGTTCTGAAGCCTGGAGGTCACAGATTATGGTGCCGGCATGGTCAGATGCTTGTATAGGCTTCCTTCTGGGTCTGCAGATGGCCACTTGCTCTCTGTGTCCTCACACAGCAGTGAGACAGCAAGCTCTGGTGTCTCCTTCTCTTCTTGCAGGGGCACTAATCCCATCATGAGGGTCCCATCCTCCTGACCTCATCTAAACTGAACTATCTCCCAAAAGCCCATCGCCAAATACCATCACATTATGGGTTAGGATTTGAACATCTGAATTTGGGAAAAACAACTCAGTCTATAAGAGGTCCTGAGGAAAAACCAGACACAATTCTTATCTTTGCTCCTCCAATGGTAAGATAATGTTTTCTCTGGTTTCTTTCAAGATTTTTTTCTTATCTTTGATTTCTAGTATTTTGAATGATATGCACTGGTTTACTTCTTGTTGTTTTTGTTGATGTTTTGAATTCCTCTGCTTGGTGCTTTTTGAGCTTCCTGAATTTGTGATTTGATGTCTGACACTAATTTGGGGAAATTCTCAGTCATTAATGCTTCAAGTGATTTTTCTACTCCTTTTTCTCTTTATTCTCCTTCTGACATTTTCATTACATGTATGTTCTGTCTTTTGTCGTTGCTCCACAGGCCTTGGATATTTTGTTGTCTTCAGTCTTTTTCTCTTTGCCTTGTCATTTTGGAAATTTCCATTGACGTAACCTTGAGCTCAGAGATTCTTTCCTCAGCTGAGTCCATCAAAAGCATTCTTCATTTCTATTATATTGTGGGGGTTTTTTTTTCACCAGAATTTCCTTTTGATTCTTCTTTAAATCCATCTCTCTGCCTATACTGCCTGTCTCTGTTCTTAAATACTGTCTACTTCATCCTTTAGCATATAATCATAATTGGTTTAAATTCCCAATCTGATCATTCCCATACCTCTGCTATATCTAAATCTGATTCTGATGCTTGCTCTATCCATTCAAACTGTGTTTTGTGGCTTTTAGTACTCCTTGTAATTGTTTTCTTGATAGCCAGAGTGACATGCTGGGTACAAAGAACTGTGGTAAACAGGTATTTAGTGATGAGATGTTAAGGCATGGGGGGAGAGGTATTCTATAGTCCCATGATTACTGCTCAGCTTTTTAATGAGCCTGTGCCTCTGGACTGTGAGCTTCATAAGTGCATCTGAGTCCTGCTTAGGTAGGACAGAATGGTGGGGCTGGACTGGAGTCAGTATTTCTTTTCGCCCACATAGAAGGCTAGAGCCAACTGGAGTGTAGCATTTCCTTCCTCCAAGTCGGTTAGGCTCTTAAAAATCCCAGGAGTTTTGGGGCGCCTGGGTGGCTTAGTCGGTTAAGCGTCTGACTTTCGCTTAGGTCATGATCTCGCGGTTCGTGGGTTCGAGCCCCGCGTCGGGCTCTGTGCTGACTGCCAGCTCAGAGCCTGGAGCCTATTTCAGTCTGTATCTCCCTCTCTCTCTGACCCTCCCCTGTTCACGCTGTCTCTCTCTCTCTCTCTCTCTTCTAGAAATTAAAAAAAAAAAATCCCAGGAGTTTAGGCTGTGGGGAGATTGTGAGGGCAGGCCTTGTTAAGAAGAAGGGAATGCTCTGATATATTTCAGAATGTTTACTCTTCCCCTCCACCTGCTGAAAGCAAGACGGGATTTGGGGATTTTTCTCCAATATTCACTGTGAGAACCTGTTCAAAGCTCCCGGAGGTAACACTCACAAAAGTGTGGGGCCTCCTTGAGAACTGGGTCCCCTTGGAGATAGTAACTCTCAGACTTGCCCAGACTGAGCCTTCGGCAATTCCTCGATCACAGCTCAGGTTTTCCCGCCCTTGTACTCATTCCCACGAGGTTCCTGCTCCCAGGTTCCTGCTCCAGTAGCTTGTGATCCCCTGTACTACCTGCCCATCTCTCCAACTGTGGGAGCAGCGATTTGCTTGCTTCTTGTCTTCTCCAATGGATCCAAAAAGAGTTGTTGATTTTTTTAATTTGTTCAACTATTACTTAGTGTTAGGATGGAGTAACAACTTTCCAACCCCTCGCATCCTGGACAAGGAACTGGAAGCCAGCAATTGTTTTTTTTGACAAGGATTCCAAGGTAATTCAATGAGGGAAATGTTAGTCTTTTCAACAATCGTGCCAGTGAATCTCAATCTTTACCTCATCTCAGACACAAAAATCAACTCAAAGTGGATCACAGATCTAAATGTAAGAGCTGCAACTATAAAACTTCTAGGGAAAAACGTGTGTGATGATGTGTTATGTAAATATTTTCTAGATGGGACATAAAAAGTGCAAACCATAAAATAAATAATAGGCAAATTGGATTTTCTTATAATTAAAATGTCTGCTCCTTGAGAAATGCTGTTAATGAAATGAAAAGACAAGCCAAGGATTAGGAAAAAAATGTATACACAATATATAGTTGATAAAAGACTTGTATTCAGAACGTATTAAAAAAAACCTCTTATATCTTCTTTTTTTATGTTTTTTATTTATTTCTGAGAGAGAGAGACAGTGTAAGCAGGGGAGGGTCAGAAAGAGCGGGAGACACCGAATCGGAAACAGGCTCCAGGCTCTGAGCTGGCTGTCAGCACAGAGCCCTATGCGGGGGTGGAACCCACAAACCGTGAGATCATGACCTGAGCCAAAGCCAGATGCCCAACCGACCAAGCCACCCAGACGCCCCCCCAAAAAACCTCTTATATCTTAATATAATGCAATTTTGAAATGGGTAAAAGACTTTAGCAGACTTTCCACTGGAAAAGATAAATAAGTAGCTAGTGAGCATATGACACATACTTGACATGGGCATTATTAGAGAAATGCCAATTACAGCCACAATTAGTTACTAGTTCATGCTGGAATGAGTACTATTTTTAAAAACTATTACAAATATTGAGTGCAAGAAAGAATCTGGAACACTTGGAAATCTCAAAGACTCTGAAGGGATCAAAAATGGTACACACTTTGAACAGTTTGGCAGTTTCTTATAAAGTTAAATATTGACTATCCATCTGACCAAGCAATACCACTCGTAAGTATTTACGAGTATAATAAAGACATAATAAAGATATGAATAATAAAAACATGTATCCACACTAATACCTGCACACAAACGTTTATAGAAGTTTTACCTATAACTTGGGGCACCTGGGTGGCTCAGTCGGTTAAGCATCCGACTTCGGCTCAGGTCATGATCTCAGGGTTCGTGGGTTCGAACTCCGCATCAGGCTCTGTGCTGTCAGCTGGGAGCCTGGAGCCTGCTTCTGATTCTGTGTCTCCCTCTCTCTCTCTGTGCCCGTCCCCCGCCCCCCCCACTCAACATGGCTTGCTCTCCTTCTCTCTGTTAAAGGTAAGTGAACATTAAAACAATTCTTCTTAAAAAAAATTTTTACGTAGAATTTTTAAAAACTGGAAATAACCACAGCTATGCTACTTGGCGATAAAAAAGAGAAACGACTGACATGTGCAACAAGACAGTAGGATCTCAAAAGCATTCCACTAAGTGCAAGAAGTCTCAGAAAGCCACACGTTGTATACTTCCATTTAGAGGGGATTCAAAAAAAGGCAAAACTGGAGTGACAGAAAGCAGATTGTCAGTGGCAGAAACCTGGGCACGGGAGAGAAAGGACTCCAAAGAAGCATGGGGAACAGTCTGCGGGGGAAGTGGAACTGTTCTGTATCATGATTGTGATGTATGTATTGTGATATTATGAAATAATTCATAATAAATAATATTGTGATAGCATTTGAGTAGATACAATCATCAGAACTCATATAATTATATATTTAAAACTGGTGATTTCTATTGTATAAAGTTGAGTTTTATAAGTTATAAGCATAGAAATCAGATCAGTGGTAGTCAAAGGTTATGGTAGGAAGAAGAAGGCGGATTGTGAAGGTGGACAAGGGAATCTTTGAGTTGGTGGAAACTTTGCTCCACTTGAGTGTGGTGTTAGTCACATGACTACCTATAGTTATCAAAACTTATCTAAGTGTATATATTAAAAAGGTGAATTTTACAGTATAAAAATTATATCCCAATAAGTCCAGATTTTTTTAAATGTATGAAAACAAAAAATAACAAGTATTCGTGAGGATGTAGAGAGAAAGGAACCCTCATGCACTGTTGGTCAGGATGCAAACTGGTGCAGAAACTGTGGAGAGGGGCGCCTGAGTGGCTTGGTCGGTTAAGCGTATGACTTTCGCTTAGGTCATGATCTCGTGGTTTGTGGGTTTGAGCCCCGCGTCGGACTCTGTGCTGACTGCCAGCTCGGAGCCTGGAGCCTGTTTCAGAGTCTGTGTCTCCCTCTCTCTCTGACCCTCCCTTGCTCACGCTGTCTCTCTCTCTCTCTCCTAGAAATAAATAAAAATATTTAAAAAAAAAAAAAAGAAACTGTGGAGAACAGCATAGGGGTTGCTCAAAAAAGTAAAAGTAGAACTACCCTATGGTCTAGCCATCGCACCACTGGGTATTTATGCAAAGAATATAAAACACTAATTCAAAGGGATATATGCACCCCTAGGTTTATAGCAGCATTATCTACAACAGCCAAACTATGGAAGCAGCCCAAGTGTTCATCGATGGATGAATGGATAGAGAAGATGCAGTGTGTGTGTGTGTGTGTGTGTGTGTGTATACACCCACATATGGAATATTACTCAGCCATAAAAAAGAATGAAATCCTGCCATTTGCAATGACATGAATAGAGCTAGAGAGCACAATGCTAAGTGAAAAGAAGTTAGTCAGAGAAAGACAAATACCCTATGATTTTACTCATATGTGGGATTTAAGAAATAAAACAAATGAGCAAAGGGGAAAAAAGAGAGAAAGAAAGGGAAACTCAGAAACAGATCCTAACTACAGAGAACAAACTGATGGTCACCAGAGTGAAGGTAGGCAGGGGGATGGGTAAAATAGGTGACAGGGATTAAGGAGGGCACTTGTCATGACAAGTACCAAGTACTGTATGGCAGTCTTGAATCACTAAATCGCACATGTGAAACTACTATAGCACTGTACATTAACTAACTGGAATTAAACTGAAAACTCAAAACAGAAACAAAAAGGTTTAAAAATCTGGGTGTCTCAAAAATTAAAATAGAAAACAATAAAAAAACACACATGTGAAAATATACATTTAAACAAACACTGAAACACAACAGAGTGAGCAGACAAAGAATCCTACAGGTAAGCGCTTGTGACCCCTAAATTTTACAGGCAAGTGGCTTTACCTAAAGCAGAAAGAGATCCTCAGAAGTACAAGGACTCAGGACATAACTATCCAAGTATTTCTCCTGAATAAAATACCTGGGGTCCTGTGACAGCATATAAGAAAGCATTTCATGTTTTTTTTTTTATTATTATTTTTATTTCTAGGAGAGAGAGAGAGAGAGACAGCGTGAGCAGGGGAGGGTCAGAGAGGGAGGGAGTCACAGACTGAAACAGGCTCCAGGCTCTGAGCTGGCAGTCAGCACAGAGCCCGACGCGGGGCTCGAACCCACGAACCGCGAGATCATGACCTAAGCGAAAGTCAGACGCTTAACCGACTAAGCCACCCAGGCGCCCCAAGAAAGCATTTCAAAAGAAAGAATGCCAGAAACATTGATTCCTTCTGTAACGACTGCTCTGCATGATGGTATAAATGTATAAACATGGTGACAGAGTCCCCACCGCCACAAAAATTGCCTTAAAAGTGTGCAATTCCTCCTCCTCCTCTTTATTTATGCAAAATAAACTACATATACGAAAGGGACGGAAGGAGTGAGGGAGGAGATCAGGCCAATGAGGGTCACGGACAACTTCCAGGGGGATGCCCTCAGAGACAATCATGTCGCACGCCCCCTCTTCCATAAATGGGAATAAACAATGACCTTTCTGCCACCCACAGCAATGCATTTAGTAAGAGTGTAAGTTACTCTTTTGAAAGAGTCAGTTAAGAAGTGTCATTGGCTAGATATTAAAAACCCTTTGGAACATACATTATTTTTATCTACTCTTTTACATTTAATTTTCATTTTATCAGAGGTACCTACTGATTAAAACATTAAATGTGGGATGTCTATAAAGTCAACAAATATGTGTAATATTAATTGATTTTTTTCCTGGATGAAGACACCCCCGACATTACATGTGTTACGGCCTTCAGACGTTGCGGGCACTCTACAGTTCTACAAGACTGAAAAGGAACAGGAGCAGTCCCCATCTACAACATCTCATGGCCCAAGTTCCACTGCCTGAAGGCTATGCCTTCCAGCTGCTGCTGCTTCGTCCATGTTCCTCCATGTTTCTAGGTGACATGCTTGTTCTGTTCTTTTTATTTTTTTGATTTGTTAATGTTTTATTTATTTTTCAGAGAGAGAGGCAGAGCGCGAGATGGGGAGGGGTAGAGAGAGGGAGACACAGAATCAGAAGAAGGCTCCAGGCTCTGAGCTAGCTGTCAGCACAGAGCCCGACGCGCTAGAATCCATAGACCTAGAGATCATGACCCAAGCCAAAGTCGGACACTCAACTGACTGAGCCACCCAGGCACTGTTATTTCATGATCTTTTTCTATTTTAGATTTTATTTGCTGACTTTCCAGTGTGGAAGGCGGGATTAAGACGGCCCCGATGCTCCTGCTCACACACGCACTTCCCTTCCCCCATGTAACTATTATTCCGATCACCACAAGTCCAAAGCATCATGCACAGCTGAGCCACTGCGTGTACAACAGTTACCTCTCATTTTCTGTCACAACGTTTTGTTTTACTCAAGTCAATGCTCATCTTGTGTGTTCACCATTGCGGGACTCCGTTGCTGCACGCCTAAGCCTCAACTTTCTCCATCTGGATGAGTCTAGGGGCCATCTGTTTTCTAGACTTTAAAAGCTGCTCTCTGTCCACACAGCTTCACGCCATTTCATCTCTTTACCGCCTTTTGAGCGATGCTCCAGAAAGCAGGGAAACACATGGGTCCCGCTGACCGCCATGCTGGGTGGAGGCCGAGGGTCAGAATGATGCCACAGAGGCACGTGCAGCGGTGGTGAGACCATGTGGCTTTGATTTCCCTAGCAAATCAGGGATCTTAAGATGTCTTCTAATACCACCGAGGTCCCACCCTCAGGGCCGTGCTACTCCTGATGTGCTCGGATCCCGCTTACACCCCCACTTAGTTTGCTGAAAGGGAGGACAAGGGCGGGGGCCTGGGTCCTCACTCCTACCTTCACGGCGCTGAAGCAGAGCACGTGCAGCAGGGCAGCCGAGGCGGCGCTCCGGGCCACGCTGTAAACAGCCGACATCATCCCAGAAACGGCTAGAACACAAACACCAATGTTCTCGCGGTCAATAAACGTAAGAAAGTGAAGAGAGGGGGCAGCTTTCCAATACAAAATGTCTGCCGGGGGTGGGGGGCAAAGCACAAGTCTGAGGGATCCGTCAAAGGCACTGGATGACTATGACTATGAGAAAGAGACAGACCACTTACTAAACACGCAGGAGGAAAGTATTTAGAAAGGATTGGGGACACCAGACTGTGTGAACAGGTCCCGTGTGGATGTAGGGAGTCCTTGTATGCAGCTGAGAGCTGCTGGCCGCAATCAATCTCACGGATGAAGGTTTCCACAGAAGACAGGGGGATAAAGAGAGAGGTTGGTGAAATGAACAAGCAATGCTCGCACACGTGTGTGTGTGTGTGTGTGTGTGTGTGTGTGTGTGTGTGTGTGTGAGATGAGGGGGTAGAGTACTGGATCACCAGCTATGCCCAAGTGCTTTATGTACGATTTCATTTAGTTTTTACAGAACCCCTAGGAGATCCACACATTCATTTCCATTTAGAGAAGCCAATAGTTGCATTTCATGGACTTTAAAGTTCAGCAACCGGCACAAAGTCTTCAGGTAAGGATGTGGCGACATGGGTGAAGACACGGGTCCCCTGTCTATACAGGTACACGCACGGGGTAGTTTAGTGCTGAGGACAATGAACGCCTAGCTGTCCAGACTCTCACTCCATTCAGCCCTTATCAGGACTTCATACTCCTTTACAGGAAGAGTGGGATGTCCATGACTTACCAGAGCCTCCGAAAAACAGCATGTCAATCTGTTCCAGAAGGTAAACGCAGAAAGTGTCGATCTGCGGGAAGAGCCCAAGGAGGGAAATCGCAGGGAAGCAATATAAAAATACTGGAAGTAGACAGACAAAATTCATGGTAAGTGTGTGATCAATGGCCACCAGGCCCCTGAGCCAATCCCGCCTGCTCCCCTTCCAGCACCCAGCCCGCCATGCCTGTGTCCTGGAGGCAAGACTGGACGTCTCACACCCGTAGGAGGAAGGTCCGCAGGCCGAGTGGAAACGTGCCTGCAGAAGTAACAAGGGGCCATGTCTCAGGAAGAGTCCCAGGTGAGGTCCCAGGAGAGACCTCGGGTGCTGAGGAAGGCAGTGGACCCGGCCACGGTTTGCAAGATCATCCTTGCATCTGGAGGGCACGAACGTGGGAGGAAGAATCTGGCAAACTCCAGGAACAGGCAGAGCTAAAGGGTGGTAGGTGGGCGGGTCTTTCTCTGCATGGGGTGGGCGGTGCAAATACTGGAGCTGGGGGCTCCTCACCCTGTGCTTCTGTCCCCTGGTGCACTTGATGTGCTGAGTGTCACCACATCTAAACGCCGACCACAGATTCGAGTTGTCAGAGGAACTCAGGTTCTCAGAGGAACGCGGGAGGGTGGTGACTAAGAAACCACCACAGGTGATGGTGGGTCACTAAAGGGACTGACTCCCCGGGGACTGGAGCATCTGGGACATGAAGGCGGCACTGCCTGGCCAGAGGAAGACTGTGCTCTGTCCCAAAACTGTAACAGTGCAGCTGGATAAACCATCCGCATGCCAGGATTCCATGCGTCCCCCAGATCATTTGTTAGGGGAAATAAGAGGTACCAGAGCTGCATTTTATAGCTACTTCCCCGTCACACTCTCTTCCTCAAGTCTGTGTAAGTTGGCTTTCATAGAATCTCCCATTCCTTCTGCTATAATTCATCTGTCTTCTGTCTCAGTTTATTGAGTAGCATGTCGGTGACGTTCAATACTGGTAAGCCTTAATAAAACTAAGGAAATTTGATTTGAAATGCCATATGCCTAAACGTTGGAATTATGTGCTAACAGTGTGCATAAACCACAGTCAACAGTGGGGATGGGGATGGTAGGGAGGTTGCCTCAGCTATTTCTGAAAAATCAGAAAGGCAAACTTCCCATTGTGAAATTGTAGAAACGAGAGTATCTGTACGGTCCCACGCTCTTGCATATTGGTGCTTAAACGTAAGTATGGGACAATCTTCTCTAGGATCACACCAGGAACTGTTTCAACTTTCTTGTTTTGATACACGTGGTGATTTTCCTGTCATGTTTACTGTGGCAAGAGTTCAACGATATCGTAAAAACATAGAGCACCTGTGAGTAATACACTTCTCGATCAACATAGGCAATAAGACACACATAGTATTTTTTTCAGTTTCTGTTAGTGGAACTCAAGGATATGGGGATGATCTAAGAAATAAATAGAAATTTAATTACAGAACATAGCTATAGGCATCAAAATTTGAATCCATTTCAAATTTCAAGTGAACTGACAACTTCTCTCAACTCTGAGACACAAACCCAGCAGTGAAGGTTATATGCTCTGCTGTACTCCTCATGGCCAGGACAGGGGCAGAGGGAAGGGGTGATGAGATTGCATTAGTTCACCTTCTCAAGTGCTGTGCGTGTGGCAAAAACCGCACCAAGAATGAAGAACTCCAGGGAAAAGTAC
This sequence comes from Hyaena hyaena, assembly GCF_003009895.1. NCBI lineage: Eukaryota > Metazoa > Chordata > Mammalia > Carnivora > Hyaenidae > Hyaena > Hyaena hyaena. The sequence goes on along the minus strand of NW_024080951.1, from coordinate 1,093,362 downwards.
ACGTGTGAAATAATACTAAAGGCAGGTGAATATTGGAAACTGTTCAACAAAGCTCATAGGGCGCCCGAGTGGTTCAGTCGGTTAAGCATCCGACTCTGGCTCAGGTCTGTGGGTTCGAGCCCCATGTCGGGCTCTGCGCAGACAGCATGGAGCCTGCGTGGGATTCTCTCTCTCTCCCTCTCTCTGTACGTCCCCCACTCACTCTTTCTCTCTCTAAAAAATAAGCTAAGAAAAAAGTATTAGAAATACAGTAGGCAATGAAACGACAACTATGGAAGCAGAAAGGACTGGAGCCAGTGAATCATGGCTTGAAAGAGCTAGGACGGGGGGAGACGGCCGGAAGCCTTGGCCAGAGATACTGTTGTTGTGCATGCAGAACGGAAGCTTCCTGGCCACGGTGGACGGACGGAAGCCCACATGGAGCCCACGATCTAGAGCCTCGCCAGGATGTATTAGAGAAGGAAATCGCTACCCTTTAAAATCAAAGCCAGGGAGGGAGAGCCCTCACATCTCATGTGTCAGGTCATAGTTCGTGTGAATAAAAAAGTAGCCAAGGGGCGCCTGGGTGACTCAGCCAGTTGAGCATCCGACTCTTGATTGCAGCTCAGGTCATGATCCCAGAGTCGCGGGACTCAGCCCCGCGTCAGTGCGGAGCCTGCTTGGGATTCTTTCTCTCTCTTCCTCTGCCCCCTCTCTCCCACTCACTTTCTCTCTCTCTCTCTCCAACATAAAAAAAGAAATATTTTTAAAATTCAGCCAAATGGTTTTTGCATTAGAACAATTAGAAAATTACACTTAAAGTTGCGGAGGTCATTTTGTCCTTTTTCCAAAAGAAATAGAAAAAAGAAAAAAAGGAAAAAAAGAAAAGTCCCTGTGGCTACTGGCAATTTGCCTTGTGAACAGATTTTTTTTCTTAGCGTACCACTGGCAGGGTCTATAATTTTCTCTCACTTCTTCCCTACTCCTCATTTTCCCTGATAATTACCATAAATGCAGAAACTTCTGGTACAGTTCCATTTCTTTCCAAGCAACATTTATAAATTAAAACATTGTAACTTGGCTTGTTTCTTTTCTTTAATGTGAATAATGACACTCATTGTTATTCTATCCTATTACTATTACAGGTTTAATTTGAGAGAGAGAGAGAGAGAGAGAAAACACACAGAATTAAATAACTTGGAAATATACTTGAAACCTGCGCAGTTGATGTGAACGTATATGTTGTGTGTTTCCAAAGTGCCATATCTGTGTATTAACTAATTGTCCTGAAGATGGAGATGGACTATACCGAACCCCGGAAACAGCCTTCATAGATGACACACAGAGAAGACAAATGTGAGGTCTCACCGGACAGAGGAGAGGGGTACATTCCAGTAACCAGTCACAAAACCTCCCTCTTCCAAAAACACTTCCAAGGGGGTATTATTGAATCTGCATTATTGGAGGTGGGGGGTTATGGTCCAAAGGACTAACAGAAAACAGAAAACTCTCAGATCTGAAAGGGATCTAGGCAGTGCCTGGGGTCGTGCTACCAATGTGACAGCCACCGCACCCTGCCCAAGCCCTTGCCGTGTCTGGAACTCCTTGCTTCACTGGGTGACCCCACGGTACCACTGCACACCTCTAGCCCAAACCATCTTACAGGTCTTGGCCACGACTAGTTATTACAGCTCCGACAGCGACCCACCACTGCCTGTACCTCCAGCCCCCGAGCATTTCTTCTCGTTCTCCTCCCCCATCTCCAGGTACAGGTGGTGAGGTACACACTCAGGGCACACTCTAGCTTTGCTCCTGTTCCTTTTGAAGTACAAAATAAGACACTCAAGGCCTTTTGGCTTCCTCAGCTGGGGGATAATTACAAAGACAGCTTTGTAATTGTAACCCCTCATTGGCTTTCACTGAAGTTGCCCTAATGGAAAGTATTAAAAACTTCCAGCCCAGAGGTCGCCATGTCTGACTGAGCACAGGCAAGGAATACTGACTCAGAGGTCCCTTCACCTCCCTCCCGAAAATAAAAAGAAAGAATTGTTCCTTATAACGAAAGAGAAGTGCCCACAGGAATATGCTGAATATCTACGAGGGGTCATAGCAGGGAAAATTATGAGAAAATTACCCTCAGTGTTTCTTTGTCTTTAACTTACCATCTCCCACCCCAGGGCCCAGCCCCAGCCCGTAAAAGCAAGTCCCTGCCACTGACTCTGTCTTTCTTCTTATGTTCCCAAGTTCAGCCCCCAAGTTCCCTGCCTTGGATCAACATACATCCCACCTGCTTGCATTGTTCTAATATGTAATTGAGAGGTTTCCCTTTGAGATGTTCCTCTCCTTGCATTATATAAGAGAAGGAGCCTCTCCATCTTTCCTGCCCACCCGATTTCCACCTGACTCACCTCCCACCACTGGCTCACTTCAACCCCTTCTGCCCTGGGAGACAGAGGAGGCAAGGTCTGCTCCCCGCTCCTTTCCTGCTTCCCTTCCTCGGCTGCCTCTTCTCCCTCTGATGGGTTGAGGGTGTTGAGCTGAAAGCAAGAGCGGCAGCGGGTAACAGCAATATCATCAATAAGGTACCATCCTAAGAAATATTTCGCCTTTCCCAGCACCAGCCAGAGGAGCACCGCAGCACGAGAGGCAGAGAGCACCTTTAGACCACAGGATAGAAAACGAGGTCACATGTGCTAAGTTCCTGTTTCTCTCCTGTCCTTTTTCTTTTTTTAGGTTTATTTATTTAAGAGAAAGAGTGTGTAAGGGAGGGGCAGAGAGAGGGAGAGAGAGAGAGAGAGAGAGAGAGAGAGAGAGAATCCCAAGCAGGCTCTGCACTAATGCTGTCAGCACAGAGACCGATGCAGGGCTGGATCCCAGGAACCGTGAGATCATGACCTGAACGAAAATCAAGAGTTGGATGCTTAGCTGACTTAGCCACCCAGATGCCTCTCTTGTCCTTTTTCTTAAATGCTTCTTGTTAAATGGACTGAATTACGTCCCTCCAAAACAGTACCTGTAAATGTGACTTCACTTGAAAATCGGGTCTTTGCCCATGATCCCATTATGATGAGGTCATTAGGATGGGCCCTGATCTAACAATAATCTTGATGTCTTTATAAAAAGGGGGAATTTGGACATTTGGACACAGAGACAGACACACACAGAGGGAAGACGAAGTGGACACACATAGGGACAGGCCATCTATGAGCCAAGGAGAGAGGCTCGGGACACGCCCTTCCCTCGCACCTTCAGAGGTTTTAGACTTCTGGCCCCCAGAACTATGAGACAATACATCTCTGATGTTCTCAGGGACCCATTAGCGGTACTTTATTACAGCAGCTATCTGAAAACACACACTCCTTTTTCTTCCCAATAGCCTTTCATTCCCTCCTGATTTTTTCTTCTCTCCCTGTTAGTTTCTGGACCTAACAATGGCAGATTATTACCCACTCAGCTCCCTTGGTAATGAGGGACAGAAGGTGGAGAGGTTCCATAAAGAAGAATGAATGACTTTGAATTGCCCTTGCTTCCTCCCATCATGTCAGAAAAACAGTATACACCTCTGCCGCCTTCCTCTCATTCCTAGTTGCTCTACATTTGTTCCACAGTCTTTTCCTGCTCGGTGCAAATTAGTGTGTTTAACACATTCACTCCATAGGGATTGCTATTGTTCTAGTTTTTCATTTTTCTGTATCCCAGAAGTCATTTAGTTGGCTTGCTGGATTATTTATTGCTGTTCTTACTTGTCACTGTTGACAAGCAGACAAAAAATACTTATGACGGAAAAGCTTTAATGAGGGAAAGGGAATTCCAGATAGAAAGATAAGAAAGGCCATATTCCCTGCCCTGTCTCCACTCCTCAGTGGAATTGGTTTGAAGAAAAATAAACTGAGAATATACATCGTCAGTAGCTTATTTGAGAACAGGGGTTTCTGCCAAAAGTAAAATCGCACCAAGTACATTAAGGTCTTACTTCTGGGGCCCTAATAACATGTCGCATTCTGACACGATGGCCGATTTGCTATGCCAAAGGCTACACTTCCTGCAACGCCATTGGCTTGTTTATAGTAGCGAATTAAGTAAAGGGAGAAATGATGGAGACACCCACATTCAGAAAAACAATTTCCAAATGGAATGTATGCCCTGCTTTTCTTCCTTTTTCTACAAATCACCTTCCAGTGGTGCTTAGGAAGTTCCTACTTACTGAAAGGCTGAGGCAAACAGGACAAAAAGGACTCTAAGCTTTCCCTGTGCTCGTGCGTTCATCCATTCAACAAACATGTCTTTAGTGCCTGTATTTACCAGGCACAGTGCAGGGTGCTAGGGGTTCAGCGTGAGAAAGGAGGCACAGGCTCCATCATGCATGGATCGAAGCCACCAGCACACAAGCTAGTGAGGGAGCAGACGTTAGTCAAATATCACACGTGCAGCCGAGGACTCCGCAGTGGGTTTGGGGCTCTGAAAAGGATGGGTTATGGGGGGATAGAAGATGGGCCTGAGCTTAGGGGAATGGACCATCAACTAGCACAGTCAGGGGGGTTGGGGCACCACAGAAGAGGAACACAGGACATGAGGGTGAGATGAAGAGGTGCCGGGGTAGTTAGGGTTCCAGGTCAGGACACAAATCCTGTGACCTGTAAGAGGTGGAGCTCTATCAACACTAACCCGTACTCGAGATTCTGGGAAAAGATGGTCATGGGGAACCCCTGATTGAGTGTGGGGTGCAGACAGGGAAGACAACAACATTATGACACAGACACCGCTTTCTTGAACATCTTCCAAAATGCTTCCATGCCCCCTCCACCTCTGATCCCCAGCCCCTCTTGTGCGCTTGAGCTCTGGACCCCAGCACTGCTGCTCGCTAAGAAGACAACAGAAGAGGTTGGTCCCCAGCGTGCACAGCCATGACTGGGCATCTGTGTCTGCTCACACTCTGTCTTTTTTCACTGCAGCTAATCACAGGAGGGAGATGGGTGAGCACATTTATAAGAAGATAAAAGTAACGGAAAGTCTTTCTTGGGGTGTGTGCATGCGTGTGTGTGTGTATGTGTGCATGTGTGTGTGTGTGTCTAACTGACAGAACATCAAGTAATATAAAAAGATAAGGTGAAAAATATCAGAAAGGATAAAAGCAAATATTCTTGGTGAAAAGGCCCTGCCTGGGAGCCTAATCACGGGATCAGTTCTTCTTGTGTTTTCCCCAATATGTTTCCATTTCCTACTTGAGCTCAGAGGTTCTTTGAACGTGGTGCCTAACTCTCTGGTATTAAGATGCTACTCAGCCCCTCTCATGATGTAACAGGAAGAGAGATGTTGAGGGCACAGACAAAGGTGGGCTTGTTGGGGGCTGGGCATGGGGGAGTGAAGAGTTTGCTACCAATACAACAGGAAGAGGAATAGGGAGATGGTGGTTGGGAAGGTGAGTCAGGGGGTGGATTCACCTACAAGGAACACAAAGATATGCCGTATTGGGGGGCCTTTTCCAGTCCCACTAGAGAGACTCAGGAAGCTGTCTTGCGGGCCAGGGAAAGAATGATATGGGACCCATGGCTTTGAAAATCTCCTCCTGAATAAGATATCCAACCGGAAAGCAACAGCTCCAGCGTTATCAACCCATCTGGGCAACACGATCACAGCCAATCACAGGCCGGCGTGGGTGTCAACCCCCGGATGTCGTGGCAAGAACTCTCAGAGCACTGGCAGGCAAGCCCTCAGAGCCGCAGGCAATCCTGGGGTGGCCTCTTCACCTAACAATGATGATAATGCCTAGTACCCAGTGCCAGGAACTGTTCTATGTGTTTAAATACACTGACTTAATTCAAACGTGCACCAGCCCCTAAGGTGAGTACCATTTTCCCCCCACAGTACAGTAGATCTTTTCTCAAGGTCACATAACTAGTAAGGGGGCAGAGCTAGAATTAAACGGCCGGGCACCTGGCTCCAGCATTGGGGCTGGTGCCCCGTGTAAATGGAGCACATCGCATTAAACACTGCCTGGACCTTACAGTGCACAGACTCTACCTGGCCGGAGAACCATACACTCAAGTGTTACTAGAATGTCTGTACCACTTGGATGCTGGGACAGCCACCCAGGTGGCAAAACTCCTCACCCCGTGGAGCTCCACTGATGGCTCCCACCAGTCACTGCAGCAACCAGCCTTCAGATACTACAGTGTTGCAGGGCGCCTGCGTGGCTCAGTCGGTTAGGGGGCCGAGTTTTGCTCAGGTCATGATGTCACAGTTTATGAGTTCAAACCCTACGTCCGACTCTTTGCTGACAGCGGAGCTTGGAGCCTGCTTCGGAGTCTGTGTCTCACTCTATCTCTCTCTGCCCCTCGCCCACTCACACTCTTTCTCTCTGTCTCTCAAAAATAAACATTAAAAAAAAAAGATATTACAGTGTTGCAATACCACAATCCTTCAGAATAATTCAGCTATTGGATGTGCTGGGGCTGCAGTTCCCAGACCATCTTCTAAAGGTATACAAGCCAAAAGAGAAATGCATGTCTCTTCATCCGATAATCAGATAAGGAGGTTTTCTCCAACTGGAAATTCAGAATATCAAGGAGAGAGTTATCCTCCCTCCTCTATACCCTTCCCCACACCCCAAATTCACTCACCTATTAGAAGGTCCCTAGCCGACTGGAGGGACCTTGGAGAGAAGAGCTTCAGGCCATAGACAATGTAAGTGGGAGGGTGCCGGGCTTTGGCCCCTGTATCAAGAAGCAAAATAAGGCCACACAGCACACAAAAATAGATTGGTCTGCTATATGTTATGATTTGGTTGTGTCCCTAGAAAACAAACACAATTTCTGAATGGTACCTATTATTTTGATTAAATGACAAAAACCTCATAATCAGTCATTTATATCATATCATACAAAATACCATAAAACATTCTCCCCCTCTCCCAGCACAATTCATGTACACAAAACCCCAGGAAAAGGAAAAAAAACACTCTGATACTTGTTCTGACAATTAAGAAGAAGAGTATCAAAAAGAATGTTATGCCTCTCAGACTCAGCAAGATTTAGCTGGAAATTTAATCACCATCGTTAGCTACACTCTAGATTGAATCAATGCTTCCCTAACAGCGAAACTTCCATTTGTATTGTTCATTTCAAATGCAAAACTAATACAAGCCATTATTTGCTCTACATGGTCTAACTTGAGCCCCACTATTATTAAGAAATAGAGTTATAAGTTGTAGGCTTTGGTTTCCTTGTCTTAAAAAACAAGACACTACAGATGCAAAGTTATACCCACAGAGTCTGCATTAAATGCCTCAGTGTAACACAGGAGAATAATCCAATTCCTGAAACCTCACCATTTACATACATTTTCCTTTGAGGGGGACCAAAAAGTTAACAGATCTCATCTTAGCCCTCAAAAGATTGTTATGAGGAGAAGTACACACATGTTTGTTCTTCTCCTTGAATAGACAGAAAAACTACAGAAAAGATACAACACCAAACTTTTCAGGGCAAAAGCCAATGAAGAATTTACATGTCACAAATCAGTGCACAATTCAAAAGGCTCAAAACACCAACAAAAATGAACTAGGAGGAGAATATTCTTTGCAATTCATGAGCTACGCTGGGTATAAAAAGTAAAGATTAAAGTGATATGGCTTTGGGTGTGAATTTTTAAAGTCACTGCCTTGAACGTGTTATATTTAGAAATGCAATTTAAATTGCCACAGCTTCTATAATAGACACAGTCCTATTCTGAGACCATCTTTTAATAGGAAGGAAAACACAGGCGGTCTGTAGGGGCTGGCTATGTTTGGCCCCGAGTCCAGACTCAGTCTTAAAGGAATACTTGCACTCTTATGAAATTTCCTTTTGAATCCAACTGGGTCATAGATTAATGGGTATGGGAATACGTTTTCTGCATTAAAAAAAAAATCGAAACTAAAGCCTAAGTGAGATCGTAATGCATTTCTTATCAAGTGAAAAGCAAAATAACTTTGGTTGCTACAGATAGAGACAGTATACAAACACACCAGACATTCCTCAAAGTGACACCATATAGGAGATATAATTAAAGAGCTACCTCCCAGTTGTCCTGATTCTTTCTTTTCTTAAAAGGTTTAAAAATACATTTTCTAGGAATTGAAAGTCTGGCTTTGAACAAGTCTGCATATCATCTTAAATCTGCCAAGTCAAACTTTGTTAATGGGCAGAGGAGTGCTTCCTTGTCATTGTAATTTATGACACAAAATGTCAGGCTGGCTCCCTCCCAAAGGGCCTGCCCTCATCATCCGCCAATGCCTCACCTCACCGTATGTTTTGGGTCCCCAGACCATTCTAAGCATGACCCTAACAGGTGGCACAGACATCGCTTTTATTTTCCTTCATTCCTAAGAGCATCCCCTAATAAAATTCCCCTGCTCTCCAATTCCTTTTTTCCCATACGAATCAATCATCAGACCCCTGAGGATTGCTTTTTCTTTTCCTCAATAGCAAAAATTCCACTAGATCCACTAGGTCAAGTCTGATCAGTCTTTTTTTTTTTTTTTTTTTTTTAAAATACTCCTCCAATGATTTCCCTAAAATGCCCTGGGGAAGGGGGGGGCGCCCCTGACATCCGCTGTGGGGCATCCGGAGGCTGTCTGCGCATGTGTCTGATTTCCTACCAGCCCCACCCATGTGTACAAGGTCTGGGCCCCACTGGGGTCGCAGCGCAGCTTCTAGAAGGGTAAAGGGAGAAAATCAACACTTCCGGAGACCCCATCTCTGGAGAATCATGGTACACGTGGTTAAGGAGACACGGCCATTAGAATCAACCTCATAGCAAGACAGCGGGCTGGTCAAAGGCTTCAAACTTGGTAAAAAAAAAACAAAAAAAAACAAACAAAAAAAAACACATAAAATTTGTTTATTGTAAGGGAAGACGGGGTATTAGAGAACCTGGGGTGCAGCTGGGCCTCGCGGTGAGTAAATCAGGGCTGTCAACAGCCAAGTCACACTGCCACCATCCCACCTCTGCTGTCTGCAAGTGCCAGCCCTGGGCTCTCTGCACCCTCAATCCACAGGGCAGGAAAGAGACCCCTCATACCTATGGAATCTGCACACGTTCTCCTCTGGCCATATTCAGGGACCCATTATTTGTGGGCCAGTGGGAATGGCAAGGGCGCCAAGAGCTAACATTTGTTCTGCCTTTCCTGTGCCCCAGGCACCATTCTATCCACATGGCCAATCCTTGGGACACACAAAGAAATACTTATTATTCTCGTTTTGCCAAGGGTAAACTGAGGCATAAGCTTTAATAGTAATTTTTCACGAAATTAAGAAATTTGTCCGCGGTTTCCCAGACAGAAAGAAGTATGGCAGAGCAAGGTTGAGCGTGGCCTCCTGGCCTCCTGGCCACATGTGGGCCCCTAACAACAACCGGGCAGAGGAGCCCATTGGGCACTGGGCCCTTCCAGGCCCAAGGACCCTGCCTGATATCACTAAATTTCACTCATAATTTCCATTCTTGAAACGTATAATGTGAATGTGACTCATGTGAAGCAAACATAGAGAGAGCATGAAGAACAGCGTTAGTAATAGTTGGGGGGTGTTCAGCCCAAATGTCCATCAATTGATCAATGGATAAAGAAGATGTGGTTTACATACACAATGGAATACTACCTGGCAATGAGAAAGCATGAAATCTTGCCATTTGCAACAACGTGGGTGGGACTGGAGGGGATTGTGCTGAGTGAAATTAGTCCATCTGTCCAAAGGCAGATATCATAGGTTTTCACTCATATGTGGAACTTGACAAACTTAACAGAGGACCACAGGGGAAGGGAAGGAAATAGTTTCAAACAGAGAGGCAGAGAGGGAGGCAAACTGTAAGAGGCTCTTAAATACAGAGAACAAAGTGAGGTTGATGGGGGGGGTGGCGAGAGGGGAAAATGGGTGCTGGGCATTGAAGAGGGCACCTGTTGGGGGGAACACTGGGTGTTGTATGTAAGCGATGAATCACGGGAATCTACTCCTAAAGCCAAGAGCATGCTGTACACACTGTATGTTAGCCACCTTGACAATAAATTATATCAAAAAAAAAAAAAGACTTTGAACTCTAGAAGGTAGAGAGGATTAATGTAGAACATTAACGGCATGCTCTGCCCACCCCTCTGGGGCACTGTTCACTGACGTGAACCCCTATTGTTAAAACAGGAGTTGGCTGTTTCATAGTTTGTTACCATGGTACCAGTTTCTTTACTCAGATACCTCTTTGCACCTGGTGATGAGTTCTTTTTACTTTAGCATTAGCCATTCAGTGGGCCGGAGCATTTTTAACTATACACTTCAGTGCTTCTTGAATGTAAAGCCAAAGGAGGAAAGGTGAGGAGCAGGCACCCACTGCCCTACAGACAGTTGAGCCCTGGTAAAACCAGAGTCAGTATTTATTCTGTGACTCACACTTGGGGTATATACGAGAATCCAAAGCACTTGAGGGAAAGCAGTATAGGCGATAAGCAGCAACCAAAAGGTCCAATAATTCCTAACAGCTGACTATTAAACTGCTACTTCAGGAGCGCCCAGGTAGCTCAATTGGTTGAGTGTCCAACTTTTGGTCTCAGCTAAGGTTGGGATGCCAGGGTCATGGGATCAAGCCTAGCTTCAAACTCCATGCTGAGCGTGGAGCCTGCTTAAGGCTCTCTCTCTTCCTCTGCCCCTCCCCTTCTCCCTTCCTCTCATTCTCTAAAAATAAAACAAATATAAATAATAAAATAAAATGCTACTTGAGTCTAAATATGATAGAGATTTGACAAGTTACTTTAAAAATTGAAAAGATACAGGCAAGTGAGTTTCTGAAAGCTTAGTTTATAATTTAATTTAGTTTATAATTTAATTTCACAGAATGATATGTTTTGGGGCCAATTTCATAGCTTTCAGGTCTGTAAATCTTGACGAATGGGTCAACGCAGTTGTCCAACCAAGGGGGTGGTGAAATGGTCATCAAATGGCACCCAGCCACTCTACCACCTTCTATTTTACACTGTCCCAGGTAACCTCAGTATTTCCCTCAATGACAGTGAAAGACAGGGGGAAGGGTGATCGCCTAAGTTCTGCCCTGATTTCACGGCAGAAATTCAGTACAAAAGAATTCAAAGAAAGCAATTTGGCACGGCTCATGTCGTAAAGAACACTATTTTTTTGAGCAAATGAAATACACAACCAAAGCAATAAACCTAATTTAACTTTCATTCGACAGCCACCAAGACTCGGTTGACCTTCTTATTTCAAGGATTGAGGACTGAGAAATATTTTTATAGGTCATTCAATATCATTCCTCTGATAAGCACCATCCCACCCAGGTGATCAAGGTCAACACTGACAGCGGTAAGTGACGTAGACAGTACATACCCTCAACATACGTGATGAAAATGGCCTTTCCCCTCTATGGTCTTGCTCCCAAAATCCTATAGCCCCAGTCTAATCATAAGAGAGACATCAGATAAATCCCTACTGAGAGGCAGTCTAAAGTCCCTGATCAGTACTCCTCAAAACTGTCAAGCTTATCAAAAAATAAGGAAAGTCTGAGAAGCTGTCATGATAAATAAATGGAATGTGGTATTCTGGATGAGGTCCTCAAACAGAAAAGGCACATTCAGTTAAAACTAAGGAAATCTGAGTAAAATATAGACTTGCATTACTAATAATGTATCAACACTGGCTCACTAATTGGGACAAACGTGGCATACTGATGCAAGAGGTACATAAGTAGGGAACTGTGTGGAGGGCTTGTGTACTGTCTTCCCCAGTGCTCTGCAAATGTAAAGCCATTCTAAAATCAGAAGAGTATTTACAAAAACCATTCCTGGTGATTCAGGAAGTGGTACCAAATGTCTTCACTGTACAGCAGCCATCGTTCATTGAGTAGAACACATAACAAGATACAGTCCTTGCCCTTTGGAGTTTATACTGTGAGCAAGGAAACAAGATAAATACGCAGAGTGGACGGAGAAAGGGAAAGCAATGTTTACAGAGGACTTAGTATATTCGAGGCCCTGCGCTGGGCTCATTACATATATTGTCCAATCCAGTCTTTACCAACTCCAACCGAGGGCTCTCTTATGCATAGTTTACCCACCAAAAAGTTGCCAAGATTTGTCGAGAGCTTCAGCAGTACCAGATCCTGTGCTGAGCACATGAGTACCATATCTTGTTCAACGGCCTTACAATCCTCTTTCACTATTTCCTCTCTCACGAATGAAAACCCTAAGATGCAGAGAACTAACCTGCCCAAGATCTCATAGTGTGTACGTGGTCAGGCTGGATTCAAATCCCTAAGCCTGCATGTTACCCCAGCGTTTCTCATGGATCATTTGAGATCGCCACCACCATCATCACTGAGGGATCGGGGGAGGCAGTACATGCAGATGCCCAGGCGCTGCCTCAGCCACACTAACTCTGAGTCCCTGCAGGTGCTAGGGAACGCACCCGAGTCTGGTTCTGAGCAGGAGATGACAGGGTTGTTTTCTGCTGCCTCTTATAGATCCTACTGAATTTTGCTTCCCAGATGATCAGTGATTACTGCTGGTTAGACCCGTGTACACATCTGGGTAAGCCAGTTTAAAGCCTCATCGTCCATCCGCTACTTTATTACCAGTCACTCTGGCCCTAGTATCCACCTGAACCATCATTCTTTAAGCTCTCCTAGACCTGTTTTCTTTTATAACCAGACACATTTCTTTTGGGCCCAGGGTCTATTGTACCATATCTATTAGCACATCATTAATTCTCCCTTTATATCTGAAATATACAGTGTGATGCAAAACTGTGGCTATTTTTTGCTATCTTCTGATTGTAACAACTTGCTCAAAATCTGCCACCTGTGTGCTCCAGAAGGAAACAAAAAAGAAAAGTCAGTCAATCACATTCAGGGCAAGAATTGCCTGAATTTGTTAATAACCCTTCCCCCCAACAATTGTACAAAACAATGTTGTATCTGGAAAGCACTTTGGTGGTTCCTCTGAAGACCGGGTCTGACATTGGCAGCAGGCCTGAAAGCCATCTCTGCGCCCAGCCTTGGTTTGCTCCCCGACCACCTCCTCACTGAGGCGTCCACATTTACAAACTGGAGATAAAACGAATCCACCTTCTAAATGCCCACATGGTTCAGTCAGATTGCAAGAGGAAACATTTTGCAGCTACCATATTTTCTCTCCCCACCAGAACTGTTAAAAAAAAAAAAAAAAAAAAGCCAAATCAAATCAGAGACCCATCTACTTAGAAACCTGTATACACGAATAAATAAACACATGCCTGGCTATGTCTTGTTAGGACAGTAAGAGAAGTCACCTCTTAACTCTCTCACTGTGACATGCTTGCTTGGAGAAAGGAATAGCGGCTTGACCGAGTCCTCAAGGAGCCAGACCAACGGAGACAATAATAACTGTAACCTAGAGCGATGACACAGGGCCGCTGCTAACAGACAGGTCAAACCCATGGGGCTTATTCAGCTGTCCTCGCCATCCACCTTTACTAGCATCTTCTGCATTACTGCTGCAGGTACACTCGGGAAATGAATGTTTAATAGCATATCACACCCCTCCCCCAAGCCACCCAGGAAAACAGTGACAGTGAAGTGCCGTCCCTAGAAAGGAGGGCTTATTTACTGAAGCAGAAGGAGAAGATGTGGCATCCAGGGTGGGCTCGAACAAAAAAGTTCAGAGCTCCACATCTCCGCTCCACCACCTAACCCAGATTTCTGACGATAATCACAACAATACATCTTAATACCCTAATTATGCTGCTTCTACTCATCTTGACATTCAGACTCCAGAATAAAAAGAAGATGTATTATATGTAAACCAATTACGGGGAACAGAGGAATTTAACAAGATAGCAATGTATGCCATGTGATCGTCCAATTATAAGCTTTTCTTAATTACTATGAGCTAAACATGAGCTCTCACTGATTTAAAAGCAGTCCTAGATTCTGCATATGAATTTTTTAAAAGCACAGTGGAGGGAAGATCAAGCTTCCTTTCTCTGGTTTCTTGGGGACCCACAGCTCACCCTAACAAAAGAGGGAAAGCCCTCTACAAGCTGAGAGGTCTGCCAGGCCAGGGCTTAGAGCAAAGGCATGTGGGAGCCAGGGTACCTGCGGGGACAGTACCAGACCCTGTCGCTCAGCACCCACAGGTCAGGATTGGTGAACCCAGGGTCTCAGCTCCAAATCAGCCCAACATTATGTGAGAAAATCAAATTCAACAATACTCTTGAAAATGTGGACTCGGAGGAAATTAACTTCATGTAAAGAGAATAATGGTTCGTGCTCTACAACTGAAATGACCACTAATGATAGCTCCCACCTACTAAGCAATGTCTCTGTTCCAGGCACCGTTTTAAGGAATTTCAATAGATTATTTAATCTCTACAGGCATTTTTATCATCCTCATTTGCGTGCAGAGAAACAGAGATGTGGCAAGTACCCCTATCTTCTTGAGAGTTCCACGTTTAAGTGGAGGAACCAGGAAACCAAAGCAGGCCGTCTGACTGCAGAGCCTGGCCTTGCCCCACAGGGCTGCGCGTCTGCTCTGACATGCGTCCAGCGGGATAGATAAGACCCTCCCACCCTTTACTCCCCCCACACTGCCACTCACACCACGCTCTCAGATCGAGTCTGAAATTGTCAACCATGCATTCATATTTCTATTTATATACGCAATAGATGCACACTGATATGTGTTTTGCCTCCTGAACAGATTTTGTTCCCCTCTCTTCAACACAAGCAGACGAAGACAAGCTACTTGCCTGTTACTCGAAACTTACGTGTATTGGCGAGGCGGGGTCAGGCTGAACGCTCTAGAACACAAATCAGAAGTGTCTGTGTCATCATCTCATGATTTCAAGGATATATTAGTGATGGTAAGAATTAGATGAGGTCTTGCCTTTAACAGGGAATACTGGCAGCTGGCCATGACAAGGCAGAAGAGGAGCACCCACATGTCTTTGCAAAAGCCTTGGTTCAAGGTCAGAAATCCGAGTAGGGAAACCAGGACAATGAGTAAAACTGCCAGCACGTTTTCCTTGACATCTTCAGTCCTGGGGAAAATAAATAAGAACCAAAGAAGCAAAGGGTGAGTCTGTTTCTAAAGAATATGCCTGAATGCTTCTCAAATGACCGACATCAACAGTAGAATAGCTGGCTGTTTAAGCTTTTGAAGTCTGCCTTTGTATGTAGTAACAGCATTTTAAGGTGTCTTTCTTTCATTATTCTTGTATTTTATAAGCAAAATCCCTGTTTTAATCCCAGACTTCTGTTCTTGAAAGAAATGAAATATAATTCCATTGAGTCTCCCTGACCACTAAGCTGGGTTTCCCGCGGGGAGAAGAGTTAACTATTCCACCTACAACAGTGAAAGGCGTTTCAGACAAAGAGCTGTGGTGGTTCCTTTATGGGGGTGGGGGAGTTGCATTAACACCTGGTGAAAGCGGGAAACCCCTTCCAGATACAATCTCCTCCGCCAGAACCTGTTTCCCAGTTTCTTTTTTTTTTTTTAAATAGTTTATTGTCAAGTTGGTTTCCATATAACACCCAGTGCTCATCCCCACAAGTGCCCCCCTCCATGCCCATCACTTCCCTTCCCCTCTCCCCCACCCCCATCAGCGCTCAGTTTGTTCTCAGCATTCAAGAGTCTCTCATGGTTTGCCTCTCTCCCTCTCCACTATTTTTCCCCCCTTCTTCTCCCCCACGATCCTGATCCTCCGTTAAGTTCCTCCTAATCCTCCTATACGTGCAAACATATGGTAGTTTTCCTTCTCTGCCTGACTTATTTCACAGGAGAGCAATCCCTGGAGAGCTGATGTGCAGAGGGCCTGACTGGGGTGGTCACGACCACAGTCTTACTGTGTGGCGTTCTCTTGAGTGACCTTCCCATAAGAGGTGTGAGAGGCAGAGGCGGGCTCATGGGAGGCGGGCATGCTGTCGCTGGGTGTGAAGGTAGACAAGGTAAGGGAGCTTTAGGATGCTGAGACATGGGGATGAAGGTTGGCTCTTGGAGGCTAAGTAGGATGGGGGGGGGGGCACGCAACAAGGACAGAGGAGGCTGTTAGACAGGTCCAAGCACTTGGTATGGCTTGGTACTGACAACGTTTGAAGACGATCAGTGGCTGGGACTACGACTTTAGAGGTGAAAGACTTCTGTGGGAGGAGTCTTTCCATGCAGGGCATAGCGATGGGCAGAAGAGGCTGAAATGGAGTGAGGGAGGACGGTGTGGACCACAATGTCAGGAGTTCAGATGGGTCAACCCCAAGAATGCTGAGCATATTTTTTTTAATGTTTATTTATTTATTTTGAAAGACAGAGAGCATGAGCGGGGGAGAGGGGCAGACGGAGTGGGAGAGAGAAAATCTTAAGCAGGCTCCACACTCAGCACAGAGCCCGACATGGGGCTCAACTCACAAACTGTGAAACCATGGCCTGAACCGAAATCAAGAGTCAGATGCTTAACCGACTGAGCCATCCGGCTGCCCCCAAAATGCTGAGCATATTTTTTACCTCACCAGTTGTCGCTCAGCTACATACTGGTCTCTCCCATAAAAGATTTTCAGAAAGGGACTGGCAAGCAGGCACTCCTGTGTGTTTTCAAATTAATATACTTTATTTTCTAAGAGCAATTTCAGATTCACAACAAAACTAAGGGAAAGTACAAAGAGTTCTCACATAGCCCCACCCTGAAGACAGACACACACACACACACACACACACACACACACAAACACACCCCTGCCCCCCCCATCGACATCCCCCACCGAGTGGTATATTTGTTTCCATCAACCAACCAACACTGACACATCATTATCAACCAAAGTCCATAGTCTACGTTATGGTTCATTCTTGGTGTTGTACATTCTATGGGTTTGGACACATGTAATGAAATGTATCCACCATTACGGTATCATGTAGACTATTTTCACTGCCCTAAAAATCCTTTCCTGCCTCTTTACCCTGCTTTCCCCCAACCTCGGTTCACCACTGACCTATCTTTTTACTATCTCCATAGATTTTCCTTTCCAGAATGTCATAGAGTTGGAATCATATGGCAGGTTGCCTTTTCAGGTCAGTTTCTCTCACTTAGTAAGATGGATTCCGGCTTCCTTCATGTCTTAAATGGCCTAATAGCTCATTTCTTTTTATCACTGAATACGATTTTAGTATATGGTATATGGATGTACCACGGTTTACCCAGTCACCTATTAAAGAACATCTTGGTTGTTTCTAAGTTTTGGCAACTATGAACAGAGCTTCTATAAACATCCATGTGCAGGTTTCTGTGTTAACCTAAGCTTTCAACTCATATGTGCCAAGGAGCATGACTGCTGAGTCCCATGGTAAGAACGTGGTCAGTTTTGCAAGAGGCCACCAAGTTATCTTCCAAAATGTCCAGGCCATGGAGTCCCTCTAACTATCAATGGGAGTTGCTGCTGTTCCACATCCTCACGTACACTCGGTGTGGTCTGTGCTCTGGATCTGGCCATGGTAATAGCTGTGTAGTGCATCTCACTATTGTTTGCCTTTACAATTCCCCAATGATATATGATGTGGAATATCATTGTGTGTACTTATTTGCCACTTGTATATCTCCTTTGGTGAAGTGTCTGTTTATGCCTTTTGCTTATTTTTTAATCAGGCAATTGAGTTGTATAGAATCATGATGCACAGAAACGTGAAGAATTCTGACATCATACTCCAGTTGAAAATTAAAAGGAAAAAAAAAAAACTTCTGGGGAGACCAAAAGTATATTTGGTGGAAAGGGAAATTTATGGGACTTTTTTTTTGTTTTACGCTATGTTCTTTTTATAGAGCTGAATATATTTTGTTAGTTCAGGTCCATAAAGTCTATCATGTATTTTTTAGTGTTCTCATAACATTTCAATGTATACTTAAAGATATTTAAAGGCTTAGGAATGTTTTTTAAATAAAAAATTTCAGGGGCGCCTGGGTGGCTTAGTCGGTTGAGCGTCCGACTTTCGCTTGGGTCATGATCTCGCGGTTCATGGGTTCGAGCCCCGTGTCGGGCTCTGTGCTGACTGCCAGCTCAGAGCCTGGAGCCTGTTTCAGTCTCTGACTCCCTCTCTCTCTGACCCTCCCCTGCTCACGCTGTCTCTCTCTCTCTCCTAGAAATAAATAAAACATTTAAAAAAAAAAAAAAGGCTTGAGACATAACAGCCAATGTGATGTATAAACTTTAAAAAAATAAAAATAAAAATAAAAAAAAATAAAAAATTTCAATTAAATGAACAGACATTTATCCAATTTAAGGGGAAAAATAATGTTGCTGAAAAATATTCCCCACCCCCCCAGTTTCTCCTCCAGCACAACTCCATTCCTCTCCCCCAGAACCCCATCACTCCATCCTCATGGCTCCTTATGCATCTATATTTCAATATCAGGTTAAAAAGTTTACTCACTGGGCAAGGAGTATTGTGACTAAGGCAGTGCAGATAAGTCAGAAAGATTTATCTGGAAGAGGCTGACAAGACACACTAGAGGGGAACCAGAGCAGAGTGAGGATAAACAACACCCCAAGGGAGAAGTGACGAGGGTCTGGGAGGGTGGCAAGGCTGGGAAACCAGAAGGGCAATGTGACTTCAAGACACAGCACAGAGCAGGGCAGAAAGGACTTGAATGGATTGTGCACAGTGAAGGGTTGACTGAAAGAACAAAGAAGACCTCAAGATAGTGATCTGGGGAAGAAAGGATCATGGTAGCGTCAATGGCAGAAGTTGGGAAGGGGAGCTGGTTTGTAAAGGGAGGTTGATTTGTTTGGTCATGCAGGAGTGCTCAGCACTGCTCTAGAGGCTTGGAATACACCAGTGAGCAGAACTTCTGGAGCTTTCCTTCCAGAGGACCGTGGCATGAAATAAGTAATATGTGCACAACATAAGGGTATTAGAGAGCATTTGAGGATGATTTGTGCAACAAAAAATGGTTAGAACAAGGTGAGAAGAATTATGGGTGTGTGGGTAGGGAACTGCTGTAATTTTAAGCAGGAAGGTCAGGCTAAGCCCCACAGAGAGGTGCTACTTGAGAGGCGAGGGAACTGGCCACGCAGATATCTGAGAAGAGAACAGAGGGAACAGACAATGCAAAGGCCTTAAGGCTGGAGGAGCGCCTGGCTTGGTGAAGAACGGCAGGAAGGCCTGTGTAGGTGGGAAGGAGTCCGTGGCAGGAGCAGGGGGGAGGTCAGAGAGCAAAGCAATGGCTAGAACATGGGGACTCTGAGGCATTCTAAGCACCTTGGCTTTCATTCATGAGTGAAGTGGGGGGCACCGCAGGGTGGTCAGCAGAACAGCGTGTTACAATATTGTACAGGAAGGGGGTGCCTGGGTGGCTCCATCGGTTAAGCGTCTGACTCTTAATTTCGACTCAGATCATGATTTTACGGTTTGTGGGATCGAGCCCCATGTCAGGCTCTGCGCTGACAGTGCAGAGCCTCCTTAAGATTCTCTCTCTCCCTCTCTCTCTGCCCCCCCTTCTACCCCATATCTCTCCAAATAAATAAATAAAATTAAAAAAAATAAGAACAGTGTACAGGGAGAACAGGTTGAGGCAGGAGGTGCTACTGCAGTGACCCCAAGGAAAGATGAAAGTAGCTCAGACGACAGAGGTCACATTAAAGGTAGGAAGATGCGGCAGATGTATCTGGAGAAACAGTGAACATAATTCCCTATGAGAGGCTGAATGTGGGTGTAAAAGAAAAGAAGTCTCAAGGACTGTGGTCATGAGATGTCAAGTTGGTAGACAGATAGACAAGTCTGCAATTCTGGAAGCAGGTCCAAGTGAGATATAAATCTTAGACACTGGCACCTCGGCGGTATTTAAAGCCATGAGACTAAATGCAATCAGTAAAGAAAAGACGGTAGACAGAGAAAGAACGGAGACCAAGGGCTGTGCAGCACCCAGCATCAAGGGGTGAGGAGGCAGAGGTTACCTGCATGGGTGACTGTCCATGGGCGAAGCAGGAACCAACTAGGCAGAAGGAAAACCAAAAGAGAGGTTGGTCCTGGAAGCCAAGAGAGGAAAGCATACCAAGGAGGAGGATTGGCTCTGTCAAGGGCTACAAATGGGTCTAGTAAAATGAAGACTGACCAGCGAGGTCAATGATGACCTGGACAAGGACAGTGTTGGAGTCAGGAGAGCAAACATAATGGGCTTATGAGGAAATGAGAGAAGAGAGGTGGCAAAAATGCACAGACAGGTCTTCATGGAGTTTTGCTGGAAGAGAATATAAAGACACTGGACAGTGGCTAGTGAGAAAGTCGGCCAAGAGGACTTTTAAGGATGGGAGAGACGAGAGCATGTTCTCAAGATGGTGATGATGATCATGAGATCATTTGAGGAGCATGAACGATTCCTCCCTACACCCCCCCTCCACACACATACACACAGGGCTGACTCCTCACCTTATTTTTATCTCAGTTTGCATGTTTCTTTCTCAGGAAAGACTTCTGCAACCACCTGTTCTGACATGGTGTCCCTTGTCCCCCAGCTTCCTCTACCTCAGGCCTTTATGTGTGTCTTTCATGGCACCTCTTCTACTCTGCTACTTTAGCCTTTCTCGTGCAGTAGAATGCCAGCCCCGTGAGGGTAGGGACCATGCTTGTTCCACTCACTGTTCTGTTCTCAGTGCCCAGTTCAGAGTCTCGCATGGAGCAGGTGCCTGGGGTTCGGGTGGTTTTTCCTTTTACTAAAATTGTTGAATGAATGAAAAAATGAATAAAATGATGCCCACATAGGCAGCTTTTTATTTTTGTTTCTTATTTTATTTTAGGTGGTAAAGTAGAGAAATGAAAATAAAACCTATGTGTTTTGCAAGACGGGGTAATAGCATAATAAAAAAATATATAAGAGAAAATAAAGGAGATTAAGGACAAGTCCAAAAACACCTGAGTAGAATGAATGCTAAACTGAAAGTAAACAGAAGATGCTGCAATTATAGGAACCATAAAGGTACAATCAGAGAATAAGGAAATATTTTCAAGGAAGATCAGCCTGAGTTCCAGAGTAAAGTTGAAAACAATCAAGCAGAAGGCCTTAAGCTATGCGAGTTTATAGCAATGATCAGCTCAAATTCAGTGCTTTTAATTCACCAATTTCTTCTACTTCCTAACAAACCCTTACAGTTTGTTTTTTACTATGCATAACTTCCTTATAAACTTTAATTTGGCAACTCAAGTTCATGAATCCATGGGGGGATTTTAAATATAATGTCCCTCAATGAATATCAAAACGTAATTTATTTATACCTTTTGGAATTTTACAATCATCGTAAAAAAATGTAAAATGTATTACGTAGTTTCCTGCTTTCTTAAACAGACCTTTTAGATCATCACTGTCCTAAGGGATGCCATAATACAGCCCTACCCTGTACTCAAGGCTATGCTGAAGTGGTGACTTCTCACTCCTGGAATCTGTATTGTCACAAAGCTCCAGGTGACTCTGATCCACGGTCCTATCTGGGGAACACACTCTCCCTGCAAAGGCCCTAAGCTGTTGGTTTTTCTAGGTTAGAGTTTGGGTTTTTCTTCTTCTGTCCTTGCTGTCAGCTCAGGGCTCATGTCATCTGATTGCTCCCCTTAACTGACTGTGAACTGGAAAACCAGATCCCGCCGTGTGCCGGGAGATGCCTGAAACTAGGCATATACGGGCTCTGAAAACACGGCGATTTCTCCTACAAATTAAGGGCCTAAATGTTAGTGTCTGGACTTGACAACATCTACTTGGGCTATGCAAATTTTACTTGTATTTATTTTTCTTCTTTCTGGGTTCTGGGCCACATTTCAGGTCATAAGAGCAGTAACAGCAACTAATGTTTAAAGGACACTTTCCCAGGCTAATTTGATTTAAACCTCATAACCTCCCTGTATATAGATGATCCCCATTTAACAGACAAGAAGTTGAGGTACAGGGAGGTTTCACAGCATCCTCAGATAAGTGATGGCACTGGGCTTGATACATGGGAGCTCCCCGAGCCTGCTGAGCAACCCGTGCATAAGGCAGTAATGCCATCTCTACACATCCCTGAAAACTGAATTCAAACCTACTGCAACAGAAGTGATTAAAACTATAAAACTATAAGCTTTTTAAAACTGTGAGCATCTTCTGCATCATTCTTTCCCAGACCTTAATTAGATTTTCAGTTTATCTGTTGCCACTGAGTGCATTTAAATAACACATCCAGAAATCTACAGAAACATTTGTTTTTAGTATGAAGGGCTAACACAAGGTAGTCCAACTTTCAGGAATTCCTCTGAAACAAAAAATAAAATTAATATTTCAAAAAAAAAAAAAAGACCCAAAACTGCCTCGTCTAACAGGATGTATTATTTTGGACGATTTGCGTTATGTTTGAAACTTAAGTGTCTGCCCCTGGGGTGACACAGTGTTGTTAGAAAAACCATTATAACTCCTTTCCCTGACTTGTGGGTCCTGAAATTTACTACTGTAATTTTGCACGACTATAGTTTTGTAGTATGTGATCACACCGTTTAAGACATTACTATATAACAAGTAGTCACTGCGGGACCCACCATAGGAAGGCAGGCAGGCAGCGTTCCCACTACCCCCACTGGCTGCCATTTGACTGTGAAACTCCACATTTGCTGATGACAGTGTCAGTAAAGGCGTCCTGAATTTTCTTTTCTATTTTATTTATTTTTGAGAGAGAGAGAACATAGAAGCAGCAGAGAGAGAGGGGGACAGAGGATCTGAGGCAGCTCTGCATTGACAGCAGAGAGCCTGATGCACAGGGCTCAAACTCACAAACCGTGAGAACATGACCTGAGCCAAAGTCAAACGCTTAGCCGACTAAACCACCCAGGTACCTCAAGGCATCTTGAATTTTCAAACCAACACTCCCATCAGAACTGCAGAGCCCCTGGAGATGAAAATCCCGTCCTTTGTATATCGTGAGGTCGGGGGTGGGGATGGATATGGGAAGTCCCCAACCTGGCCCCACCTCCACCATGCCTTCACTAACTGGACCCTCTCTCTTCTATCCTCCCCGCCCACTGACTGCATCTCCAGCCCCGCTTTTCATTTTGGCAAACAATAGAAAGAAGAGATGAGAAAGAGTAAAGGGGTTTAAAGGAAAGATTAACATTCCAATGAGTGTATCTCAGATAAGAGATACACTACTCCCCACAGCTGCCAGCGAGAAGAGCTAGAAATCACGGGGCTTCATCTGCCCTCCTCTCCCCATGCCCCCATCCGGTCATCCAGGCCCCGCACTACCCATGAACCTCAAGCCCTCCTACAAAATGTGGCAAGCCGTGAGTAGACCAACACATAATACCATCCCCAGACCTGACCTTAAATCTGAACTGCTCTAATCTCCTACTGTAACTGCTAAATTACAATTTCTCCAGTGGTCAGGATCTCACGGATTCGCCTTCGGGTTTCCAGCACAAAAGGTATACATCTTGAAAATGTTCCAGAGAACCTTAGCAAGTGGCAATTTCTTTTTTATAAGCATGTGAGTACACTGTTATGCCCCCATTGTGTCTTTCTTACATTTGCGTGCTCAGCGGCTTACCGATCAAGTAACGCCAACAAGGTGAGTCGATCATACCAGACTTTAATCCACTTGCCAGGGAAAATGATAAACTTGTAAAACTGCTCTCGGTTGAATTTTCCTTGTGTCGAAGAACAGGACAAGTCTTCCAGATCCTGACTCAGATGCTGTTAGATACCAAAAGAAACAACAGAGGAAAGGGTTCATACTGACGTGTTATTGTCATAAGCCGACCTCATAGTAGAAAAGTATAGAAAGCAGATGTTCAAATTCTGAAATGTAAACCAACCTATTTCATAAAACAGGGTACTCTAAGAGAAAGATAATGATCAAGAAAAAGGGTCTTTCTTACCAACACACTTCCATTCCATTATAATGTACCATTAAATTTATACTACTCCCTTCAAAACACTGCTGTTAATTAAGGACAAGAAACTGCCACGAAAATAATTCTCATAAAAGATCAGAACTTAACTAAAGATCTTAAATGGCTTAATTTTTGAAAGGTATGCTATTTAATGCACCATTGGAATAAATGTTTAAATTTTACTGAGAGTAAAAAGATTTTCATTGCCAATTTTGTAGGTCATTGGGGAGGCCTGATATAGGAAAAAGCGGAAATATCTATAGAAAAAAATCTAAACCAATAAAATAGAAACAGAGGAAGATTTAATTCCAGGTTCAAAATGGTTTAATCCCAAATCCATTTCTGACTGGCTCAATTCTTGTGGAGAATAATTTAATTTTGAAAAAAAATTGGTCTTAATTGACTAACATACTTAATGAGAGACTGGCTCAAGGTTGGGAATAGGAAAATAAAAAAGAATATGGTGGACTCAGTCTGTGGCATCCTATTGCCTGTAAGAAAACACCTTTAGACATTTAACTGTCTCACAGACTCTAAACCAGATGCTGAATGCATTCCAGGGTCCGACGTGGGGCTAAATCCCAGGAACCGGGAGATCATGACCTGAGACCAAATCGAGTCAGGCACTTAATCAACTAAGCCACCCAGGTGCCCCTAGGGTACCAGGCTTTTTAAAAATAAATAGCTTCTGGGGCACCTGGGTGGCTCAGTCAGTTAAGTGTCCGGCTTTTGGTTTCGGCTCAGGTCATGATCTCACAGTTCATGGGTTCGAGCCCCACATCGGGCTCCTTGCTGACAGTGCAGAGCCTACTTAGGATTCTTTCTTCCTCTCTCTCTGCCCCTCCCCTGCTCGCTCGCTCTGTCTCTCAAAAATAAATAAATAAGCTTTAAAAAAAAAAAGCTTTAAAAATAGTTTCAGTCGATACTAAATCAATGCAAATATGTATCTTTTAAATGTATGTAGGGTATCACAAAACCCAATTCAGTGAATAGCTGTGTGGCTATGACCCAGTATAACAAAAAGGGCATTACCACTCGCATAGAAGTTCCCCGTGGGCCACACCTCGGACACTTCTCCTTCCCTCTTCCTTCAGGGATCACCACTGTCTTGAGTTTTGCGTTTATCATTTCTTTTCTTCTGTTTTACTCGGCTTATTACGTCCACAACTTCTATACTGTTTAGCTTTATATTTTTGAACTTCGTGGATATGAAATCACAGCACATGTACACTTTTGCAACTCGCCTTTGTCCCCCTCCATTCCACACTATGTTCCCGAGCTGTTTTACAGCTGTAGCATATCTGTTTTCACAGTCGAATAATATTGCATTATACGGACATGCCATAATTTACTTATCTGCTTTACCGTTGGATATTTGGGGTCTTTTTTTATTTTTTATTTTTACTACTACACTGCTATGACCATTTTTGGAAATGTCTCCTGGTACATATGTGCAATGATTTCTTTAGAACAGCCACCTAACATACACGTAGGAATGGAATTGCTAAGAATGCAAATGTTCAGCTGTACCACGAAGCAAATGGACTTTTCCAGAAAGCGCACAAATGCAATTACTAGATATGGAAATGTTCCATTTACTAGAGAACACCTTGGAAAAAATAAGGTTTCTCAAGTGATTCTATCAGTCTGTACTCCCACCAACAGCAGATACACATTGTGTTGCTTCCAATCCTCACCAACATTTGATAGCATCCGGTACTTTTTAATTGTTGCTAATCTGGCATATAAAACATTTCAATTTTATTCTAATTTGCGTTTCCCTCATTATTAGTGAGTTTGAGCATCTTTGTCCACTTTTAGTTTTCAGCTGCCCATTTGTCTTTTATTAGCTTATATGTGTATAAGTGTGCATGTGGGTGTATACATGTATATATATGATTAAGACTTTAATTAATCATGTGCATTACAGATATTTTCCCAGTTTATGGCTTGTCTTTTCACCTTCCTTTATGGTGTTATTGATAAACAGGGAAATTTAAGTGAAATATCATTTATCCGTTTTTTTTCCTGTAAAGTACAAAAGTTTTGCACTTGTTTATCAAATCACTTTCTACCCAGAGTCATTAAGGGTATTTGATTACATCATTTTACTTAAACTTATATGCTTTTGCCTTTCACATTTAAGTTATGAGCCTACCAGAAGTTTCTACACATAAGAGTCTGTTTCCTTTCTCATAAAAAGGACAATTGTCACAGTGCCATTTATTAAAATGTTCACCCCTTCCTCATCAGTTTTCTGGGGTACTAATGCCTATATTTTTGTGTTATCTTAAACTTTAAATTTTAAATTATATTTGCTCTGTCACTCTTCCCTTCATCTCCTCTGGAATTTTGACAAGGAGAACAGTAGACCTTCTTACCCTGATTTCCATGCGTCTTTCTTTTTTTTAAACAAATTCCTTTTTTTAGAATGTCTGTTTACTTATTTTGAGAGGGAGAGAGAGGAAGAGAGCAGAGGAGGAGCAGAGAGAAAGAGAGAGAGAGAGAAGGAATCCCAAGTAGGCTCTGCACGGTCAGCGCAGAACCAGATGTGGGGCTCGAACCCACGAATGGTGAGATCATGACCTGAGCTGAAATCAAGAGCCAGATGCTTAACCAACTGAGCCACTCAGGCACCCCTGACCTCCACGCTTCTTAGCCTTCTTTCCTATTTACCACTTCATCTCTCGGTGCTACATGTAAATATTTTTTTCAAATCTTACGTGTCAAATCTCCCATTAAATCCCTTAAAGTTTTATTTTTATTATGGGTCATTTCTAGTATCCAGTGCTTTTTCAGATCCACTTGGTCATTATATGGCCTTTTGCTTCTTACGTCTGCAATCTCTTCTTTTATTTCTTTATACATATGAAATATTCTTAATCCATATTCTGAATCTAATCATTACAATTTCCAAATCCACTGAGAGTCTGTTTCTGCTTTCTGTTGACTTTGCTGCCTCTTATTCATGGTCGCATGTTTTCTAATATATTTTATAACTTTTCACTTAATCGTATTTTCCTTGGATCTTTATTTGTATAAATTCTTTGACAGCAATATTAAAGCTCTGTTCTCCAGGATTAAGATGTACCTTTGTTACTGCTGGACATAAGAATGCAATACCAAGCCGGCATCATCTTAAAATAAACTCTTGGTGTGAGGTGTTTGGTTCATCCATGTGATCCTGGATGAATACGGGATGCAAACCCACACGAGGGTTTGAGGCAAGCAGCTTTCTATGCAGACCCCTTAGTGGAGATGGTGTGGACAGAGTGTGTTTAGTTAGTCCTAAGAGTAGGATGTGGCTTCTTGGAGCCAGATTAAGTGGAGAGGCTCCTGTTAGACTCGCTACGTTGTGCTCTTTGCCATTCTATGTGCAGAGGCAGTTAAAGGCAAACCCCCATCCATCTCCTTTGCTGTTGTCCACTGCTTTTCAGTAAGCCTTCTCTGGACACCACGATCCCCTGGAGATCTTCTATTTCGAATCTGTTTTGTTTTTGTTTTTGTTTGCAACTGTACTTAAATACACATACACACACACACACACACACACACACAGAATTTACCATCTTAACCATTTTTAAGTGTACCGTTCAGTAGTATTAACTAGAGCCATACTGTTGTACAACAGATCTCTAGAACTTTTTCATCTTCCCAAACTGAAACTCTGTCTCCATTAAATACTGACTCTCCATTCTGGACCCAGTCCCTGGTAACCACCTTCCTACTTTCTGTCTCTATGTTTTTGACTACTCCAGGTGCCTCCCATAATGGAATCATACAGTATCTGTCCTTTTGTGATTGGCCTATTTCATTTAGTGTAACATCCTCAAGGTTCATCCATGTTATAGCCTGTGTCAGACTTCCTCCCTTTTTAAGTCTGAATGTTCCATTTTATGTTTTCATCTGTCGAAGGACACTTGGGTCATTTCCACCCGTTGGCTATTGCAAATAATGCTGCTATAAACATGGGGGTGGAAAATCTCTTTGAGTCCCTGCTTTAGATTGTTTTGGATATATACCCAGCAGTGAAAGTGCTAGATCACTCTAATCTGTACTTTTATTTGTTTGCTTTGGCTCTGTATGTTTCCAAACAGGATTTAAGATAGGCTGTAATTTCCTGTCGGCTGACTCACATAAGACACAGGTAAGAAGGGCCGAGACCAGGAAAGGGATGAGGACAGTAAAGACGACAGCCATGGAGGTGGAGCTGCTTTTTAAAGGTCACACGCATTTCTCCTTGACTTATAAAGCAGAAGATTATACTCAGGCAGAATTTTTTCTTAATTCAGTGAAAGTCACTGGTGTCAAAGTGCCTGCCACACATACGGGCAGTGCACCTGCTTCACTGGAAACCAGAGCGAGCTCTCCAAGGAAACCAACTTTATCACCTCTTTGTTCCCAGATGCTAATTCACTGACTCAGCTATGGAACATGAAGTTATTCAGGTTATAAAATATTAATGCAAAAGGCACTGCAAGGGACAGTTGATCCATCATGAAGACAGTACAGAGGATGGCCATATACAGGACGGATTGGCTGTACGATTGCAGGAAAGTGGAGAGTGTAGGTGCTGTTTGCATCCCGGATCTATTCCAACATGAGAGACAACTTAGTGGAAACTGCCTGGTGTCAGGTCAGCAGGAAGAGCATCTTCTGTTAACGACAATGAATTTGTGCTTTACAGTAACCCTCCCCCAACAAAAGGGATCCTTTTCCTTTATGCTCCAGGGACAAAAAGTTCCAGTAAGAAATACATGCACAGGGTTACCATAGTTTACCGTTTTGTGGTCTTGGAATTCATGTCCGATGCGTAAACAGGTCAAGGGCAAGCAGCAGCACAGAGGACAGCCTTATTCTGAATTATAAGAAAAATACTGTCCTTAAGTTGGGGTTTAACATTACATACCTTTGCTGTTAGGAAAGGTCAGTTTAAAAAAAAAAATCACATGAAGATTACATCTACCTTTTGTAAGTTATTAAAGCCTGGCATATTGTGCTATTTATTGCTGCTTAAATAAAAATTCTTGTTGAAAAGAATCTCAGAATTTAATGCAACGGAAAAATGATTTGACTTCTATGTTAGTTCCCTAGTGTGGCCGAAACAAAGAGCCAGAGACTGGGTGGCTGAAACAATGGAGCTGTTCTGAAGGCTGGAAGCCTGTAACCGAGGATTGGTTTCTGCCGAGGTCTTTCTCCTTTGCCTCTTAATGGCTGTCTTCTCTCTGTGTCATCACATGGTCTTTCCTCCATGTGCATCTGCATCTTGATCCTCTCTTCTTAGAAGGATACCAGCCTGGGGCACCTGGGTGGCTCAATCAGTTAAGCATCTGGTTCTTCACTTTGGCTCAGGTCATGATCTCACGGCTTGTGGGTTCAAGCTCCACATCGGACTCTGTGCTGGCAGTACCCAGCCTGCTTGGTATTCTCTCATGCTCTCTCTATCTCTCTCTGCACCACCACCCCCTGCCCCACTTGTGAGCTCTGTCTCTCTCAAAATAAATACTTAAACTTAAAAAAAAAAAAAAAAGATGGATACCAGCCCTATTGGATTAGGGCTTGACCCTAATGACCTCTTTTTAACTTAATTACTTCTTTAAAAACCCTTTCCCTCCATACAGTCCTGTTCTGAGGTGCAAATCATCGCACAATAACTTCCTTCATGAGAAAATAAGCTTCATGGAATTTCATTTTTTGCCTTCAATACCAAGGACCCTCAGAGCTAAATGCTTCAGGGGATTAGAGCAATTATTCTCAGCCTGTTTTCTGTTACAAATTTCAAATTCAAATTTCTCTCATCATATCAATCATTCATTGATTCTCTCATCCAACAAATATTTATTGTATAGATTATAGAGGCCGGTTGCTATATATAATACATGCTGAGAATTCAAAGGATAACAAGACAGAGTTTCTAGCTTTAAGGAATTTAACAGCTCCTGGGGAGTAGACAAGCAAATCAGCCATGAGAACACGGTGAGACACACAAGTATAAACATCTCTATGTCTAGATATTTAGAAAAAGAGCGAGAAGTGAGCCATGGGAGCGTGTGAGGCGGGTAACACTGGAGAGGGTATGGAGTGAGGGGGTGTAGGGCAGTGTCCCCTGGAGAGCATCAGCAATGATGGCACTGGCCTGGGTAGGACTCACAATAGAGACAGAAAAGGAGTTCCAGGTCTCTGATTTATGTGAAGGCACAGACACGCTGTCCAAAGATGCACTCTTTCTGTCTCTGATTCGTTAATGAAGCCTTACCAAAGAACCACCGTGTCACATTGCCCGGGAGGTCAGGCTTGCAAGGTTTATGCTACTATTTCCAAAAAAGAAATTGTCAAAAATAGGGGGGCAGGGTGCAAGCTGAACACAAGCCCTTTTGAAGAAACAAGATAAGTGCACTGCTCACACTCCCCATATGAATCTATATTTAAGGCAAGTCTCCCTTCGTGAATCTGAATTATCAAGAACAACTTAAGTGATGGTTAGCATATTCAGCTTAAGAAGGTAGGCAAGTACTTATATAATACATTTCAGAAATAAGTTTTGGTAATATTAAAACATTTAAGAATGTAAACGTCTACCCCTCTCCCCCAAGACACCTGAAAAGTTCTACTGTTCAAAATAATGACCCCTTCTGGGGCACCTGGGTGAATATTGGTTAGGCATCTGACTCTTGATTTAAGCTCAGGTCATGATCTCATGGTTTGTAAGATCGAGCCTCACGTGGGGCTCTGTGCTGACAGTGTGGAGCCTGCTTGGGATTCTCTGTCTCCCTCTCTCTCTGCCCCTCCCCTGCATTCTCTCTCTCTCTCTCTCTCAAAATAAATTAATTAAAAATTTAAAAATAATGGCACCTTTAAGAGTTCCATATAACCATTAAAAAATTTTGATGATGTTAATCATTGCCACTGATTATATGGCATAATATTATTATATATTATCTCTAATCCTCAAAACCTTACAAGAAATCCTCCACATAGGTGCTATTATCCCTATTTAAAATGTGAGAAACTGAGGCTCTGAGAGGTCAGATCACTTCCCCAAGGTCCTCCTCTAGGAAGAGGGCTGAGGGAGGCTGAAGCCCAGTTTCTTTCTACAACCTCACCTAGGGGAACCCAGGTGAATCCACAGCTCAGGCAGGGCTCACGTGGCAAGGCGAAAGCCACCTGCACAGCAAAACACTTGTGCCCACGATATGTCTGAGCCCAGTCATGAAGAAACGAATCAAAAGCACAAATGTGAAGAGGAAGCCATCAGAAAAGGGACACAGACCAAAATAAGATGGGTAATAAAGGATATCAAACAATAATATTATTTAAAAGAATTGTAAAGTCAGATTTATGACCTTGAGCATGAATTGCTCTTAATAAAAGCTAAAATATAAATGTGGGCCTGTTACGTGGAGGAAGATAAGGGACCAGGTCAAGGCGACCGTCGATGTCGGAACAGACACAGGTGGGTTAAACGGGAAGCCTCCTCGGAAGGGGAGAAGTGTGTTGACAGCAACTGAAGAGACAGGTAGAGGAATGAAGAGGAACCACAGGACAGTCAGTAGTGCTGTGTGGCACCACGAGCTCTTCCTACGAGCTGTCACACCCAGCGCTGGGAAGGTGGGGCAGAAAGGGACTCTGGTGGCAGAAGTGGGCTCATGTGAAATCATGGCAGAGGCTTCTGGGGAAGGGGTGGGCAGAACTGGAAATCCCAGCAGTGACCAAAGGACAGAGGGAAAGGAGCGCTGGGCCGGGAGGGGTGCGGCCAACGCCGCAAATACCGGGACCTTCCGTACTGGTCTCCTCCGGTGGAAATTCCAAGGTTAAAGAATACGTGACCTCCAAGGTTTTCTACAGAGGTGATGTGATCCCAAACATGAGATGTAATGAAGTACCAAATGCATGCCCTGCACATACGTAGTGTTTCTAATCTGCTGATGGAATGCTGGTTAAATCTAGATATAAACAACACTTTGAAGGATAAAAAATATAAAACACACATGTGATACTATTATAACAGTGGCTCTATTTAGCAGCCAAAATTCCAGGAATCATAACAAATCATGTATATTCTTACATTAAAAAAAAAAAAAAACTTCTAAACCTGACAAATGAGGAATATGCAAATATTCATTTTTTAAGTCAAAATATACCTTCAAATAAATGAATATGGAAGCTGATCGGTGACTCTGTTAAGGTACTATAATTGGTGTCTCATCCGTCTTACCTGCTAGGAAATGTCAATATTCTTTGTAGACAGGATTGTTTATAAAATATTATATATAGCACGTCATGCAAATTAGATGTCTAGGAATATGTTTTTGCCTTTTAGAGATGTTTTAAATTTTAAAATATAGCAATTCAGGAACACATCATTGTGGGACAAAAATAAAATGGTATATAGGGTAAAAGGTGAAAGTCTCCGTTTTCATTAATCCTTTAATGATAGTAAACTGTGAAGGCAGTGCTACATTTATGTTAACCTAGAGGGACTGTCACCTAGATCCTGTGCTTTGGGGCATCTTTGCAATGCTCACTGATCAGTTTAGGGCCAATGAAATACGGCTCTCGGGTCACCCCTGGTAATAATAATGATGATGCCGATCCTACAGACTTCCATAAAGCCTCAGTTTACAGAGTGCTTTACATATACTACTAGCTCATTTCTTGGTGTGGGGCAGGGTGAATGGGCTTGAAGCCAGATCCAAGTAAGGAGAAAAAGAAGCAAAAAATGCTATACTCCCAAGGATCTGACACTGGCTACCCGTGGACTGGGCTTGCTCTCAACCAGCAGGATAATAAAGATGTTTCAAGCTGATTCCTCAAGTGCTTACTTATATAATGCAATGGAACAACGTAAACTTTTCAAGTCACGGGAATGAATCTGTAGACTGTACCCAATGTGCTTGGAAATACACAATGGATAAACTGACACACAGAGAAGTAGCAGTTTATAACACGGGTGCATGGAGGCTGTGATTGGGAATACTCGGAGCCCCTCAATGCTAATCTGGAGCACAGACGACAGAGTTCACCAGCTCCCCATGTGCCCCAAGCTCGGTCTTTCTCTTTGTGGTCAAGCGCTAAGCCCTGCAGCCAGCGTGATGGAACAGAACCCCTTCCCCTCGCCTGCCTCACACAGAAGAAGCTTCCACTCCTCCTGGAAGGGCACCACTTGCAGGGCTACCTCATTCATTTTATTTGTGCCAGGGAAGAACTTCAGAGCCTTTTCTCTGGGCTGAGCCCACCCCCGGTGGGGAGGGAAGTCCCTAATTAGTCTTGTCTCCAGAGCCCTACTTCCTACTCATTTTTGCTGCCCTTGTCTAAGTAAGCACAACTCACGTCATTGCCCCGATGCCTCCACGCTCCAGGACTGTGAGCACGCCCACTTTCGGGCTCCTGGCCGAGCCCTGGGCCGGCTGTGTGTCTGCCTTGCCTCAACTCCTCCGAATCTCAGCCGAGCTGCTACCTCACCACGGAAGCCTCCTGATCTGCGTCCCAACCTGTGTCCCACAGCCCCTGAGCCCGTCCTGACCATAACCCTTACCACGCATGGCTGAACCGGATTCCCAGTGTCTAAACTTCTTGAAGGCAGGGGCTGAGTCTTTGTCCCTGTCCACCCTGTCCCTGGCGCAGAGCCGACAGTGTGTAACCCTTCACTAGTTGTGTTTGGGATAATGAGCGGGAAACAGACCTCATTTTTAATTTGTGACCAAAACGTAATTAAATTTAAAAAACTAAGCAGTAGAAATGAAGGCTCATTTCTTATGGATCTTTGTAGATATTTCCTCTGCATCTAACTATGAGCCTGGATGGCACACTTCATTTTTCCACTTCTCTACCGACATATAGTAAAACTTTAAACTTTTATATGTTACTTAAAATGGTAAAAGTTAAAATGATTGAAGTTTGCCACTGAATTTGGTTATGTAATTAACAATGGAACACTAAATATAATTCAGCTTTTTATATGCTCATATACATAATCACGCCACTCAGAGAATTTTAAATGTAAAGAACAGTGTGACTTTCTGATTTATCTATGTTGTAGTTAGTTATTTCCCAGTTTCTGCTCTACCTGGGCTGTTTTTGAGATATTAAATCATTGTGGGTTTGCATTTCTGATAATCCAAAGTTCCTAGTTCCCCCTAGGCTCCACCATTCATTGAACCAATGACATTCACATCTTCCCAAACTATGTGGATATTTTTTTAAGTTTTTTAATTTACTTTGAGAGCAAGAGCATGAGTGGGGGACGGGCAGAGAGAAAGTAAAAGAGACAGTCCCAAGCAGCCAGTGTGGAGCTCAATGCGGGGCTCGAAGCCGTGACTGTGAGATCGTGACCTGAGCTGAAACCAAGAGTCAGACGCTTAACTAACTGACTGAGCCTCCCAGGCGCCCCATATGGATATTGTTATAGAACTCTAACTCCCACTCCTTGGAGATATAATGCTGACATTCTAGAGGCAGGGGGCTGGACCTCCCCAGGTCTGTGTCAGGGAAAATGTAAGTTTCTCAGAGAAAACCCACATTCCTCAGGGCCCCTCCCCATGTACTTGAGCTTGTGGTGGGAACTGAGGCGGAGCTGGGCACAGAGTACAGAGAATGCAACTGAAGCCGGGGCCCACCGGAACATAGGAACGTACAGAAGAGACTGGTGAACCGAAGATCCTGGTGGAGAGGAGGAGGCCATGGAACGTGGGGTCCTCAGAGCTGGGGGCTTACGGCAGTGTCGGCAGACCCCAGTACTGCCCCCTAGCTGAGAAGGGGCTGTCATTCCCCACAGCACCACCAGCAGGCCCGGTGACCAGGATGGGGCCAGGCATCTGAGCCATGACCAGAGGTGCCTCCCCCCTCCACCGGCCTCCCGGGGCCCTCCTCCTGTACCCAGAAGCCCTGGAAAAGAGGAGACGGAGGTGAGACTGGATACATGGAGGGGAAGAAATCCCTAAAGACTGAGGTTTTGAATTAGCTGCATGCTTGTTCCCACAAAAACTCCTTCAAGCATGGAAGAGCTGATTCTCCTCCCCCTCCTCCTCCTCCTCCTCCTCCTCCTTCTTCTTCTTCTGCTTCTTTTTGTATTGTTTATTTACTTATTTTGAGAGAGAGGGAGAGAGTGAACAGGGGGTGGGCAAAGAGAGAGAGGAAGAGAGAGAATCCCAAGCAGGATCCTTGCTATTAGCACAAAGCCCGACATGGGGCTTGAACTCACAAACCGTGTGATCATGACCTGAGCCAAAATCAAGAGTCAGGCGCTTAACCGACTGAGCCACCCAGGCGCCTGGAAGGGCTGATTCTGCTTCAGTCCTCCCCACCCAGGCACCAGGTATAAGGACTCCAGAGCAATGTGCGGTCAGTGAGGAGACAACGTGACCTTTTTTTCCCACACCTCCAACCAGTTTCAACCCACTGTGGTATCAAGCATCTTTTTGGAAAAATTTAGTAAAGCAATCATGAAAACAAATATAAATCTGTATTATTTTTTCATGGGTGAGGCTGTCTAGGAGACAACAAAACACTGCCAGGAGGGAGATAAATACAGCAATAGAGAAACTTCCCACTAACTTGACAGCAGCCCTCAGCCCGTCCCAATGGAAAGCCACCCTCCTTCAAGGTCTAGCCTGGGGGTCCCTTCTTCTAAGAAGTCCTCGCCAGCATCTTTGTCCAAAATGCCCTGCTTGAATCTGTAGCTCTCTGTTCACGTCCGGTGGTACATCTTACCTCCTGTGTGATCTTCTGCCGTGAAGTCTTTGCTCCGACTCCCTCAGAATCATACTCAAGGTGTACCGGATGAGTGAATGAACATTAGTAAGTTGTCCATTGGTAAAATAATGGAAGCCTTCATCTTTTAAGCCCCTGGATGATAATGTCACCTGCTCTAAGAATAAAGTCTCTCTTTGAGTCAAGATTCTCTTTAAGGATCTCTGAATGTTTAATAAGAGCCCATTATAAATTAATAAAAATCCGGGTATTTTCCAACCATGGTGAGAAAAAGGCATCCTAACCTAGAAAGCCCTTGTGGGTTCTGTGCATCCTGGCAACCAAAGATCAATGTACATGAATTTCTAATGCACTTGGAAGAGCATGAAGGTAGTGGCAATTCTGTGAGTGCCAACGAAGGTACCTGTTACTTAAATGGCTTTGTCCCTACGTTCGTTCAGCAGACTACCATGCAGTGATAGACACACAACCTAGCAATGTAAAATTCAGGACAAGACCCAACTAATTCCATTTGGTAATCTGACCACGAATCAGGTTTCAAGATCCCTGCTTCTGGAACACTCACAGACGGCGAGGCTGGAACGTACCCGCGGGGTTTCTGATTGGGTCCTCCGAGCCACCATCAGCAACAGCTGTTGTTGGAGCGCACTGACCGCAGGGTCCCCGGAAGAAGGATCTTGACTCTCAGACGTGGTGGTGCTGGAGGAGCTGATCTGTATGTCTCTGAGGAGGGGCAAAAGGAAAGCTCTGGTTACCTTGAGGCGTGGAAGTCATCTGTTCTCATACACGAACACGAGGACACTAGGAATCCCCCGTGCAGGTAGTGGATAAGCCTTTATAACCTTTACAGATTTATATACACAGTCACGGGCTGGAATTTTCTTTATGCAGTGATACCTTCAGGCAGAAGGGCAATCATCTTGCACACGTGCAAATTACTCAGCTGTCTAGATCTGCAGTGCACCATAGGGTAGGTAGGCAGATGCCTAGTGTTCTAGAGATGCCAACCTTAATTTTCTACATACTTAATGGATGGGGAGATGATAGCAGTAGTTTCTACCTTCATATTTTGTGAAAACAATAAATAGCGGTCCAGACAGTTCCAAAGACAGCAATCAGGAAGAAGCACGGACTACCTACCATCTCTGCTACCTCCTCCAGCCCCTGACACGCTCTGCATTCCCACGCCTCCCACCCCCACCCAGAGCAGAGAAAGCGCACATTAGCTGCAAGGAATGTCTCCAGTAACTGGAAAAAAGATGCTACTAAAATAGTTGTAATCTACATCTAAAGAGTTTTATTGTCTTCAGTCATGCATAGGTTGACAGGACATAAATTTAAAGTCTTTCGTAAACCTCAAGTCTGGCATCTTTCCTTTGGCTCAGCAAGCACAAACTAGGATATACTTTTCCATCTGCTTTGCTAGCAAGGTGCTGAAAACTGAGGAGACAATGCTGACTGACCACCCTACAGTCATTTCTAAAAGAATTCCTACTAATACAGCTTCAATTTTATTTACTCATCCAAGACCATGGCTTCAGAAGAGAGACTAGGTTCCCCCCCACACACCCCAGTCCCATGGGTAAATCTTGGTCATTTTACGCTCATCACTTAAACTTCATTCACCCTGGCCAATACCTGGCTTTGGGAAGAAAGAAGGAAAAACATCCCATTTGTATATATATACATTTTTTTAAGTTTTTTAATTTATTTGTTATTTTGAGAGAGAGAGAGAGAAGGTGAAAGTGCACAGGAACAGCAGAGAGAGGGAGAGAGAGAGAATCTGTCAGTGCAGAGCCTGATGTGGGGCAAACTCAAACTGAGACACGACCTGAGCTGAAGTCATGAGTCAGATGCTTAACCAACTGAGCCACCCAGGCACCCCGAGAACATATTCTAAGAGGCTACTGTGGAGCAAAGGGGAGACGGCTGAGGGTATCAGGGAGCTCAGGCACAAGTTTTTCTACTTCTTAAAGGGTAACAAGAAACATTCAGGGCTGCAGCAGTCAAAACATCATCATGGGGGATAAGCCTGAGGACAGCAGAGCTGAGAGATGGAAAGAAACTCATTTCTTGATGATGACATCAAATCTCTGAAATAACCAACCTTGCACCGATCAGAACTTTGGACTTCCTGTCTAACCCGCTGTGATCTGGGGTCTTATGGGACTTGCAACCCAAACTGCCTCAAGAACGCCAACGCTATGCTAACATGATGCCTTTCAGACTTCTAGCCTCACATTTCATTATAAACTCTCTGACAAGTTTGTGGACCTTTCTTTTTCTTTAGTCCCTACTACTACATTCATAAACAGGTAAATACTTATTCTATCAGAACAGCATTTAAAACAGTTCCACTGGGGGCGCCTGGGTGGTTCACTTGGTTAAGCATCTGACTCATGATTTCAACTCAGGTCACCATCTCGCGGTTTGGGAGTTCGAGCCCCACGTCGGGCTCCATGCTGACAGTGAGGAGTCTACCTGGGATTCTCTCTCTCCTTCTCTCTCTGCCCTTCCCCTGTTCATCCTCTCTCTCTCTCTCTCTCTCTCTCTCTCTCAAAATAAATAAATAAACTTAAAGAAACTAAAAACTAAAAATAAATAAAATAGTTCCACCGTACACACACGCACGTCTCTCTACATTTTTCAGACATCATTTATGACTACTTGATGAAGGATTCAGTAAAGGCATTCTTGTAAAGAGCCATTCAGGAAATGTTGTATGTTAGAGTCAGGAGTGAAGGAGCAAAGCGAGAAGTACATGGAACTGCAAATTTAAAAATCCTATCCTTCCATATTTGGATGACTGTTCCACACACTGTGTTTGTGCTTCCTGTCTGGGGCAGTGGTGTAACATCTTTTAACTAACAGAAAAAAGCAAAAGCAGTTAGATTTGTAAAGGCAATGTGCACTCAAACTTTCTTGCTTCGTACTGAGCCCACTGCGTACTGTAATTGTGTTGTTTCATAGCTAAACTCAATAGGATCAAGACAGCTTCGCTCATACAAATTTGGCGAAATCTAAATCTCAGCAAATGCCAGCAGATTCTGACTGTGCTGTCGATAATGGAAGTGATGACTGTAAGCAGGTGGGAGTGGGATGGAAATGTGTGCTTCTGTGAGAAAAATCTTAGAAAGTGAATAGCGCCCTCTATCGCCAACTGAAATAAACTAAGACTGGCTGTTGGAGCAAGCTTTCCCTTGCTTCTGCTTCCTGCCAGGAAACATGAATCAAAGGAAGTGTTAACACACCTCAGTTTAATATCTGCAGATTACTTAGCATGGTTCTGGCAGTAAAGTAATAATAACGATAAGTAACACTTTTTTATTGAAGCCATTTAAAAATCTCATGTTAGAATCTAGGATTTGGGTTTCTTTTCAAAATCTTTTGGGTAAGTTCTAGAATTAAGCGGAACAAGGCTTGGATTATTGCTCAGCTAATTACGATCTGGTCTATGACTACAAGCCTTTGTTGCACTATCTCAAATCCTCGCCTGGAAAATAGGGAAGAAATTTCCTGCACGGGGGTTGTGAGAATCAAATCAGACTAGGTATGTAAACCACCAAACGGTGTCTCCTATGTATTAGACACTTAATAACCATACTTTACCATTTTATTTCCTTCTGTTGAAAGGGGACCTGACTTTGTTTACTCTCATATGAAACAGCAACATGACCCCTATGCTTTTCATACAAATATCATTAATTCCAATTGTTTCTCTTAGCATGAATGGGGGAAGAGTGTCTTGACCTCAACTCACACGCCATCCTCTTTATTGTATAAAAACAGACTCAAACATTAAGTTCCCTCTTTATGAACTTCTTTTATGAACATTGAGTATTCTAAACAAAGCATGATGATATTAAAAAACAAAAGCTCCTTGTTCTAGCTTTAGGACTGACATGGCCTCACCAGAAAACCTGTATTCGCATGTGTATATGGGCTTCTGATTCAGCCAGGAGGAGATGATTAAACGTTACAGTCAGCATTGCTCAAATGGAAGAGATTTCTTTCCTTACTTAAATGCTGTTCTCTGGGGTCCTGATGTTGTAGTAACGATAGATGTGCACCAGCTTCCCCAATCAAGAACCAAAGAGGCTGTGACATCACAAAAATCACGGAGTGGACAGGAGTCTTCCTACAAATCCTTAAAGAATGCCTGCCTATCTTCTTCTGCTTATAACTCTTCTCAGACTATCTGCTGCTTGTTTGCCCTTGGTTAGCTGTGCACTGTGGGCTGTACGATCATCTAAAAAGTCTCTGTTCTCCTAACTTAAAGCCAGAGATTTTCCCCTCATATGAATGAACATAATGTGAAAAGGCTGAGCTTTAAGAGATATTTCCTTCTTTGAAACAGCAATATTCCAAACCTGTCATAAAACTACTCTCTGAGCTACCATAAGATAATGCTTGCAGATCTGGTCTTGATCACCTGCTCTCCAGTGAATCTCTGGCACATGAGTTTGGTTCAGGGTGATGGAGTCGCTAAATCTATTTAAACTAGATTGAGCTCAGGGCAATAGCAGAAATAGTGGCTCGTGACAGAAACTACCAAAGCGGCAGCCTTTGGAGGATATAAAGACGGACCAGGGACCAGGGGCTAGTCTGGGCCAGAAAGGTGACTCTCGTACGGGAAGAGCTGAGCCTCAGATTGATGGGGACAACATTCCAGCATATTATACTCCCCAGTTTTCATTCATTTAGGCTTCTGCAAGCAACAAATAATGAAAATACGCCTGCTGCTTCTACATTTTCCCATTACTGTGGGAAAAAATGTTCTGAAATTCTTCCTTTTCCCCAGATCTCAAAATTATGGCCCCCCATCTAAAGAAGGAAGACCTCTTTTCCTGCTCATACTTCTTGTATTCCAGGGGGCGGATATGGGAACAAGCCACCCAGAGGGGCAGCCTGAAAATGGAAGTCACAGCCAAGCAATGTGCTTAGTATGTAGGATATTTAAATAAAGCAACCTTGTTTTAAAAACTATAACCTTTAGTTGGAACTTTAACGGGGATCCTAGATTGAGAGTCTGCAAACAGCTCTCACAGGACAGTAAAATTCATCTGTGCACAGGAGGAAAAGGAAGGAGAGAGACAGAGCCTCAGGCATGGCGTCTGCTGCCACCATGTGGCAGTCGCAGCTGCAGCCACCAAAATAGTGCATCAGCCCTTCCCAGGGAGTCGGAGAGGGTGCCACGAAACAGAAGTCTTTCTAGAATCAACCTCATAAACCTTCCATCCTTATGACTCCGTGCGTGGAGGAAAACTTCATCTCTCTCTCAAAAATAAACATTTAAAAAAAATTTTAATAAAAAAAAAATCCCCCAATAAAAATCCTATAAGCTAGTATATGTTCTAGAATGAGTCTTCCATTCAGCGGGCGACTACGCCTACATTTTGAAGAATAGAGACTCAAAATCAAAGTAAACACCATGTCTTTCCATCAGATTTCACCGGCCACCAGACAATATGCATTTTGCATGCATTTTCATCAGACTGCTTCTGACACTGGAAAATCTAGATTAATACTGAAGCACGGCTGTAGATCTTTCACAGAAGAGAGCTGTGCTATGTTACTTGGAAGACTGCATAGACAAAAGAAACGTAAATCTTTGCTGAACAAAGAAAGAACTTATCAGGCTTTAATTGCAAGATCTGCAGAGGACATCTGAAAAGTCCAGGCTGCAATGAATCTTCTAGATACAAGACACACTTCAACTTCCTAAGCAGAGAGCTTACCTCAACTCTGATTTTCTGGGCAGATGACTAACTTTATCTTTCTAGGGAGTTTGGCTCATTTTAGGCTCTGAGCTACTGAGTCAATCCTACGTGCTGGCTAATGAATTTGTCCTCTGAAAGGTTTTTAAGTAGCAATTCTAAATGCTGCAATTCAAGCCGGAGTTCCCTCGTTCTAGTATCTGGGGAAAGTAGAGCTATGTTAGAGAGTGTTACCAAAGGTACCTGCTTTACGGACAGCTATTGCACAGCCGGGAAAATGCTGCTTACATTTCTTTGGCAGTTAATGAGAAATACGCTAGTTCCCACAATGACAGTGGGGCCAAGGAGGGAAATTTGTTTCCTCTGCCGCTTTCCTCCAGGAATCCCCAAAGAGACATGGAAGTTACATCGCAAACAATTCCCTATTCATGCTTGGGAGTCAGGGATATAAAACTGTCACAGGGCGACTGGACTTAACAATGGCAGAGAGGAATGGCTTTCTTGCCAATACTAAGAATCAGTGGTTTAATGGCCTAGTTGGAGGCAATCCCAGCCACTGAAGTTGCCTTGCAGGGAAAAAGCTGCTTTTCCAATATCTTCCATGGCTGACTGGCTTAGCAACAGCCCTAACTAGGAGTCCTTCCAAGTTCAAAATCAAAGTTTATGTTTACTGTAGTGAGAACTCCACATTCAATGGCATTAAAAGCCGGGATACAATATTAAAGTACCTACTCTAAAATGTCCACAGAGGCCAAAATGTTGGAACACGGCAGGCTGACAGAGAGTGTGCAAAGCACTTAGCCACCTTAACAATCTCATAAAGTAACTCGTAAAGGGGCTGGAGTGAAGGCCTCCACCGAGGTCAATTCAGGGTGCTCTGCCCTGCCAGGTCACAGTGAACTTGAGCCCCTGGCCCTACGGCTCCAGTTTGTAGATAGTAACAATACCCTTGTGGCAAGTACTGTCCTAAGACCTGCATCTGCCTGTTATAGTTCACTTTCAAAGCTGCCCAGTGAATTGATTACTGTATCATTTCCATTTATGGATAAGCAAATGGATACTCAATAGAGTTAAGCAAGTGGCTCAGTGTCAACCAAAAAGTCCCCGTGAGTGTTGGAACTGAAGCCTGGATCAGCCTAAGACTGAGACTCGTGTGCAGGCTACTCGGTACCAAACCTGATGGCCCATCACAGCCCCCTTCCATGAGGACACAGAGAACTACGCCCTGGAGAATGAGTGGAATACAAGATGGGAAAATCTAATGTCAGCTGCACTCTCTGATTTCTCTGTACAGTGGTTTAAAAAGTCATTCTGCAGGGCTGTATTTCATTTAGTTATTTTCAGTTTGGGGGCTTTTTGGGGTTCATTTCCCCACTTACGAAAAGGAAAAGGTAATGCTCTATAATCAAATGACCAGGCAAACTGCTAGAGTTTCTGGCTCTTTCATCCCGAGCACCACAGGGTGAGGGCGATGTTGTCTTGATGTTCCCATGTTCACCAGACTGTTTCAGTCTATAAATAGGTTGAATTGCTGCTGCAGGTAGAACACAGCGCACACTCCTCAACCAGGCCTCTTGGTCTCCGGGACTTGACTGCTTCTCCGATTCAGCTTCTCACCTGCTCTCGCTGAATGCTCAGCTGCTCTGTGCACTGTCCAAACCCCATCTGGGCTCGCTCTGTCATTTCCAATGATCCAATGTGACTCAATTCAGTATTTACTGAACGTCTATCCACAGAGGGCTAAGTGAGGGCTCTAAAGGCACTGGTCAGAGGCACTTTTCTCTACACAAGTACAGTCTAGGAGGGACGGGAGTCCTACACAAATACATGAGAACCAGGGAGAATGTGGTAAGGCCTCCTCTGTCAGTGACACGGAGCAGCCGATTTATTTTCACAGCAGGGACTGATAAGATAAAGAAGTACAAAGAGGCAGATTGTAATTTGTGCTTTGAGAGATGATTATTCCAAAGGGTAGGACTGAATGGAGAAGGGCAATCAAGGTAAAGAGGAGCAGATGCTTAGAGAGGAAGGGCTGAAGGTCGGCCAGCATGGGCTTCGTAGAAAAGAGGGATGAGGGGCAGGGCGGCGCAGGGGTGCGGAGGGCGAGCTCAGTGCATGCCTGCTGGGTGGTGGGGGCCACGTAAGGGCATCTCTGTAGGGTGTGTGTTTGCAGGTAGGGCTGCTTCACAGGAAGTCTCGGGGCGTGGGGTGAAGGCCTGGGCTTCAGAGCAGGACTGGACAGCCAATAGTCCCCAGGCCACAGTGACCACACACGTGTCATCTGTGGCCTGTGGTATTTCAAACCAATTCAAACTGATGACGCTAAGCAAACGAGAACTTTACAAATAAATGGGGATTTTTAGCTCCTTGTGGAAAATACCGGAGAATCCAGTAGGGCCGGGCTTACTGAGCTGGTCTAAGTAGATTAATGCCCTCCAGCGGCCTGCAGGAGCCGCCACTCCTACCACGTGACACCGGCCACTTCCGCCATCCACACTACCTGCCTGGGAGCCACGGGGCTCTGAGTCCGTGGCCCCTGCTGAGGCAGAGGAGCAGGGAGGGAGACCCACGTGCCTTGAGCCCACTTGCTAGCCACTGAGGTTGAGCACGTTTTAGTCTTATTTCCTTTTCTGTGAAACGGAGCAAATACCACCTGCCTCAGTTGTGTCTTGCAGGTGAAATGGGACAACTGATGACTTGGCAGAGTGCTTCGCACATAATGCCTATTTAACAAGCGGTGGTGGCCACCACCAGAATTATTACAGGGGCCAGGAACCGCCATAACGCTGCTTCCCACAGAAAGACCAGAGGTGTGTTGGAGCACAGGAGCAAGGTGTTACCTGGCCCTTCCACGTTTACAAAACCCTGACCTGCTGGCCTTGCACTTGATCCTCTGCCTTCTGCTCCAGTGTCATTCTTTTATTTTTTTAATTGTTTTTTTTTTTAACTTATTTTGAGACAGAGAGAGAGACAGAGTGTGAGCAGAGGAGGGACAGAGATAGAGAGGGGGACACAGAATCCGAAGCAGGCTCCAGGCGCTAAGCTGTCAGCATGAAGCCCGCTGCGGGGCTCGAACCCACGAACTGACCGCGAGATCATGACCTGAGCTGAAGTCGGATGCTTAACCGACTGAGCCACCCGAGCACCCCTGCTCTGGTATCCTTCTTTACATTACAGATAGAGGACGCTCTCCCCCATGCGCACGCCCCACACACAGCGGTCTGTTCATGCAGGGACTAAAATACTTCAGTTGACTTGCTTGCTTTTATCCTATTTACAACAGTTTTCCCTTCATACAACCAAGTCAGAGATGCCAAAATCATCATTACATCACAAACTTCCATGAAAGCCAAGCCTCATTATGAACCCAAAGAAATGAGGCTCCCATGACAGATGGCATAGCTTCCACTGTCCCTAACTCTAGGGAGGACTTTTAGACTGTTGGAATATCCAGCAT
Source organism: Hyaena hyaena (assembly GCF_003009895.1). Lineage (NCBI taxonomy): Eukaryota > Metazoa > Chordata > Mammalia > Carnivora > Hyaenidae > Hyaena > Hyaena hyaena. Next base: position 1,048,607 of record NW_024080951.1, on the reverse strand, counting down.
AAGCTCCTCAGACAGCAGTCGAAATCCAGAAGACCACAGGACTCTGCATAGCACTCAGCTGCTTTTCCTGAACAGGAGTTAACCAGATGGCAGCCCCTTCTCCACTTCTCCAGAAGAGCCGAGGGAGCCTCTTCAATGCTATAACTTTGCCGAGTGAAGCGATGGGAGTTTTGTTCTCACGCATTCAACAGGAAGCACCGTGCATCCCCTAGGCCCAAATGGGCCATTGAGTTGCCACAACACCCCATAACCAAGTCCCCTCTGAACAACTAACTTATTTCAAAGCACAGGCAGTATAGACAGCATGGATATTCTCAATGGTCTGTACGTGTGAAAGCAAACATGTATATTATTCCATTTTATCTGTGAAGCACAAAGAGAAGATATGCATGGGCATGTGCCATTCTTTCCTGGGGCTCTTAAAACCAATGCCCTGCCCAATTACCTTGGGGACAGGGCAGGTGGCCAAAGACTTAGGACCTGGCATGGGAGGTGCTGGGCCAAGAAACCTCAATCGGCATGTTCACATACAAGAAATGCAGTGATGACCAGGGACCTTATATAAAGTTTTTCTTGGAGTGGAAAGCTGCTTCTACAAAACTTGACCATTCTTTTTTTTTTTTTTTTTTTTAACATTTATTTACTATTGAGAAACAGAAAGAGACAGAGAATGAGCAGGAGAGGAGAAGAGCGAAGGGGAGACACAGAATCCAAAGCAGGCTCCAGGCTCTGAGGTGTCAACACAGAGCACTCCCTCATCTGATGCAGGGAGTGAACCCACAAACTGCGAGATCATGACCTTAGCTGAAGTCAGACGCTTAACCAACTGAGTCACCCAGGTGCCCCCCATTATTCTTCTAAGAGAAGCTCAGTAATTAATTTAATCGAATGATTTTACCAGAAGAAAAGTCCTCACGGGGTCATCTATTGATTTTTGCTGCCCCACATCCATCCACCCTGCTCCAAATTTACCCCTAAAGAGCCACCCCCCTGCTTCCTCAGAGGGAACTTACAATTCCAGTTCTGCACATGAACGTAGAGCTCAGCCAAGTACTGGCCTTGGTGCCTGGGCTCAGGGAACGTGGTTCAGCCAGAACCAAATCAGACTCAATGAGATTTATATTGGGGTTCATGGGAATAGGCATGTTGTCCTTGCTGGACTTGAATGAGAGAAGACATAAGGCCCACGGCTACTACAGGCATCTTCTGACTGCCAGAGTGGGGTATTTGGGAGTGGTGTCAAAACACAGGAGCAGGAGAGAGACAGAGAAGGAAAAACCACACCCTTGAAGACAGCTACAAGATGTCTCCGTTACACGACCCCAAATTCCCAAGGTAAGGAGGACTTTTGACTTGGATTCTCTCAGGTGTAGCAGGAAGGGGGTCTAAGGAAGGGTATGTACCATAAAAGGCAGAGCTTGGGAAGGAATAACCTGAGGCTGCCCAAGGGGTTCTCGGCACACACACATTCAGCAGCCCCAGCAACCACCCTGGCCGGAAGCTCTCTCGCTCTGAGTTAATGCCCTGTGGCAAACCGAAGCCCAGGCAGCTGTGGAAACAGAGCACAGGCTACACATAAAAGAGCTCTAATCTGGAGAGGAAATGCAAGGGAGACGAAAGAAAGCATGACTTGTGGGAAATTTAATAAAGGGAGAGCAATGAATGGGGGAAACTCAAGTTAGCAGGTGGCTCTGCGTGAGGCGAAACCTAAGGAGGTAGATAGAGCCTGCTAGAAACCTTGCAGGCCCTCTCTCTGGTTCTTATTTGCACTCTGTATGTTTTTAACTTTTTAAGGCTCTAAATGCATGCCTTTATTCTCACTGGCATTACCGGCAAAGGCTATTAAAGCATTTACAGAGGGGAAGTAAAGCACGTTTACCCATGAAGATAATAATAGGAAAGTCTTGAAGCTTTATTTTGGGATAAGATAGGGGGCCTGTCATTGTTTTAAATTTAGTTTAAAAACACTACAGCTTGCAACTGAGGATTGCAGGATAATGTGACAGTTTTCCATGCTGCATCCATGTGGAATTAAGTATTTGGCTCGAGAAGGCTGCCATCTTAGATGCTTCAGTCCATCAAGCCCTGTAAGGAATGTCCTGGAGGCTGGGGCTCACGTGAGGGCAGCAAACCCCCCTCTTCTCCTGGGTCTCCATTCACATAGGGACTTTGTGTGTCTTTTGGCTGGAGAGAATTTTGTTTTCTCGGTGATTTTTTTGTTTTGTTTGTTTTGTTTTTGGTATTTGAGAGAGAGAGCGAGCACATGAGTTGTGGGGAGAAAGGCAGAGGGAGAGGGAGAGAGAATCTTCAGCAGACTCCACACTCAGTGCAGAGCTCAATGTGGGGCTCGATCCCACGGCCCTGAGATCATGACCTGAGCCGAAATCAAGTTCAACCGATTGAGCCACCCAGGCGCCCTCTGTCTATTTAGATAGGAACATGGGCAACCCAGAGACAGAAGAAGAATGGAAGGCTGCAAGTAATGGAGAATGACAAGGGGCATAAGGCAAGGTGACAGGCTGCAAACTCCCCCCAAATCAGGTGGGACATGCGTGATGTCCCTCGGGCAATCCTGGCTGCCCAAGAACAAAGGGGGGTGGGGGGGGGAACAAATGGTTAACTGATACAGATCACAGTCCTGCAGGGCCTGAGCCTCCATCGCCCCTCCATGGTGATGTTTACGGCAGAAGGAAATGGCCGATGGAACTCAATTTCCTTGTAACCTGCAGCCCACCGACACACGCTTGAGGCCGGCAGAGTCAAAGCTTCTCCAGGAGCTCCCTACTGACTTCATGCTCGTGCTTTGCTGGGGCAGAAACAACCTTCGCCTGACAGCAGCTAGGCCTCCAGTATCCCGTGAGCCCTTAGCACATGAAAATCTCCCTGGAAACTTCTGCTGGACTTTCCCTCCCCCAACCCCACCGTACATAACCCGTCTCTCCTCACGGTCCCGGGACAGCTCTTTCTGCCCCCAGGTCCTGCCCCCTGCTTTCATAACATCCCTTTTGTGCACCAAAGACGTCGTCAAGATTTCTTACTTGGTTGTTGGCTCCGGACACCACGAACCCTACTGTCACCCCCTCCCCCTAGAAAACCTCATCAGAGAATATGCCTGTTTCCCCTGGACACAGCAGGCAGCCTCAGGGCCGGGCCCAGTGGGGCCAGCGTGGCCCGGGAGAGCCACCACCTACGACACAAGGTGACTCCACGGGAGTGGCTGGCACCAGCGCTCTTACGCAGCAGTGGCAACAGCGAGGAAACACCCTAACGGGCTGGCGCACAACAAAATTCCACTTGGACACCAGACGGCAGGAGACACAGACTTTCTTCTAGGCTCGCAGGAGGCTCCTCCTTGGGTCTGCCATGCACACCTGTGCAGGAAACTTGGCCCCAGAGCACTGAACACAGGCTCTGGAATTACGGTTCCCGTACCTCCCTTTGAACTCCCCAGACGTGAAGCCTGAGGCATTCGAATCACACCACAGAGGACTCCCATAAATCTTCATACATACGTGCAATTCTAAAGGAACGTACGTGAAAACTGTGCTTCCACACTAAAGAGCAGGCAACTGAGGTTGTCCATGTGAATTCTCCGCAACGAATCTCAAAGTCCAGGGTGGACAAGGAATTCCGCCCGCCACTAGTAAGGTTTACAGCTTGCCCATGAATCCGGGTATATTCCAGATGCACAGGCTAACTCAGTATCAGACTGAAGTAACGTGATTTAGAACATGATTTAGTAAGTTATGCAATACATTCTGAAGGAAGGAAAATAGGGAAGATGTTTAGATGATCTATCTACAAAAGAGCTGGCTTTCATTACTGAGGGTGAGAACTAGGCTTCTGGTCCATTCCTCGGGACAAATCTAAGGCCGGGATCTTGTGCTGTACCATCGTCCAACCACAAGGGAGCACTGTTGCTTGCACAGGACTCCTCTCTTCATATTTACATGCTATATTCATTTTTGGACGTGGCTACTGCAAAAATGACTCCGTTTATTTTTTATTTTTCTACGATGTCAGAGTTTCTTTTTCTCGCACACAAAACCCACGTGCTTCGACACCTACAAACGGGTTAACACATTCATTCTACACCAGGATCCTCACTTCATTTGCAGTCAGACTAATTTGCATGCCGCCCAGCAACCAGAGTGCCCCCAAACCTGAAACCAGACCTCCACTTACCGAGCTCGAGAGAAGCTGTCATAATTTGATGGCTGATGGTGCAAAGGGCCTTCTTTCTGATTTCCAGACTTTAAATAACAGGATCTAATTTCCCCTAGAAAACCATGAAATTTCAGCGAAGAGTATTTAGGCAATATTTGTATACGATCATTTCAGCTTATACATTTTTCAAGTTAGAAGGAACTCATTTTGGACTGTTTTCATAATAAGATGGTAGTCTAGGTCCATTCTTTACATTTTTCCACAGATTTTGTAACTAAAAAATCTTCTTGATGTACCTAAGAGTATGCTCAGACAAGTTTGCCTCAGTCCTACCAATTAATTGCTTTTGATCAATTAATTTGCACCATCCCTTAATTCACTTTTATATACATTTGACCCTGGGACAACTCAGGGGTTTGGGGCATGGACCACCCACACACTTGGAAGTTCATGTGTAACTCTGGCTCTCCCAAAAACTCAGCTACTAATTAACAGGGAAAGCCTTACGCATAAACACAAAGTCATTTAACACACATTTTGAATGTTCTATGTTTTATATATTGTCTTCTAATAATAAAGTAAGCCAGAGAAAAGAAAATGTCATGAAGAACATCATAAGGAAGAGAAAATACATTTATAGGACTGCACTGTATTTATATGAAAAAACAAAAACAAAACAACAGATGCGTGTAAGTGGACCTGTGTAGTTCAAAGCTCTGTTGTTCAAAGGTCAGCTGTTTTCAGTTCATTGTCTTGTACATTTTCAATATGTGTCAGTATGACGAAACATACCAGGCCCATGTTTCTTTGTATCATGTGCTAAAAGAGGCTTCTCACGCGCGGGGATTTGACTGGTGGAGCGCATGAGACCTTCCCCACCTCGGAATTCGCAGATGAGCTGTGGCACAGAGCACTGACTAGTGTGTCAGCCTGGTAATGAGGAACAGCAAGAGATGGAATTAATTTGCAGAGTTAAATTAGTCTGCTAAAGAGGTTCCGGGTATTGAGGTGTGAAAATCAGTTCACTTTGTAAATGTAAATCGTCTCTCCCCAGAATAGGCTTGAGGAGTACCTTCTTCAGGTGACATGGGTGCATAATTAACTGTGTTAGCAGAAGCTGAAATGGAGGCTGAAGGACAGGACCTCAACGTGAAGGCTCCTCCCACCAAGAGATACATTAATAAGGAAGACAACACCCCCCTGGAGGCTTTGATATGTGTTAATGTTGTTCTTTAGAGTGTAAAAGACTTCTTATAAGTCTGCCGATGCAAAAACACTTCAGACCACAAAGGACTGATGTATAGATAGGGTAACCATATCATTTATTATCCAAACCAGGATCCTTTTGAGAGTAAAATAACAAACATTACTTGATGTATTAAAAACATTAATTGATGTTTTGAGCCAAAAACCCATGCTCAAAAAACAAGGATGTATATCACTTATCTACAGAACTTTGAACTTGCCACTTAATATTCCTTCCTTCCTCCTTCCCTTCCCTTCCTTTCCTTTCTTCCCTCTCTTTCTTTCTCTCTTTCTTCCTTCCTTCTCTTTATTTTTTTTCTTTCTCTATCTTAAATCCTTTTTATAACAAAGCACTAAAAATATATATCAAGGTCAGATTTTCAACATACATCCAATAAATATTTACTAGGTACTAGGCATTGCTTTCCTAAAGTTTACAGTTGTGAGGGGGGAAATACCATTAATCAAATTATTATAGGTCAATAAATAATTAGACGTTATAATAGTATCAAAGAAGGAAAAAAACATGGTTTTAAGAGCAAAATGCAAAGGAATCTGACTAAGTCTGGGGAGTCCAGAAAAGGTTTTCCCGAAGAGCTTTCTTTAGAATTAAGATATGAACGATAGGGGTGCCTGGGTGGCTCAGTTGGTTAAGCGTCCAACTTTGGCTCAGGTCATGATCTCACAGTTCGTGGGTTTGAGCCCTGTGTCGGGCTCTGTGCTGACAGCCAGCTCAGAGCCTGGAGCCTGCTTCAGATTCTGTATCTCCCTCTCTCTCTGACCCTCCCCTATTCATGCTGTCTCTCTCTCTCTCAGAAATAAATAAAACATTAAAAATTAAAAAAAAAAAAGATACAAACAATAAACAGCACAGTGTGGGCAGAGGCCATGCTATGTGCAAAGGCCCTGAGGCAGGAAGGAGATCACTCTGCTCTGAGAACGTTATATGTGAGCAACCATAGGATTAAGTCTTCCTGTTCCAAAGTCTAGCGCTGAGGCTAAGAGACTATGTGGGCCTCAGAAAGCCCAGCTTTATCCCTTCTTCCCCGTCAGTACAGAGCTCTAAAGACTTACCATGCTCATCAATGAAGACATGCATGGCATCCACAGACATGTCATCTTGCACAGATGTTTCAGGCCCACTGATGACTTGCAAGACAGAACTATCTTGCTGGGAAGTCACCCTGTAGATTATTTGTCTTTGTCTATTGCCCTGGAAACTTAACATATATAAGAGTTTCAAAAACTGTTCGGAGCTCCTTCTTATCCTTAACAAACCATTAAAAGAAGCAGCCACCAACTGAGGTTGCTTCACACGTTGCACGAACGTGAAGCTAAGTAAGTAAGTTACGCTCACAGGGTCGTGATCTTGGCAGGCTCAGTGAACACGGGGCTGGTGCTAGTGTGGTCTTGACTTTGCACGTCTGGTTTTCCTTGTTTGGAACTGTGTCCATGAGGTTTTTCACTTTCCTGGAGTTCCTCCTTTTTCTCCTGGGAGCAGTTATCTGAAAAACATCATTTTTATGTGTTAACATAATGTTAAACAAGAAATGAATGTGAAAGTCCTTGGAAGTAAGTTACCAAAACTGAAACAAGAATAGACAGAAAATCGACATAGCTCCTATGAATTCATAATGTGCTTAAATACATTGTAATTTTACTAATGATGACAGTACCCAAGTATATTTGAAAAACAGAAGCGTTTATATGTTAGAGACAGGTGATTTAGAGATCTATGGACACTGTGTACTCTAGATTCAGAGATGCCTTTGAAATAACCCGTGACCACTGGGTCACTGCTCAGTGGGCAGAAAGTCACCCATTTAGATTACTTGGGCCTGAAAGGTTCATAACTCATAAATGGACAGCATCAGATGAAAAAAAATAGTTACATAAGCAAACCTGGCTATTTGGGAGCAAGGCCCCTTTTGCCACTTTAAAATCTTATCAATCATTCCTTCTCCCTCATTCTCCACATCTAAGTTTTCAAGGTAAAGGTAGACTTAGCCCCTTCATAAAGTGGATATTCATTAAAGAGCTGACTTTGAACTATATACTTGGCACCGTGGAAGACACAGTGAGATGCAACACCTGCTCCTTGCCCCGGGGAATAATTTAAGGTGAAGAAGAATGCCAAAATCAATAGGTACAGATAGGTTCTTTGAGTTTCTGCAATCCTCTTTATTAAAATTTTTTTTTTAATGTTTTTTTTTAATTTATTGGAGAGAGAGAGAGACAGCGGGAGCAGGGGAGGGAGAGAGAGAGGGAGTCACAGACTGAAACAGGCTCCAGGCTCTGAGCTGGCAGTCAGCACAGAGCCCGACGCGGGGCTCGAACCCACGAACCGCGAGATCATGACCTAAGCGAAAGTCGGACGCTTAACCGACTAAGCCACCCAGGCGCCCCTGCAATCCTCTTTAAATAACTGACCAAAGCAAGAGTCATGATACCGTGATGCACAATGGAACCCACCCCTGAGGGTCAGCCCTTCCTTGTCTGAGGATACACCCCAACAGCCACTTTTCGGGTTAAAATAACCACTGTATCCCCAAGACCAAAGACACCAAGAGTTATGTTCTTCAGAGTAAACTGTTGTCTAAGTGAGTGGTTTGAACCCACAGGTCCTTTCAACACATGCCATTTGAAAAGGCCACCAAGATCTGCATGGGCCCGCAAAGAGTCAAATCATGTAAGCTCCCCTGGAGTATGAATCCCACGGGTACGTATATAACAGCGTTTTTCATCCTCAGCCTCCAGGCAATTAGAGACACATCGCTGGCTTCTATGTAAGTCCTGAAGATAAACATTCCCAGCGCATCTGTGAAACTACCATTAGAATTTCTTGGATCCAAAAATGTTTGCCTTTCATTCGACAGCTTGTCAAGACAGAAGTTTTCAGTTTTCAGGACACGCATTTGTGAGAAAGTGCTATCGTAACAAGTAGCGTTAGCCAGTGATCATATCACGTACAAAGTTGCAGAAAGGCGAAGGCAGACAGCTCCACCCCTTCGTGCTACACAAATCTGTCTCCTATTTATTCATGTCTCTTTCTCATATTTTAGCCTCTCCTCTTTTTTTAATTTTTTAATGTTTTATTTATTTCTGAGAAAGAGAGAGAGAGAGAGAGAGAGAGAGAGAGACGGTGTGAGCACAGGAGAGTCAGAGAGAGAGGGTGACACAGAATCTGAAGCAGGCTCCAGGCTCTGAGCTAGCTGTCAGCACAGAGCCCGACACGGGGCTCAAACCCAAGAACCGTGAGATCATGACCTGAGCCAAAGTCGGACAGTTAACCGACTGAGCCACCCAGGTGCCCCTAGCCTCTCCTTCTCTTAAATGAGTACATTGCATTAGTCAACGTTCAGACTACGTGTTTTCCTTTTTCCCCTTTAAAATAACACATTCACGGGACGTTTCTATTAAAACAGTGCATATTAACTGTATGTAATTAAAACTAGAGGAAAGAAAAAATTTTGAATCATTCTTAACCCTATCATGCTGATACAGGAGCCAGTTTGATACATACACCATACCTGTCTTTTCTGTTAGGCATATATTTTTTTTACAAAAATTAAGTTATAATACAGATATGATTTTATAACTTGTGATATTTATGGTAAAGTATCATAAATATTCAATGACATCAGATATTCTTATACCACATAAAAATGGTAGTTCTGTAATATTACACTGATACACCATAATTCATTGGACTAGAGCCCTATTGTTACAAATTTAGGTTGTTTCCACTTTTCCATACTTCAGATAATTCTTTTTTTTTTAATTTTTTTAACTTTTTTTTTAAATATTTTTTATTTATTTCTAGGAGAGAGAGACAGAGAGACAGCATGAGCAGGGAGGGTCAGAGAGAGGGAGTCACAGACTGAAACAGGCTCCAGGCTCTGAGCTGGCAGTCAGCACAGAGCCCGATGTGGGGCTCGAACCCACGAACCACGAGATCATGACCTAAGCGAAAGTTGGACGCTTAACCAACTAAGCCACCCAGGCGCCCCCATACTTCAGATAATTCTTCAAAAAGCGTCTCTACATACATTCATGATGACTTTCTTAGAAATTCTAGAAGAGACTGAATACAAAATAGTCAGTGGCCACACAAGATATATATATAAATAGAACTCTGACCCACAATCTACAGCAACCAGCTCAGGAAGCCAACATACTATGGACAAGTCAGACGTGTAGAAAGTCAGATGATTATTTCTAGCCAACAGTCCTGGAAGCCAAATGACAACCTCTGTAAGAAGCGGCCCCAAATGGCCAGGACTTGATTAATTACTGAGAGCCTTCCTGACTTTTATCCCTGCTTCCAGCCAGAGAGAGTCAAATATGTCCCGGTACCAATCACGCGGGATGCTGTAATTAGCCTGTCCCCAGTCTCCCCAGGCTCCCAGCAGAGCACACCTGAAGCCTTCCTTTTCTCCACTACAAAGCTATCCCACTCTTCCACCTGCCTTTGAGTCTCTCCCAAACACAGGTAATGGTGGCTGGCTCCCTTGCTGTAGCGAGCTCCGAATAATAGCCTTTGCTTGTCACTTGAGCAGTCTTTGTTTATTTCCACAAAGTTAAATTAAGCTGCACCAAAGCAAAACAAAAACACGGTTTTCAAAGGCTTTTGAGACATGTGCGGTTTTCCATAGCCTTGAACCTTAGGATATCCCCAAGCCCTGACGATAATCATAAAGCCCTTTGCGGGGAGGGCCTGGGTTGGAAATAAGAGTAACACACGGAGAACTGGGAAATCATGTATCTTTTTACAATCATGGAATGCTCAAGCACTGTTCCACTATCAAGCAGGAAAAAGGTGAGGGCGCATTGCCTACGCTGCTGCTATCATTAAACACTGCCGCGTTGTTTTAGAAATACACTCTGAAATTGGGTTTTTGTTTTTTTTTAAGATAATTTATTGTCAAGTTGGCTAACATACAGCGTATACAAGAAATCAGGTTTTTAGATAACAGCACATGACAAATTATTATGTAGTAATAGAGGAGCAAGAAGATATTACCGATCTCCAAGACGTAAAAGACTTACCTCCTTCTCTTTTATCCTTCAATTAAAAACCTCTGTCCTTTCCTGGAAGGGGTCAATAATCCACTGTAGCTCCTCCCTCCCTGCCATACAGGCAGATTCCTGAAAACAAGCCTCTTCTTTTCCATAGAAAACTACATAGCATCATTTCTTTGCACATCCCTAGATTTCCAATCTAATACCATTCAGATTGAATGTGGTTAGCTGGCAAATTTAAGAACAGAAACTTAAGGAGACAAATCAAATAAACCTAACATGTGACCTGAGGGGAAAATCAGAATAAAAGGCTGAAATTGATTATGGAGGAAGACTTTTTCCCTATTTTCCTAACTGAATCCTCACAGTAAATCTGCAGCATATTGTTACTCCTGCTTTATTGAAGAAACTGTGACTCAGACGGATTTAGTAAATTGTCCAATCTCACCCAGCTGGTACTGCGAAACCAAAATTTGCCCCTGGGCTCTGAGGTCCCAAAGCGAGGGCTCTGTCCACCATACACAAAGCTTCCTGGGAAGACACACATGTACAGACCCACGCTATCCAATATGGTAGCCCGTAGCCACATGTGACTATTTCAATAAGGTTATATGAGGAGTAAATGAGTTAAGATGAGAGTAACTATATAATTTATTATTCAAACTGGGAACACTTTTGAGAGTGAAAGGTGGCATTATAGTGGCAAAATAAGTATAAATGAGGACCCTGTGGGGCAGACAACAATATACTGTCATCCTTATTAATACACGTAAAGTGCTGAGGACAGTGCTTGACCTAAATTAAGAGCTGTGTGTTTGTTATAATTATGTTTACAAATTGGGATACGTAAGGCATCCTGCATACAGGATTTTATAACGGAACTCAACAGAAAAGTGAATTCATCTCACAGAAACGTACTTTACAATCAGCTTTCCCAGATACATCTACTCTATAAAGAGAGAGAAATCTATTGTTCTTGTCACTGTGATAAAATATAATTGCTTATTTCCTTGCAAATCAATATCGTGGCCTTCTAGGAAAGCCAAACATTCACTCCTATGTCTCAAAGCTCCTGCTGGCATAAGCCCATGTTAATATGTGCTCAACACACAGTTTAGTATTGGCACATTCGGCAATTATCAATGACACCAAGCAGCAATGGCCCAATATCCCACCATCTGCAAGACCAAATCACCGAAGGTAATTAACATACGTATTGCCTTCTTTGCATCATCACGACAGAAATTATGTGGAATCATACCTCTAAGAAGCCCTCTGTCTTTGTTCTGCTCCACCACACCATTCCTTTCGTTGGATGCCGCCAGCTTGGAAGTATTGATTGACTCTAATAGGGAGACAAATTGCAGGAAGTTGGATTCATTTGGCATTTGTCCTTCCTTAGCCTCTAGGTCAGATTTGGAAGTTGGTATTGTTTTTTCTTTATCGCCAATAATTTCTGCGGAACTTTTGCTCAAGAAGACATCTGTCCCGCTGTCCACGCTGAGAACCCGGGTGTGTCTCTTTTCATGGCTGGTTTTGCAAGATGATGGGTCAAGGTTAGCCTGGCCTTCCTTTGCCCCCTCAGACTCAGGGGCCGCATGAGGTGTGAATGGGGGTGCTGTTTCACAGCGGTCTCCTGTGGGGGACGGACTGCCGTCCTTTGTGGCATTTCCTCCTTCCCCAGACTCATAGCCAGAACACTGATTGGATGACGCCTCCACCATCAATCTCTCGGGAGTCCTGTCACCTCCACTGCCTTCGGGACACATAGCGCCTCCTGCCCCATCCTCAGAGAGCTCCAGCGTGATGACAGGAATTCTTCTCTGCACTGTGTGGGGAGGACTGGCCACCCCCGGGGCAGCCGGCTCAGCGTCAGACTTTAAACCGGCTCTCTCGGTGCCCATCACCTTCAGGTGGAGGGAGCTTTCCAGGTCTGTCATGGAGTTCGGAGTACTGCTCATGGTGATGACAATTTTAATGGGTTCATGCAGACTCAGTGGGTCTCCTGGTTGAGAAGTATCAATGAGAGTCACAGCAACCTCGCTATCCGAGTAGTCCACTTCCTGGTTCAAGGGCGGGTCCCCCTGGCGGGAGGCATCCAGTGACGCCCGTGCAGGCACAGGTCTGGCTATAACAGTGTTGCACTGAGGGCAGCTACTGCTCAGGCTGTCCGGAGGGGACTTGCTCTGCAGCCATTCCCGGAGGGAGCCTGGGGCGTAATTCGCGGGTTCTGGACTGAGGACTGAATTCTCACTCCCCCAGGGTTGGAAAGAGACTTCAGTTTCTAGTAAGTCGTACTGAGACAAAGACAAGTGTGGCAACTTCCTCAAGGCTTCTTTTTCCACTAAGCCGCCCTCAGATCTGTGGCGGAGGGGGGGCTGCCCCTTCCCTCCCCTCTCCTTCCCCTGATCGCTGGCTCCACTTTCTGCCACAGCCCGTTTCATGGGTATGACTGGCGGGGTCATGGTCTCCGGCGCGCACGCTTTATAGGCAGGCGAGCCGTCCGTTCTGATACCAGGTGAGGTAGATGACACTGGTGCTACAGGTTGGTCTTCTGAGAAAATGACACCTGAAATAAACCACAGGCACCTTCTTAGCTCCCGAAACGGGTGACTGATGTCCCGGGGCAAGGCCTCGTGATACAGGCGAAAAGCAGCACTATCAACCCATGCAACTGGATGCTTATTTTTATGCTTTTATTTTTTTTTTTAATATAATCTATTGTCAAGTTGGCTAACATACAGTGTATACAGTGGGCTCTTGGCTTCGGAAGTAGATTCCCATGATTCATCGCTTACATACAACACCCAGTGCTCCCCCCAACAGGTGCCCTCCTCAGTGCCCAGCACCCATTTTCCCTTCTCAACCCCTGCCATCAACCTCAGTTTGTTCTCTGTATTTAAGAGTCTCTTATGATTTGCCTCCCTCCCTCTCTGTTTGAAACTATTTTTTCCTCTTCCCTTCCCCTAAGGTCTTCTGTTAAGTTTCTCAAATTCCACATATGAGTGAAAACATGGTATCTTGTCTTTTACTGACTGACTCATTTCACTTAGCATAATGCCCTCCAGTTCCATCCACGTTGCTGCAAATGGCAAGTTTTCATTCTTTCTCATTGCCAAGTAGTATTCCGTTGTATAGATAAACCACATCTTCTTGATCCATTTGTCAGTGGATGGGCATTTGGGCTCTTTCCATGTTTTGGCTATTGTTGAGAGAGCTGCTATGAACATTGGAGTACACTTGCCCCTATGCATCAGCACTCCTGTATCCCTTGGGTAAATTCCTAGCAGTGCTATTGCTGGATGCTTATTTTTAAAATATCACCTCCATTCTGAAATTGTTCTTAAAATCTCTGCATTTAAAAATAATAATTCAGACTTTTAGCTTTTGCTGTTATGTGACCTTAGGAGGCAGACTGATATGTTTGAAACATGTTTGGGACTTATTGTCAGGAAGCTCCTGGCTCTGCTACTTACTAGCTACGTTATCTTGGGCAAGGTACTTAATCCTTCTAAACCAAGCTCCTCGGGGCACCTGGGTAGCTTAGTCAGTTGAGCATCCAACTTCAGCTCAGGTCATGAACTCGTGGTTTGTGGGTGCAAGCCCCACCTCAGGCTCTGTGCTAACATTCCAGAGCCTGCAGCCTGCTTTGGATTCTGTGTCTCCCTCTCTATGTCCCTCCCTGCCACCACCACCCCCACACACTCTCAAAAATAAATAACCATTAAAAAAAATTTTTTTTAAACCAAGACCCTCCACTGTGCTCTACTGACACTTTGGGCCAGATAAATCTTTGCCGCGGGCGCTGTCCTCTGCATTGTGCGACGGTTAGCACATTCCTGGCCTCTGCCCACTTGATGCCAGCAGCAACTCTGCCCTCAATCATGCCAGTGGAAAATGCCTCCAGACACTGTCAGACATTCCCTGGGGAGGACAGTCCCCCAGTTGAGAGCCATGGCTCTAACCTTCAACCTCTTACCTGCAAAACGGGAATAATTATAGCAACCTCTTGAGGCTGCCGTGAGGATCTGGAAGGATAGTACTAGACCGAAGGCCTGGCACTGGGCTTGCTGAGACCTTGTTCTGTGGACAATAATAACCTCACGCTTCTGATGTGATTCACCGATTTTCACAACATTTCTAAATTGTATCTGCAATACTATGATGGTGACCAAGGGGGCTCTGCCCTCCTAGCTTCCCATATCTGTTAGTGACCCTCCCGTTCCCTAAGCCTCTTAAGCTTGAAACCCTGGGGAAATCCTTTGGTTGCTCTTTCTTGCCAAGTCTTATGGTCAATCAATCAACCAACACCCAGTTTTCCTTCACTGCTATCACGAAGAGTGTTCTCCGGGGGCACAAGGGGCCTATTGTGAGGGTCTGCAAAGCCACAGGAAAACCAGGATAAGCAACCTGTCATTTACTCAAATATTAAAGGGAAAAAATAAATACAACTCTTGAGGTCATATAAGATATTACCTTATTATGGAAACAAATGGTCATGTGATGAAAAAGAATGAAACATTTTAAGACATAACAGTATTTTTCTAATCCTTGCCATAGGCCAATTCGGCCTATGACCTTCAGGTCTCAGGTGGCCTGGAGCAGGTGGAAATGTACACCCACTCCCCTCTCTCCAAGGACACTTCGGTAGAAAAGATTGAGTCACTACACTGCTGTAGTCAGAAGACCTTCTCTGACTCTAGTACAAACTCTGGGCCTACCTCTCCCACCTGGAATGTTCTTTCTCCTCACCCACTGGAGACCCCATTCAAGGCTTGTTTGATATCCCTCCTCCAACATGTAACTTCCCATGATCACCTAAACGAGAAATGAGCTCTCTTCTGAAATCCTTAAGCAATTAATGTCTGCAGAACTAAACCTTACGCACCATACACTTTTTAACCGGTAGCTTTGTTCATGTAGATTTAAACTACCTTCTTAACAGGGCTGCACAGTGTTGTAGAAAAACAACCATAGTTTATACTCAATGAATCCTCCAAATGACCCAACCTAATATCTTATCCACACTCACGAATGTTGGCTGATGATGATAGCGAAAATTATTTGACTTTGTAGCAACGCTATGCAGGTTATCCTAGTCTACAGAGTAGATATCTTTTCATGGAAAGAGAAGAACAGAAGGGTCTAGAAACATGTCCAAGTTCACCACTCTACTGATGGATCTACGACTAGAGCCCAGATCCCCTGAGTCCTGACTTGATGCTCCTCTACTCCCTTGCATGGCCTCTCTATGTGTACAGCTTCTTTGCTTGCCATTCAGATCTCAACTTGAAATGGTCTCATCAGAGAGGCTTTCCATGTGACCCCACAATATCAAGTGCACTGTTGAAAATGAATACAAATATTGCAGGAGAAATCCAAACCACCAGGCAGGGCCTGAGGAATGGGGTCTTGGGCTGGGTCTGTAAAACACATTCATAATGCATTTTTGTGTCGTTGCCTCCCACACCACACAATTGTGATTGTACAGATTTGTAAGCCAACAGGACCATTTCCTGACATACCAGATGAGAGGAAAGAGCACCCCAGGTTTTAAAGCAAATAAGGATTTAATGCAGACCCTCTGATGGGCACTTGCTTGGCATATTTGAGGAAGAGAAAGGAAGTCGTGAAGCTGGAGTAGATGAAAGCATAAGGAACATGAGACAAAGAGATCAGCAAGGCTGGCAGGGTCCAAAATATAAGCCAAAGCGGGGCATGTGGGTTTTATGCTAAGAATATGTGAACCCAGCAGAAGTCTTTCTAAGGGGCACATGACCTGATTCAGGTTTTTAAAAATAACCCTGCCTGCTGCATGGGGGACAGACTCGGTGAAGCACGATAAAATTGCAAGAGAGCCCTGGGAAGAGGCTGTTGCAGTTGATGAATGACAGTGCTTTGGACTAGGGTGGTAGTGGTGGACATGGAGAGAAAGAGATGAATTTGAAATACGTTTTGGAGTCAAACTGACAGGACTTGGTGATGGATGGATGCTAACGGTAGTGAGGGAAAGAGAAACCAAGGAAAACTCATCGGCTTTAAAGCTTTGATAACAGGATTGGCAGGGGGACTGTTTGCTGATGAGGACCAAAGCAGTGGAGATACAGATGTAGAGACATCAACTGAGAGACTGGGTGGTGATCCATTTAATAGGACTATTAGACCCCTGACCCAGGAGGAAAATAGGTGTAGGCAGCTGGATGCCTGGGACAGAAGTCCAGAGAGAGGTCAAAATTGGAGAAACAGATTTCTTTACTTACCATCATTGCACAGATGGTATTTTGACATGAGATCGCCAAGGCTATCTCATATCCAGCCTGGTATCTAGAGAGGAGAAAGGGGCCCAAGACCAAGGGTACTCCAACAGAGGAGGATCAATCAAAGGACACTGAGAAGGAAGTCAATCAGGAAAATGTGCTATTTTGAGAGTCAAGGGAAGAATTGGTCAACTACAATTGTATTGTATATAAATGAATAAAGCCACACCATGGCCTATAAATGGGTCTTTGGTGAACACATTAGTACATCATACTTCATTGCCTGCTTAACCCTGACAAAAATGACAATAATGAATTTCTTACCCGGAAAATGAAGAAAAATAGTTGGCCTAAAATGACTCCACCAAGACACTGCTTAGCAATGAAATCTAACCCAATACAGTCATTTGTTTTCTATCCTTGACACTTTAATTGTAAAAACATACTATATTTCAAATACACACACACACACACACACACACGCCAAGAAACAATGGCAAAACTACATGATCATGTCAAGAGAGGCAAAAAAAGCTTTTGACAAAAATCCAGTACCCTCTCATGATTAAAAAAACATTAAACAAACAGATTAGAAGAGAATTTCCTCAACCTGATACAGGCTGTTTATGAAACACCCAAAACTAACATCATATATAAAGGTGAAAGGCTGAATGGTCTCCCCATAAGATCAGAAACAAGGCAATGATATCTACTCTCATAACATCAAATAAATATTGTACTGGAAATTGCAGACAGGGCAATTCATCAAGAAAAAGAAATAAAAGGCAACTAGATTAGAAAAAGAAAAGCAAAGGATCTCTACTCACAGATGATATCATTCTATTTACAGATGATCCTAAGGAATCCACTAAAAAACTATTAGAACTAATAAACATTTAAGAAGTTTGTACAATATAAAGTCAATGTGCAAGAATCAATTCTATCCCATACACTAGCAACAAACCAGCTAAAATTAAATTAAGAATATAATTTCAGTTACAAGAGCATTTAAAAAATGCTTAGGATACTTAGGAATCAGTGTAACGAGAGTATCAGACTTATACACATACTGAAGACTACAAAACATCATCAAATGAAAGAAGAGCTAAGTAAATGGAAAGACATCCAAGTTCACAGATTGGAAAATGTAATATTGTTAAGATGGCAATTCTCCCCAAATATATCTACAGATTTAATAAAATCCTTATCAATATCCCAGATGCATTATTTGCAGAACTTGATAGTTCACATGGCAATGTAGAAGAACCACGACATCCAAAGGACTCACAATTCCCAGTTTCAAAATGTGTTACACAGCAACTGCAATCAAGGTGGTCTGATAATGCCATAATGATAGCTCAATAGACCAAAAGAATAGAATTGAAAGTCCAGCATAAACCCTTATATGTATATGGTCAATTGATTTTTAGCACAGTGCCAGGACAAGTTAATGGGGAGCAAATAGTCTGTTCAATAAATGGTCCTAGGACCACTAATAAACACGTGCAAAATAATTCACTTGGACCCCTACCTCACATCATACACAAAAGTTAATTTAAAACAGATCACAGAGCTGATTATAAGAGCTAAAACCATAAAGCTGTTAGAATAAAACATAAGAATAAATCTTCATGACCCTGGATTCAGCAATGGTTTCTTATATGTGACACCAAAACCACAAGCAATGACAACGTCAACAAGACAATAAAGTAGACTTCATAAATACTAAAAACTTTTGTGTTTTAAAGGAGCCCAGTAAGAAAGTGACAAGACCACTGACAGACTGGGAGAAAATATTTGCAAAAATATCTGATCAAGGACTTGTTTCTAAAATATATAAAGAATTCTTACAGTTCACTATAAAAAGACAATCTGAATAGAAACGGGGCAAAGAGGGGAGCCTGGGTAGCTCAGTTGGTTAAGCATTCAATTCTTGGTTTTGGCTCAGGTCATGATCTAACGGTTCGTGAGTTTGAGCCCTGCGTCAGGCTCTGTGAAGCCTGCTTGGGATTCTCTCATTCTCTCTCATTCTCTCTCTCTCTCAAAAACAAATAAATAAACATTAAAAACATTTTTTAAAAACTGGGCAAAGGACCTGAATAGACATTTCTCTAATGATAATGATGGTGACAACATCAATAACACTAGGCATTAGAAAAATAACTAATTTCACATAAGTCAAAGTCACAGTGAGATACCATTCACACCCACTAAAATGGCTATAAACAAACATACAGTGTTTGAAATCACAAGTGCCATGAAAGACATGGGGAAATCGTGACCTTCATGTATTGATGCTGGAAACGTAAAATGATACACCTGTTTTCTAAAACAATCTGGAAGATCCCCAAATGATGAAACACAGAGTAACTACGTGACCCAGTAATGCCACTCTTAGGTATGTATCCAAGAAAATGAAAACACATGGCCACACAAAAACTTGTCCAATGAATGTTCACTGAAGCATTATTTAAAACAACCCCAAGGGTGGCGGGGGGTTGGGGGGGGGGTACCTGGGTAGCTTAGTTGGTTGAGCATCCGACTTCGGCTCAGATCATGATCTCACGGTTCGTGGGTTCGAGCCTTGCATCGGGCTCTGTGCTGACAGCTAGCTTAGAGCCTGGGGCCTGTTCTCGTATTCTGTGTCTCCCTCTCTCTCTGACCCTCCCCTGCTCATGCTGTCTCTCTCTCTCTCTCTCTCTGAGAAATAAATAAAACATTAAAAAATTAAAAAAAAAATAAAACAGCCCCAAAGAGGAATGACCACAAAGTTCATCAACTGATGAGTGGATAAAGAAAATGTCATATAGCACTTAATGGGATATTACTTAGCAATAAAAAGAAATGAAGCACGGATATAAAGTTATGACACAGACAGCCTTGGAAACATTATGCTAAGTGAAAGAGTCCACATCGTATGAAATGTCCAGAGTGGGCAGATTCATAGAGACAGGAAGTACATTAGTGGTTGCCTGGTCCTGGAGAACACAGGGAGATTGAGGAGTGTGGCTAAGCAGGGCAGGGGTTCTTTTCAAGGTAAGCAAAATATTCTAAAATTAATTGTGATGATGGACATAAAACTCTGAGTATACTAAAAGCCATTAAATTACATACTTTGAATGAGTGAATGTCATGGCATCTGAATTATATCTCAATAGACTTGTTAAAAAAATCAAACAACGCTACTGCACCTTTTTTTTTTTTAATATTTTTATTTATTTCTAGGAGAGAGAGAGAGACAGACAGCGTGAGCAGGGGAGGGTCAGAGAGAGAGGGAGACACAGACTCTGAAATAGGCTCCAGGCTCTGAGCTGGCAGTCAGCACAGAGCCCGACGCAGGGCTCAAACCCACAAACCGCAAGATCATGACCTAAGCGAAAGTCGGACGCTTAACCTAGGTGCCCCGCTACTGTACCTTTTAACAACGAAAAGAATCAGATACTAGGAAAGTGTATTATGAGATTGGTCTAGGAAAAAGTTGAGATTGCTTTAGTGCAGTGCTGTTGAAAACACATTGGATTTAGCAAGCAGGTGTGGATCTAAACATCACCTGTGTATCTTACTTGTTATGACTCAAAATTTCATTCATGATACATTCAAGGTCTCTACTCCAATTCCTACTACCAGGAAGGCAGGAAGTAATTGTTTCAGTTAGAATGGTGAAGTTAAAAAGGGCCTAAATGGACACTGAAATGATGTAAAGTAATGATGTTAATAGCAACAGTAAGCTTGATCTGGAATAAGTAGCCTAATATGACAAAAAGTGTGTGTGTGTGTGCGCGTGCGCATGCGTCTCTGTGTGTAAATGGACAAAATAACACTGTCATGAAACTCTGCAAATAAACATTGGAAACATAAGTAAGGCTCCCTTCATTTCAGTAGTAGTGGTGTAGTAAAAAGAATTTGGGAAATCCCTTACATATTATTCTCATGGAATTTAGCTAAGTGATGAAAAAAGAAACTCATTTCAGGGTTTCAGACCCACTAATTCCAGCTGTTTTACTGACGATAAAATTTTATGCTGCTTTCAAAATTTAAATAAAGCATAAATTTCTCTTTGTAGTAGTACTACAAAAAATAGGATTGCAGAGAAAGGAAGGAGTTAATTCAGGCCTCCAAAAGGTCTTTTCTGAGTTTTCTGAAGACAATCAGAGGATAAGAAAATGAGGTCTTTGTAAAAACGTAAAAGAAAGATCTGGGGGCTTAAAAGAAAATTCCCAGAAACACAATGTGTAACTTGAAGGAAATGCAGTCCACGGAATGCTATGTAACTTCCTCTGTCATTTTTCGATGCAAGTATTACAATAAAAAGCTTGAAAGTCAATGGTGAATTGATCCTGTTTTATATCTGTGGTTGTTCTGAGCCACATGAAATAAACAAACTGGAGAAAGTACAATGACACATGATCGATAAAATATTACAATTTAGACGTAGATGTGATGTACAAATTCTGATGAGAAATAATGAAAACTAAGAGCGAAAGAAATGAAGTTGAACTAGCACTACGCCTTCTTAGGTACAGTTCATATTTTGAATTAGCTCACTGGCATTCTGTTTTACAAAAATGCTTTTCCACTTCCCCGAAGCTCATGCTGTGATGAAATATTAAATGGCAGTAATGAATACTCTACCTTTGAGATCTTCCACTGTTTCCTGTGCCGGCAACTCCTGAACAAACAGAAGAACAAAAATCAATACACGACTCGGCTCGACGCCCGTCTCCGGCAGTCAGCGGACCCGGAGCAGCGGTTACTGTCCTCCCAAATGGCGTGTGGGGAGGAGACGACACAGTGTCCGCTCTGCCCAAGCTTCTAATAAAATGAGGAGCAGAAGCGAATACAAATTACAGGTAAGTGCAGACACCCAGCAAGACCACCGTACTGTGATAAACGGGCATCTGACCATTAAGAATGTGAAAAAGAGAGAGAATAAAGGGCTCCTATTTACTACCACGGATAGACCCCAATAAAGTTCATCTGGAGCAAAGGGGATTTATTGACTTCCCAAGAGACAGGCGTGATTTAATGTGGAGATGTGGAGTGGGGCAGATGATTCTAGAAGGAGACACTACATATGTGGTGATATAGATGAATGACAGACAGGAGCGTTAGGAGAGGGAGGTCAAGGTCTGCCAATAGGTTCTTCTGGCCAGAGCAGCAGAGCCAGCCGGTGGGGCGGCCGACAGAGGCAGCCAATGGCTGTGTTTCCAGCACAAGACCGGGTGTTTATCTCATGGTCCCAGGGCTCCCCGGGGGTCATTTCCACACTCTGAGATGCGGTAAGCCACAGCACGGGGGAAGCACTGACAACTAGAATTGTACTGAACGTGCAATACCCCTGCACGTTCCCACCCAGGCAGGATCGACACTATGCAACGACAACGGCGTGCAACAGAAAAACACACACTGACCAGTGGCCCAGATGAGTGCTGAGAGGATAGGCTCCGCCCTCTGGAGCTGCAGCGCAGGGGAGGCGTGGAGAGGTTCCCGTGAGGCTCTTCCTTTTTGCCGTTGCTAATCTGCCTGTTATTGCTAATCCATGCGAGAAACACAAGAGTGGTGATGTCATCAAACAGAACTACGATGTGGTATTAGTCCCCAAACAATTCCTATCCTAGGTTCCATTTTGAAATCATCACCAGATACAAATTTTGTTTTTAAGGGAGAATAAAAAATATTACTTAAAAATAAGACATGCTCTCCTGAGGAATTATCAGAAATAAGGGCGAGGGACGCCTGGGTGGCTCACTAGGTTAAGCGTCTGACTTCGGCTCAGGGCATGATCTCACACTCCGTGAGTTCGAGCCCCCTGTCAGGCTCTGTGCTGACAGCTCAGAGCCTGGAGCCTGCTTCAGATTCTGTGTCTCCCTCTCTCTCTGACCCTCCCCTGCAAGCACTCTGTCCCTCTCTCAAAAATAAAAGAAAAACATTTTTAAAAAAAATTTTTAAAGAAATAAGGGCAAGAACAATGACAATGACACTCAAGAATCACTTTGAATATTTCAGTTGTATGCAATGTATGACTTCTAGATTAACAAACACCAAAGTCCTTTTTGAAAATACTCTGGCATGCACTAAGCATTTAAATGACAAGATAAAAGTGCTGAAGTAAAATACTTTGCTCTCTTAAGCCTCATGCAAATGAATTGAGGAGCATGGCATAAGGTCATGTTAATAGTTCAACCGTCTTGATTATCAATATCAATTTTAGGCTTAAGTGTATGGTTCAACAGAAGAAAAATATATAGATATCTGTCTGCCTATTCTGGTGTGTTTTCATAAAAACTAATGGATGGAAAACACTTCTAACCAATACTAACACATTTAAATTATGAATTGATACATTAACAGAAATGTTACCTTTGATTTTTGTGATTAGTGATGTGTTCCTCGTTGGCCTCTTTGTTTGGCTTTTCTTTCTTTCCAGAGGGCCTCTGCTGAATTACTTCTCCTTTATCAAACATGAGGTGTAGGCGATAACTGACCAATTTGATTATTGTGAAGAATATAGTCACTGAACTACAGTAAAAAAATACAGTGATGGCATTTGGAGGAAAAGCCTAGAGAAGAGAAAAGAAAGGAAAAATGTATTCATTTATAGGATTATCTTTTGTTTTCGATCTGAAAGCACTGTTCGACAACTTATTAAACATAAACTGAACAAGATTTCAAATTTTATTCATTTTATTAAGAGAAAGAGCTGCTCTCTGTTTACCTTAAAAAAAATCATTCTTGTTTCTCAGGTGCTGGTACTAGTTGCATTAATGACCAACATTTCATGCAGGTAGGAACCCCACAGAACAAAAGGTGTATTATAGTGAGACTTTCCATGCTCTACTAGTCATTTTCCATGGCCTGATCTGATCTGACTTCTACACATATGCTCATAGCAAAGGCCAGAGAAAGGCCTTTGAGATGATCTTTCATTTAACAAAGCAAAAAAGCCATGTTGAGAACAGAAGAAAGAAGGAAGGAGAAAGATTAATATAATGTCCTTTTCCTTCCTTCTTTCTTTCCTACCTTCCTTCCTTCCCTGTTCTCATGTTGGGTTAACATCATCAGACCATGGATTTCCCTAGTAGTGTGATCCAGGCAAGGAGTACAAAAGAAGTAAGAGGGGTATTTACATCAGTGTAAAAGGATCTGGGCCTGGAGATCATGGTGAAGATCAGTGCAATTCTGTCCAATCCCCCTCAAGAAACAGAAAGAATCACTGGGATCCACACAGCCTGTAGGATCCCCCACATACCTCCCTAGTTCTCTCCCAGGACCATAGGCCATTGCAGGTTCTCTAGTCCTTGCTAAACTAGGTTCTTATCTTTGAAGATGGAACTAGATCCCAGAGTATCTCAAAGGGGCTACCAAGGACAGCCTCAATAAACAGCAAGACCTTTTTATCCTTGCTGAAGGATCTCAAGAAATTCAGTGATGAGTGCAGCCTCTCCTCCGACCTGGAACTGGCTGGGCCTATAGACAACATGGCCCAGCCCCAGGCTGCTCCAAGCAGCCCCTGAGTAACCCCCCATGGTCCCATGAGAGTCCATCCATCACCTAGGTAAGGCCATTTCGAAGACAGCATAGCCAACAAAAAGAATAAAGGAAGAAGAAAACTATCACTAGCAAAGAAAGCTAAAGTAAAGAATTTTCATCATCACTGACTTGTTTTTATCCATGGGAGGAAAATTCCACAAATAAATATAAATTAATAAATATGTGAAGATTGATTGAAAGAAACAAAGATAGATAGATAGATAGATAGATAGATAGATAGATAGATAGATAGATAGACAGATAAGAGAGAAGGTCAGGTTCCCCACCCAGAAGCAGACAAGTTTCACGTTTACACATATATCTCCTGATGAGAAGCTGTGAAGAACCTCAAGCAATAGAGAGAGAAATTTAAAAAGAGAGAGAGTGATAGGGGCCACGAATGGTCCTCAGCACTTTTTTATAACACGTCTCTATATTTCAGGTCTAAACAATTTAGGCTGAAGCTAGACAGTGAGTTTAAAGAAACTGATAAAGGAAGAGTAAAACCCAGCAAATGTCCTGAGAACAGATTAGCATACTATCATATACAAATTATATTCAAATTTGTTTAAATTATAAGGTAACTGGGGCTTCACAGTACCCTGATTAGTAAGGGGGCACAGAGAGAATTCATGTTCACTAACTCTCCCGCGTGGTCCCCTGCATTCCCCAGCCTCCCTTGCAGTCAAGCTAGAGCCATGTGACTACTTTTGGCCAGTGGACTACAAGAAGTGGCAGGTGTCATTTCTAAGCCTAGACAATTATGAGCGAGGTGCCCCCCTCATCCCACTCTTCTCTTTAGTTGGCAATCTCTGATTCCGTGTTTTCTAGATGGTCCATGTGCAAGATGACAGAGCTCCCTTCAACGTGGGTATCTGGGTGACTCTGGAACAAGGCCCTAGATAGACATGTACTAGAAGTGAGAACTAACCCTTTGAGTCACTAGACCACTGAGATTTGGGGGGTTGCCTGCTGTGGCAGCTAACACTAGGAACCTAATGCTGGGGGCTCCATTTCCATGAGAAAGCTTCCATTCAAATTATATTAGAAACAAATGGTGGGAGAGGGGGAACATCAGGCATTGAGAAGGGAATGCTTACAATGGTGAGAGAGAAAAGATTACATATGGATACTGGGAAAATTCATTTGGAAAAAAATGACTTGCCATTAGATAAGAAGACGTATCACATGGGACACCAGGGTAGCTCAGTCAGTTAAGTGTCTGACTTCGGCTCAGGTCATGATCTCATGGTTCGTGGGTTCAAGTCCTGTGTCAGGCTCTGTGCTGACAGCTCAGAGCCTGGAGCCTGCTTCGGATTCTGTGTCTCCCTCTCTCTCTCTCTCTCTCTCTCTCTCTCTCTGTCCCACCCCCAATTGTGCTCTGTCTCTATCTCTCAAAAATGAATAAATGTTAAATTAAAAAAAAAGAAGAAGACGTATTACTTTTCAGTTGACCTCCATAAATATGGACTGTAGCATTGGCTTGGCAGTGCTGAAATCAAGAGAAGGCAAGAAATTACAATGAGGTTTAGTATCTAGTTTGCAACCCAGGTGAGAAAAGGCCCCTATCTCACCCTCTATGAAAGACCACTGGCACTTGGTCACATCCCCAAAAAGCCCATAGACCTCACCAGGCTGTAGTGAAAGACCTATATTTTACTGAAAATCTCTAGGGAGAGAGAAAAGGTTTTACAATATGCTACAGATGGCACATTCTTCCTTCCAAAATACCCTGCTCTCCTTTAAAAACCTCTTCCTTCAGTAGACCCTGCACACAGAATCTAGAATTCTCCCAAATATCCCTTTTTTTTTTTTAAAAAAATGCCATCTAATTATGCTCTGCTGGGGCTCCTCCATTTCTACATTCCCAGGGACATCACTGAAAATTACTTTCAAGGCCATTTTACTGCTGACATTATTATGCTCAATCAACAAAAGATCCCCAACTCCTAGGATTTTCTGTCCTTATAAGTATGGATGCAAGGAGAGGAGGAGGGCTTAGGAAGAGATGTGTCATGGATGATCAGTTTTAATTAGCTTTTAAGGGGTGCCTGGTGGCTCAGTCGGTTAAGCGTCCGACTTCAGCTCAGGTCACGATCTCATGGTTTATGGGTTCAAGCCCTGCCTCAGGCTCTGTGCTGACAGCTCAGAGCCTGGAACCTGCTTCAAATTCTGTGACTCTCTCTCTCTGTCCCTCTCCTGCTCACATGCTTTCTCTTTCTCTATCTCTCTCTTAAAAAATAAATAAACATTAAAAAAATTAATTGGCTTTTAATTTTTATCAGATTTCCCCCACCTCCTCTTACATTAGGTATATTCAGATTTTGAATAGAGGTTTACTTGTTCTAGGGGAAACCATAATTTTTTTGCTTTGTTTCCATGAACTTATCATTTTAACACATTCTAATTAACAACAGGAGGCAATATTTTTCAAAATGATATCCCTGACCAAAGAAAAGCTGCACGTTACTCTCTAACACATTAAGACAACTAGTAGTATAATAACTCATTTGACCAAACTGTTTCTGACAAAATTTCATGAAAAACAATATGCTGTTAGCAACTAAGCAATCACAAATGTAGTCATGTGCGCTGCTCATAAAACTGGATTTCTTGGAATATGGCATCTTCTAGAAGTGTCCGTCTGTGTGAAGACCCAGGCCATTTGCAGCTCCTTCAGATGGAAGCAACCTCTGTTCCTTCAGGTTCATAGCTCAGCCTCTCTCACAGGGTGTACCTACCCTTTTTTTAAATTTTATTTTATTGTGGTAAAATATATATAATATAAAATTTACCATCTTAACCACTTTTAAGTGTACAGTTCAGTGGCATTAAGTACATCACATTGTTGTACAACTATCACCACCATCCATCTCTGGGATTTCTCCATCTTTCCAAACTGAAAGTTTATACCTGTTAAATAGTAATTCCCCATTTCTCCCTCCCCCAGGCCTGGCAACCAACTTTCTATTTTTGTCTCTATGAATTTGACTCTTCTAGGTACCTCATCCTTGGAACCACACAGTATTTATCCTTTTGCGACTGGATTATTTCCCTTAGTGTAATGTCCTCAGTTCAGCCATGTTGTACTTTGGGTCAGAATGTCTTCCCTTTTAAGGCTGAATAATACTGCATTATCGTTCCTTACACATTTTGTTTATCTATTCATCTTTTGATAGACACTTGGGTTGTTTACCCTTCCGTTGTGAAGTGCTGCTCTAAACATGAGTGTGCAAATATTTCTTCAAGACCCTGCTTTCAATCCCTTTAGACATATACCAGAAGTGGAATTGCTGGATTTTACAGCAATTCTATGTTCAATTTTGGGAGGAACCTCCCTCCATGCTGTTGTCCATAGCAGCTGTATCATTTTATACCACTCTGGTTTTTAACTTTAGGTTCATGGTTTATTGCTTTCCATTTCTTGAGTAGCCTGGAGAGATCAATAATCTGGCTGAGTGAGGACTAGCTATAAATCATGCTGGTGTCCAGGGAGAATAAGACACTTCTGAGGGTTTCAGTGTACAGACATAAAGAAGGACCCTCTTGGGGGCTCAGCCTTTTTTATGTATATTTTATAAGGATTCCTCCTCGATCTACTTTCACAAACTAATTTTGAAGAAGGCTTCTGGAAATAATTTTATTTTCATCTGAAACATGAAGAAGCTGAAGCGTAAAGTGGGTCATACTTCCAAGTTGACCAGTACATATACCTCTTGTCACCTGGAAGGTACTTACCTAGCTACTTCCATGACCTGACAGAGAACCAAGAACTCAGACAGAAAAAAAATGTTTTTGTTTTTTTTTAATGTTTTCTTTATTTCTGAGACAGAGAGAGAGAGAGAATGTGAGCAGGGGAGGGTCAGAGAGAGAGGGAGACACAGAATCTGAAGCAGACTCCAGGCTCTGAGCCGTCAGCACAGAGCCCGATGTGGGGCTCGAACCCATGAACCGTGAGATCATGACCTGAGCCGAAGTCAGACGTTTAACCGACTGAGCCACCCAGGTGACCCATACAGAAAAAAATGTTTAAATGTCTCCTGGGCAGTGAAAACACATCACTATTAGAGAGAAACTCCTTTCCACTCCTATGGTTTCCAGGAGAGGAAACACAGCTGACCTCTCTGTGCTGCTAATTCCTTCCTCAGTGATTTCTGAGCAGTATTTGGGGGAACAGGAACTGGACGTGCCATCCCTCTGTCCCAGGACCCAGCCCTGACCAAGCAGGTGTGTGGTGGGGTGGCTTCTCTCCATATTGCAAGGTCCCAGCATCTGTCCCAAGTCAGAGAGGCCCAATGCTTTCCAGCCACTCCTGGCAGCAAGGGGAGGCTCCATAACTCTGTGGCTCCCAATTAGGAAGTCCAGCTACCTGCAGATACAACACATTTTCAAATAATAGCTTCATTTGTAATAAAGGTGATACCTGAACTCCATCTGCTTGACTCTTTGTCTCCCTCAAGTGGCTCAGGAAAAAGGAGGTGCTATTTGTTGGGCCACCAAGTCTATGCATAAAGGTCACGACCTTGACTGGAGCATGGGTTGGAAGCTTTGTGCTCTTACTCTAAGCATATTTATGTGGCATATAATAAGGCTAACAAATTTGGTCTCCCAACCCATAACAGAAATTAGAAGGCAGAATAGAAGAAGAAGAAGAAGGAGAAGGAGAAGGAGAAGGAGAAGGAGAAGGAGAAAGAGGAGGGGCAGGAGGAGGCAGAAGGGGGGAGGGGGAGAGAGGAGAGGGTAAGGGGAGACGGGGGAGTGAGGAGGAGGGAGGGAGAGGGAATAGAAGTAACCACAGTAATGTAACAAGACATAACAAATAACAGCATAGTGTTGGAAAAGTATTTTTCAAAAACTATGAAAAGAATGTCACTTGTATGGTCATTTTTTGAGACACAAACATGACTCAGTCATCTCTGGGGACATCACTACAGAAACATAATAAGATATCCAGGAGTACAAAGAAAATGTTCAACGATATTCAATACACTATCAGAGAAGGCAGGGGAATGTAAAACTATCAATGTAGTTAATGAGTTTTCCTGCTTTGAGGTTAAGCTTCAAGTAATTTAGAAAATGTTTTTGCTCAGCATACGTGGCCCCACGAATAAGGCGTTTATCTCCCAACCATAACATTCACATTGGTTTTTGCCATTTATGGATCATCAAGCTCTCCTCGACGGACACTTGTGTGTCCAGCGTCTTCCCTCTGGCTGCAAGGGACTGCCCAGTGTGGGTATTCACACTGTCCAGGGCAGACACGGGTTTCGGAATCCCCTCGTTCATGTTTCTGGAAGCCTAACCAGTGCTCAACTATTAGAAGATCCTAGGTTATTCCCAAAAGACAGGGTGCAGACTGAGTTGTCTTATCTGCTTTAGAGATCAGAGAGATCCCGTCTTGTTCATCCGTTTTGTCAAATTGGAAGAGCTTTGTCTATCGGCCATCCATTCCTCATTCAGTCATTCATTCAG
Organism: Hyaena hyaena; assembly: GCF_003009895.1. NCBI lineage: Eukaryota > Metazoa > Chordata > Mammalia > Carnivora > Hyaenidae > Hyaena > Hyaena hyaena. Next base: position 1,018,914 of record NW_024080951.1, on the reverse strand, counting down.
TACACAAATGCAGAGTACTGGGCTGAGGCATTAGTTCCAATGACTACAATGACTCCAAGGAGGTAGGACCTTGGGGTCCTCTCTAAGGAAACCATACTCCCTTGGAGGAGAAAATCAGGCCACAAGATGGAGAAGTACAGTCATTTCCCTGCATTTAAATTCGTGAAGGGATTTACAGGGTTTCACCTCCTGAATCACTGTTCTTTACCTATTTTGTGAATTCCCAATATGAAAAAACAACAAAAACCCCATTTAATACTTTCTCAGAAAAACCGGGAACCCTGGATTTTGCACAGAAACTGGAAGGACCTCAGCAGTCCCGTGGATCCCGGGCCTCTGATCGAGAAGGCCGGAGGCAGAAGTGTGAGAACAGCAAGCGGGCGTGTAGAACTCCTGACTGAACAGGGAGGGAGCCCAACGTGCGGTGGCCTCAGAAGTAGGCCGGCCTCGGGAATATTTTTAAACGATGAGGTGAGTGGAGTTGAGACATCTGACTGGTTCTCCAAAGACAGCCTTACTCATGTCTCTATCCTTCGGAGGAAGATGAACGAAACACATTCCCTTGGGCCTGCTACGTGACTGCTTTTGGGTCTGCTGTTCTGTCGCTCGGATCAGCTCTGATTTCTTTGAGCTCCAAGGCCTCTTTCTTTGTGTGCAGCTCTCCTAGGAGCAATGCTGGAGAGAGAACTGGAGAATGTTTGGATTGTCAAGGCCGTGCTACAAGGAATGATAAGACAGAAAAACAGCCAAAGGTTGAGTAGGTAGATCTGAGGCAGCGCGTGAAAATGAGAATCTGTGTGGGCTCTGAAAACCATTTAGAAAGCTGGCACCTGTAATTACCTAATCCTCAGTCTGTCTCCTCTTCTCTTAAAGAATATTCATGGTGGACAGCTTAATCAATGAATGCCTAGTACAGTCAAGAAATCTAGATGCGTGCTGTCCTTTCCATTTCAGATGGTCATGGTAAGAGGTAACATTTCATTTACATGTTTAACGTACACTGACCTAAATAGGATGAACCAATCAGTAAACTCATTGAACGCAAAGTGATGTCAATTTCGATACAATAATAAGCTCAAGCGGGAGTCTGTTCTGAGTGTGTCACTGAATATCAGTGTCATATGTTTCCTAACAGGAAGAAATGTGTGATTTTGAATTTAAAATGAGAATTTAGGGTGCCTGGGTGGTTCAGCCGGTTAAGCGTCCAATTCTTGATTTTGGTTCAGGTCCTGATCTCACAGTTTGTGGGACTGGGCACTGCGTCGGGCTCTGCAATGTCAGCGTGGATTGGGATTCTCTCTCCCCCTTCCTCTCTGCTCCTTTTCCACTGCTGCAAATGCACTCTCTCTCGCGCGCGCGCAAAAGAAATAAGTAAACATTTAAAAATAAAATAAGAATAATGTGAATGTTTACAAGATAGAAACTATAACTGATCGATTCTATATATTTGATACATAAATCCAAACTTGCACATTCATTTTCCATTAAGCAATTTTAGCTCTGAGTTCTTAAGTGCCCTCAAAACCCAAATGATAGAGAAAATGTTTACTGTCATGAAATTTCAAGAGTGTTTCTGTTAACATTTAAATTTAATGAATCAGAATATTGCATTTCTTAATTCTTAAGCAATATTCTTCAAAATCAACTATATGAAAAGATTACAATCGGTAATACTGCTGTGAGACAAAAAGGAATTGAATTGATAAACTTTTTCTCTACACACCATGCCTCACACGCAAGCAGAGGCTGCAATGTTCTCTAAGTCAAGGAAGGAGGGTGCTCACAGCTTACGGTGAGAGGCCCAGCTACAGGGGCTCCCTGTCCCTCTCCAAGTCTGCCTGCAGATTCTGTAATACCTTCCCTTGCTCCGCCTGCTTTCTGGCACGCTAGGAAGAAACTGGGCGTGATATGTCTCAGGATCCTTCTTTCCTTCTACCCAATGGCAGGCATCTTTAGTTGGAGTCTTCCACACGCCATAGCTTCCAAGGACAGCCCAGTGGGTTTCTGCCGCTTCCTCTTCAGTGGTGCTTTTCAATAGAATTTAAGTTCTACTGGCATTTGAAGGCCAGCAATTTCTCATTGCACAGTATGTTCGGCATGTCTGGCCCCCACTCTTTAAATGCTACTGTGACATTTAATTGAAATGCCGTGATAAAGTCATTGAGATGCACCTCAAAATGCTCCTTGCAAAAACGGCCAATGCTTCTTGGGGGCAGGTATCTCTCCCAGTCTAGAAGAATTGGACCTACTTATCATATAAGGACTAGACAATTGTCACACTGCAGTGAAGGCCACTAGAGTCATGGACATCACCCACTGATATTATATAATAATCTACCTCCTTCTTTTAGCCTAGAGTTTCTCAACCCCAGTGCTATTGACACCGTGGGCTGAGTAATTCCCTGTTGTGGAAGCTGCCCTGTGCACCGTAGGAAGGAGAGGCACCCCTGACCTCTAGACACTAGGTGCCAGTAGCAAACCCTCCAGTGTGAAAACCAAAATTGTCTCCAGACATTGCCAAACATCCCAGGAGGGGCTGCAGACTTGATCTCCTAAAAACCACCACGTAGCCCCATAAATGTATATGTGTTTACCTCACACCAAACACAGAGATAGAAAACATCGTCCCTATACTCAATGGAGTTCAGAGTCAAGATAGATGAGGAGACAGTTACAGGGTGGAGCGCCAAGTGTTGTAATTCCAGCCCATTGAAGCACATCCTGCCTGAGAGGTGGGGGTGAGGAACCGAGGAGATCATTTCAGGGCAAGCAGCTCTCTGTGGGAACCGGAAAGGAAACTGAGGAAGGGCAGGCACAAGGCACCCCCCATGAAAGCCCAGAGCCTTCCAGGGAGAGACACATGGCACACCCCATTGGGGGCACACAACAGGATGGCGGGAAGCGCCTCACACACCACAGGCTTAGGAACTCGGTCTGCTGCTCCACAGCTGAAGGCTGTGTTGGCGTGGAGGGGAAAAGCTGGTGTCTGCATTTCCACAAGACCATCGGTGTGCACAGCAGGCTTGGACAGAGAGGTGAGACGGGCCACGAGGAGGCCGGAAGGGGGCTGACCTACTTCAGGACCATCGTAGAGCTTAACGAAACCATTTGTGCGGATGCCCGCTGTACCTCATAAACTGATTTTCCACAAAATCCCCTCAAAACACTGTAAATTATGATATAAAGTATAACCGATGGCCCCTGCTCTCCTCCATCAGCATCAGAAACTCCAAAGACCCCTTTCAAAGAAACACCAGAGACGGCCAGCATCAATGGCAGGATTGTTGCCAGGGAATGACTACCGGGAAGGAGCTACATATGGTAAGTTGCCACTTTTTTTTTTTAAGTTATTATTTATGGAAAACAGTATGGCAGTCCCTCCGAAAATTAAAAATAGAATAAGCATATGATCCAGCAATTCTATTTCAATCCCAAAGAAGTGAAAGCAAGGTCTCAAGGAGACATGTGTGCATCCACGTTCCCAGCAGCATTATCCACAATAGCAAGAGGCGGAAGGAACCCACGTGCTTGTGGAAAGATGAATAAACAAAATGTGGCACATCAATACAGTGAAATACTATTCCACCTTGAAGATGGAAGGAAAGTTCGATACATGCTGCAACCCAGAAGAATCTAGTGGACCTTATGCTAAGGGAAATAAGCAACCACAAACACACACAAGTACTGTGTGAGTATGCTTACATGACACAAGAATCAAATTCATAGAAAGGGAAAAGAACATGGTGCTTACCTGGCACTCAAGAGAGGGGGAGCCTGAGCGTTGTTGTTCAATGAATACAGAGTTTCAGTTTTGCGAGATGAAAACTGCTCTGAAGAGTGATTGCACAACCACCATGAACATACTTAACCCCACTGAAACCTCAACTCTCAAAAATGATTACGATGGTAAAGATTTTAAGTTTTGTGCGTTTCACCCCAACTTTTAAAAGTAATTATTATTTTATAGCAGCTGAGATTACTCATGGCATTTTCCACCTGGGAAATAGGAACACATTAGCTCCCTCTGCCGGAAAACAGAGGCTTAGCAGGACCAGTCCCTCAGAATGCTCGCTGATTCTTCCAGATCTCCTCAAGACCAAACTGCATCCACTCAGGTGCCTGCTGCCCAGAGCAAGCTACAGCTCAAAGTCCCACAGAGCTGGCTGGACCAGAGAAGCGATGAAGCTGCCTACCGATTATTCACTTAGCTTCACACAAGTATGCACTGAAGACATGCACTGTGCGAGTGCTGCACTTGACGCCGGGGACGGAGCTGTGAACAAAACATGCAAACGTCTGTCTGTCTTCAAGGAGCTTCTGTTATAACACAGACTAATGACAACTAGTTACAAAATTAATTAATTTATTTATTTTTGGCCAAAAAGGGGACCTAATATAGCCTGGAGTGGCAGGGAATAATCTTGTATGAAACTGGCATTTCACTTGAGCCCTGAAGAATGAACTAGAGGTACCTTGCAGAGGCGAGTGGAGAGATAGCAGGTCATGGCAACAGGTGCAAAAGCTACAAAGCAGCCTCAGAGGTGTGAAGAAGCCAGCACATCTGGTGGCCCTGGGGAGGGAGGAGTGGGGAAAGGATTGAGATGAATGTGGAAATATGGAAAGAGCCGGGGAATGCTGCTTGCTGCAGGGCCCCTTCAGACCTGCCTCATCCCTGCTGGGAGGCCCCTGGGGGCTGGCGTGCTCAGCCCCCTCCTGTACTCCCAGCTTCCCTTCCCAATCTCCATTTTTATCATATCACTGCCCCGTGCAGCTCTTTCCAACACTTCGTAAATTCATTCCAAACCTTTTCACATCAGGGCCCTCTTGAGCCTGTGGGTTCTCCATCACTGCATAACAAGGGTGTGGTGTGGGGTCCTCCACCAAAGGTAAAACCCCAAACTGACCTGGCCTCAAAAAGTAAATTGTCTCGGCGGTAAGATGAGATGATCACACCAGGGTGGTGTACAAATAATACAGAATGGCGCTCAGCTTAACAGCTCGCTCAAATAAACTGTCCTACCTGAGCATGAGGCTGTTTGGTTAGAGAAGGTGGAGAAATCACAGAGAATGGGAGCTGCTGTCAGGAGGCCTCACAGGGAAGCTGGGCTCCACCCATGATGCCAGAAATAGATCACACAGGTCACAGAGCGGGACTCTAGGGAAGGGTGGGTACCAGGCACATGCCATGAGCACAGATGCAACAGGCAAAGCCATCAGAGTAGCTTGACTCTCAAGGGAAAGAGAAGACAGTGCAATGCAGAGACAGACTAACAAGAAGGCCCATGCCACAGAAGGGAAAAATGAAGCGAACCAGAAAACACTGAGAAGCAATGAATGACACATGTAGGATGAGGAAAGCCAGAATGCACCTTTCTCTGCGACATCACTGGTTATGTTTACCATTCTTTATCGATCAGCTGATGAATAAATAGTTTAGCATACACCGTGTGTTAAGCACTACGATTTCCAAATCATTTCCGAATTATTCGCCAGTCATAGAAGGTTACCTCATGTTTATGGACTCTCCTTTCCGATAGTTATAAACTCCTTGACTGCAAGGGATGAGTCCACTCTGTGCACATCTTGCACTGCCTGACCCACAGTCAGCATGTGCAGTTTCTCGGCAGTTATGTCAGGCCCTGGTCTCCCTCATTCTCAAGGTTCCTAAACAATGGCAAGGACAAACTGTGCTTTCCTCGGGAGCTGACAAAGCCAAGTGCGGGGAGAAGTCACAAGAAGTAGCTGACTCATGGCAAGGTGTTGGGGCTTCCACCCTGGGCTGCTTGATGAGTTATTCCTGAGATGACAAGTATGGGAAGTGTGGAGGGAGAAAGGGTCCCGTGGCACCTCAAGGAGACCAGCACCTCAACAGGCAGTTTGCTAATGATGGGAAGGGGCATATGGGCCCCCATCTCATGAGTCAGCAAGGAAAGGTCTTCAAGAATTATGCCTGGCAGTGGGAATACAGGGTGCACTTCTGTGAGAGGGAGTGGAGATTTCTAAGAAGTAAAGGTTTTCTGACAACCAAGAAGTAGCATGATGAGTAGGCATTCATCTCTTCTTTGGCATCAGCTCTGCTTCTCCGTTCCTTTGCAGCCGGGCACATGAACACCCTCCACTCTGTTCCATTCTAGAGCCAACCACAGTCCACTTACAGGTATGGGAGCAAGTCTTGCTAACACAGCAGCTACTTCAGGTATTTAAGATGAGCCCTTTCGGCATCCAACATAGCTTCCGTATTCCAGCATTAATGTCTGGTCCTCCTATACGTTGCATCCTACTCCTGAATGCATATCAATATATTGTGGTCTATCTCATGGGTGCTGAAGTTGGCCCATCTCTGACCAGCACCTACAAGTTTGCCCCCATATGCTTTTAACAAAACTAGCATTCTTCAATAGCTTCTTTGACTTTCGACTCCTCTTCTACATTTTCTGGCCCAGACCTGGGATGTATTGTTTCTCCGAAGAGCCCTTGTTCCTTTTAGAAGGAAATGGGAGTTAGAGACCAGACTGTGAATGTGAGATTTGCACATCCTTCTTGGGTTATCATTGCTTCTCGGTGTTTTAATAGAGCTAAAAAATATATATTTTTTAAGAAAAACATAGGGGCGCTTGGGTGGCTCAGTCGGTTGAGCGTCCGACTTCAACTCAGGTCATGATCTCACGGTTTGTGGGTTTGAGCCCCGCGTCGGGCTCTGTGCTGGTGGCCCAGAGCCTGGAGCTGCTTCGAATTCTGTGTGTCTCTCTCTGCCCCTTCCCTGCTCATGCTTTGTCACTGTTTCTCAAAAATAAATAAACATTAAAAAAATTGTTTTAAGGAAAAAAATAAATCATGACTTCAGATGGGTATTTACAATTCATCTGAAAGATTACAAGGTACTATGTAACTTTTGTATTTGATTTATATGTTTTCTCTTATTGCCAAAATCTTGAGCTCTAAAATATTAACATAATCTCTTTTCTTTACCCATATAATTATAAAATTTCAAAATAATGATATAACATTTTATTGAGGGCAATAAGATAACTAAATTCAATTTAAGATTTCTTTGTGGTTCCTTTACCCCTAGGCTATACCCCAAGATGCCTAGAAGCTCTGTTTAAAGTCCTTAGAAATATTTTTTAGTATGCTATCGAACTATGAAACAAGTTCATTACTTATTTCCAGTTCTTTGCATTCTCCCATTCTTTACTTCTCTCTATATTTTCATTACTTTTTAAAAACTTACCCTTTCATTGTGGCTTCTTGAAATATAAACAACTGGATATATGCTTTAGTTTTCTCTCCTCCTTTTTCATCTATACATAGATTCTGCTTTTTTCCCATAACAGTAGGTCCTCAAGATTATTCTTTTGGCAGCCTACTTCCTCATCCGCTTATTTATAAGCGCACGGCACTCTGCTATGTGGATGACCATTATTCCATCAACCGGTTCCATATCAATGGATATTTCTAGTCTTTTGCTGTAACAAATAGTGCTTCAGTGACTCACTTTGTCCATACATGCCTCCAAATTTTTGAGAATGGCTACTTATTTCAAGTACATTAGGTGTTATCTTTTAAATCTCTGCTACCTAGATATGCCAAAGTCACATTATTTTAATATGCACTTCTTAGATTCTTAATAATATAATCATTCACATGTTTATTGCATATATGTGTGGATGCATGTATATTTCTCTGTGTCAGCTTTCTATTTATGTCACTTGTCAAGGAGTTTATATTTTTAAATTTATTCTAACTTAGTCATAAGAGTCATGTAAAGATGATAAGCTCTATGAGGACAGGAGCCAGGTCTGACTTGTTCTCCATTATATTCTCAACACCCAGCCTGGTATCCAGCAAATACTCAAAAATATCAGCAAATAAATGAACATTTATAGTAATATATGTTTATATGTTTTAAATTTTTCTCAATTTCACAATTTTGCAACTTGGGGAAGTTACTTAGCCTTTGTAAATCTCTGTTTCTTCTGTGAAATGGGAATCATAGTTCCTAATAGGATTGTCAACTTTTATTGGTACATTTTCTGAAATGTAACAAGCACTCAAATGTTAGTGTCAATTATCATTGCCATCACCATCATCCTCATCTATGTATCGTTTATCAAACCATGACATAAACGTTCAGATTTGGTGTTTTGAGATGGAGCAAAGGGCAACAGAACAAATGTTTTATCCTTTGCATCGATAGGAGTGTTCATAATAATACATAGTAAGAACAAATAATTAGGAAATAAGCCAAGACAGTTGTTTCCTTGGAAAAATATCTGTGTTAGGGACTGCTCACGGATATTTCTTATATTCAGGTGTTTTTATTCTTCCCTGATTATTTAGTATCTAGTTGTAGTCTTAAAAGGAAAAAGATGTTCTCAAAAGATGAGGAAGACCAATAGCAAAGCGGCACTGGTTCTCTTGATTCTCTTTTGAGATGGTAAAGCTTTGGAGGATGAAATTAAAACATACACATGATCCAATATAAAAAAATTACTCAGGTCACTCACAGTCCAAAGCTTCTATATTTGCTTTCTATACTTAAGATCGCTCAATATCAATAAATGAGGTAAAATCATTTTCATTTGATCCAATGGTCTGTTTAAAGTGCAAGTAACCCATGATGCAGAAAAAGTTTGTAATTATTACACAAATGCCACAAAAAATACATAATTGCCACATATATAATAAAAGAAAAGTTATCTCGGAAACAACAGCAATTTGAACTTTAAGGAAATCCAATACAAAGAGTGACACCTCGGTTTTCAAACTCCATTTTTAATGATCTAGAACCCGGCCACAACACTGTGGTGAGTTTATTGAGCTGGGCCTGGCCGCAAACTGCAAAAGCACTACCAAAACTGTGTCTTTTCTTACCAAGTTGGATTCCATTAGGGGAAAGAGCAGTTTGATCCTCCCCTGTGCATGATGCACCACACCAGGGACCATGGGAAATTCAAATCACATCCACGCCCTCAAGATTCCTGCAAAGTTGGTGGGGGGATAAGCCTCTCCTGAATCCAAACCTGTCTCCAGATATTGTGCCACTTCTCTGCTCCTTGGGTGGAAGAGCCATTTTTACCAGCTGTCTCCATTCCTTCACCTCCCAGGGCCTCTTAAACCCACAGCAATCTGCCTTCGATGCTCCAGCACTCGACTGGAAATGGTCTTGTCAGTGTCCCTAAAGGGAAACATTTAACGCAAGATGCCACGCTCTCCAGCCTGTTCCTTGCCTCACTCATACTACTGCTTTGCCTTATGTCCGTGTGTAGAGCTCCTTGGACCTCGCCTTCTGATACGTAATAAGCACTCAAATGTTAGTGTCACTTATCATCACCATCACCGTCAGCATCCTCTATTCATCATCCACCAAGACCACGGAATAATAAATTCAGATATGGTGTTTTGTGAAGAAGCAAAGAACAACAAAGCAAATGTTTTCATTGCCTGCATAGACAGGTAAAGATTTAGAGATCAATTCTTTGCTCTGTCTACACATTCTCTCTTGGAGTTCTCACTCAGTCCCTTGACAGTGAATATAATCTCTGCAGGGAGGATTTTCAAACTCTTATCTCTAGCCACTATTGATCCCTTAAACTTCCCCACACCCACCTCCAACTATCAATTCAACATCTCTGCTTTTAACATCTGAAAGGAAACTCCAAATTCACATGTCTGAGCCTAGATGTGTGGTTTCCCAGACCTTTCCACCACCTGTACTCTCCTACCTTTCCCGTCTTGGCCAAAGGTACCTCATACACCTGGGCTCAACCTAGATAACCAGGTGCCATGCTTGACTCCTCCCTCATCCTCACTCCTCCACCCCCCAAACCAGCTTATCACTAAATCTTATCAAAATACATTCACATTTTTCCATCTTAATGCCACCACCCTCTCTTGGCCCAGACTACTAAAAGAGCCTCAGAACTTCCCTTTCCATTCCTGCCCTTTCTCTAATGCATTTCCCGCTCAGCAGCCACGGAAAAATTTTAATAAACGAAAACAACGTATCTTTTACATGTGTTTTCTGAATGATGTTAACGTTTTATACTTCCAAAAATTATTAATTCAACAAAGATAAAGGGAAAAAACTAGAATTATGTACCCACAGATGGACCAAAACATATATTAAACGGCATAACCACAAAAACAAATAAAAAAATAAAAACAAAGAATGAATGCTATACAAATATTGAATCATTATGTTGTACACCTAAAACTAATATAATTTTAAACCTCAATTAAAACAATTTTTTCAAAGAATTAATCCAAGTAACTTTAGAAAACAATACTTAAAGCACACTATTAGTGTATTCTTTAAAAAATAATAATAAAAACTAAAAGCAATCTTGAACTTTACTAAAAGATTTGTTTGGGTGATGGTATAGGAGTAGTACTTCCTGTGTATATTTCAAGACTGAAAAAATTATATTTTTGGCAACCAGAATTCTCCTTGTGGGAAAAAGTAGATACAAACATGGAAGGAGTAAGGAGTTAGAATCCTTTGATTTGGGTCAAATTAAAGGTTTCAGAATAAACTCTCAATAGATGGATGGACAGATAGATGGACGGATGGATGGATGGATGGATGGATGGACACAGAGACATAAATAAGCTCTCCCAGCTCTGTCTACTGAAAGAGCCCAGAGCAAAGACAATCTAGTAGCAATGAGCACAACTACTATTGCCTTAAATTTTGATTTCCAAAGCCATTCCCCACTAAAAAGGATCCAGGGTCCTTAGAAGAATGGCTGCTTTTTCCAGATCTGGGCTGGGGAAAGTTTAAGCTAAGCCTGACTATCCTGGTGCTCCAGAGAGCAAAAAAGTACTAAAAACCTGCTGGGGGCATATACAAAGGATGAGAGAACTACTCAAAGAGGGTCCCACTTGCCAAATTTTGTGTAATTTGAGTATTAAAAAGAATGACCATAGGAATAGATTTTAACCCATCGAATTAAAAACATGAATCTGGGAGCACTAACAAGCACAACAAAACTACAGGGCAGAGGAAACGGGAAAGGTTTTCTTTACAGAAGAATACCAATAAATAGAAAATCACTGTTTTGCAACCACCATGGCAATAATTATTTTAGGCAACAATCAATTTATGTTACTACCATTGAGTGAAAGTTTTGAGGGAATACAATACTATATGCAGGCTCTAGATTTCCCCTCAAAGATAACTTATTAAATACAAAGGGGAAAATAGGTACCTTTATAATAGAGAAAGGTAGTCAACACCACCTTAACCAGGGACCACACTTAACAGCCTTAACATTGGGGAAGGAGGGGGATGACATCACGTGCCTACAATGTTACCTATCCTACAAGGATACATTACTTATGCAGATTTCGTGCCAAAAGAAGCACAATCACACATCTAATCTCAAGGAAATGATCCAAAATATCTAAATTAAGGAATATTCTGCAAAACAACTTTCAATGCCACCAGAGAAAACAAAAGGGCTGGAAGAACTCCTTCTAGAACACAGTGTAATTACGAAACATGAAAACTAGAAGCAATGCTCATATGATCCTTGATGAAATCCTGGATCCAGAAAAACAAAACAGAAAGCCCCAGCTGTGGAGGGCATCACTGGGAACACAGAAACTGGATGGAAATTATACATTAGACAAGAGCACTACAGCAATAAAACTTGTTTTGCACGTGATAACTATGTGGGAGAATGTCCTTTTTCCTAAGACATACCATCTGATATTTTTAAGAAGCAAGGTCTTGATGCCTGCAACTTATTCTGAAATGATACAGCAGAATCAAAATGATATAAATATATAAAGAGAACAGTGAAGCAAGTGTGGCAAAGTATTAAGAATGGGTGAATCTAAGTGAAGGGTATACAGTATTCATTCACTATTTCTGCAACTTTTTATGCACAAGAAATTTTTCCAAAGTAAAAATTGGGTAATAAAAAAAGAATATCCTACTTCAAATTGGACCCAACACACACACACACACACACACACACACACACACACACACTCCAAACCAAACCAAACCAAAACAAAACAGCAACAACAACAAAACACCAGCATCCGTGTGTTTCACTGTACTTAGAATTATATTCAAACGCCTCATGGTCTACCCATTTTTGCTTGGTTAACTCTTTAGGCACTTGTCAAATCTCAGATCGGAAGTCATTTCCTCTGGGAAGCCCTCCCTCAATACCAAAGTCAGGATAGGCTCTCCCGTCTTTACTATATACAACACCTTGTACTTCCCATATGGTAACAATTACCATTGTTTTATTTACGTCTATTTGCCTTTATCTGCTAACTTCATGAGGAGAGATACCAACCTATCTTCTGCCTGCTGTTTCCCCCAAACCCATCAGAACTCCTGGTACTTAGTTTGCCATCACAGCATCAGTGCTTCCCAACAAATAGGTCCAACTCTTCCTGGACACACGATACAACTGCTCTTTCCTCTCCCTCTAGAGGTGTGTGTGGCCATGCAACTTGCCCTTGCCAAGAAATCTGAGTGTACAGGTATTTGTCATTTCCAGGCAGGAGCTTCAAAAGCTACTGCATGACCCTCACTCTCTCTCCCTCCATCATGATGACTGGCAATGATCAGCCAGGGTGAGCCAACCCAAAATGGAGGCTCTATTAGCCTATTAGCCTAAGTGCCTACATGCCTACAACAAGCAGGACCCCCGGCTAACCATGTCCCCCACCCCCTACTGATCACGTTGGACATATAATGTGAATAAAAAGCTAACTTGGTAAAGCCAAAGAGATTTTATATTTGTTACATGGCACAAACTAGCACATCCTGATGGATGCATACGTGTTCAAATACTCAATGAAACTTAACACACATAGCCAAACATTTGCATTAGGTTAAAGATCGTGTGAAAATCTAAGTATTCTTTATAGGGGACAGGTCAAATAAACTACCCTTTACTCAAACTATGTAAACATTAAAAATAATGATGAGGCTCTTTATGTATTCATCTCCAAGATATTCCAGAACGTGGAAAAACAAGAATTCGTACACACAAATGACTGCATTATGTATATAACAAAATAGTCATTTGAAGTGTTGACCAAAAAGCCAAGATAGAACAGAAGCTAGATCCAACCAACTTCTGAGTCAAACCACATCTAGAAACTTCTAAATGGGTCATGAAAATGAATCAGAGGACTCCAAAATCTCTCACTCAAAATGAGGATGCAATACAATCCAGAATGAAAGGATTTGTGAAGATATTTGGAGGGACCATTGGTATTCACTGAGTCCTACATTGCTGCCTGCCACAATCAAGACAGAAGGGCTTCAGTGGGGCCACTCAGAGACTTAGTGTGGGTCCTCACAATCTGCGTGGGGAGTGGGAAGCACAGAAGACTGGTGTCCTTCCCAGAAGAGCTAAAAGATGAGAGACGAGGGGCGCCTGGGTGGCTTAGTCGGTTAAGCGTCCGACTTTCGCTTGGGTCATGATCTCGCGGTTCGTGGGTTCGAGCCCCGCGTCGGGCTCTGTGCTGACTGCCAGCTCAGAGCCTGGAGCCTGTTTCGGAGTCTGTCACTCCCTCTCTCTCTGACCCTCCCCTGCTCACACTGTCTCTCTCTCTCTCCTAGAAATAAATAAAACATTAAAAAAAAAAAAAAAAAAAAGATGAGAGACGAGCTGGCTCGCTGCTCTGATCAGAGACAAAGGGGAAGCTGCTATGTTTGAGGTTGGCCTCCCTCCCAGGCTCAGTTGGGAGGGAGCATAGGAGTGTTCATGTGGGCTGTGTTCGAGTCTTCGAGAGTTTGCTTTAGATAATGAAGGGCTGCCAGTGTGGAAAGGCCCTGCAGAAGTCGCTGGGGTGGATGGCCCATTCCGAGAAACTGTGAAGGGGTAAGCAACCAGGTGGGACAGAGACGAGACAGCCCTCCTGAAGGAACTGCAAGGGACAGAGCACTGGCAAGGAGCACAGGGTCTCAGAAGGACATGGGGAAGGGCCTTGCCAGAGAGGTTCAGCCTGGGACACGTGCATACTTCCCTCAGGGCCAGCTTAGCACTGTGCCACTCAACAAAGAACTTTCCTGCTCATCGAGACTAAAGACGTCAGAAACATCAACCACCACGTGAGGGAGCAGGAGTGGGAATCAGCATGGCTTCCTTGTACCCACTCCTACCTGTAGAAATGACTGAGTGATTGAAGCTTTGATTGTCATAAGAACTGGACATTTTGAAATCTCAGTCAAGTCCGTGTTAAACAACCATAGGATTTTTATTACTCAGGAGCTGAAATCCCGGGAATTGCAACTGCTTTTATCTAGGTGTAGAGAACAAACCCTCTGGAGAACAAATCAAATGGGCAACAGAGGACAAAGAAGGCTGCTTTATGATTCAGCCCAGGATCCCTCACACCAAATCTCCACTCACCTGTGTGTAAAATATCCTCAGAACAACACACAAGAGACTGTGTGTGGTGGTAGCCAAATGAGAGAGTAGAGACAACAGTCAAGGGCAGTTAACTTTTCATTAGATGGTCTTTTGCACATTTTCAGTGTTTGTGTCTCTTCATGCCAACATGCAGGACATAGATGCCTACGTTGTGAAACGACCCTCATTAGGTAGCACAGCTGGATGGTAAGAGAATCGACTGCTGGGACTCTCACTCCGGTTAGGTCACAACTGGCCATGCAGTCTCATGCACATTAACCACCTTCTCTGTGCCAATGTCATCAACCATAACATGAGAATAATGGCAGCGCATCTCTGGATTGTGAGGACAAGATGGGGGAGTGCACACAAAGCTCTCACAAGAGAGCCCGCCTTAGATGTGTTTGGTGAGCACTGGCTATTGCTACTGCCTATTCCAATAGTATATAGTAATAGTATAATAAATGTTACAGGGGAAAGATTCCTAACAAAACAAGGGAGGGGCACCAGGGTGGCTCAGTTGGTTTGGCGTCCAACTTCGGCACAAGTCATGATCTCGCAGTTCATGGGTTCAAGCCCTGCATTGGGCTCTGTGCTGACAGCTCAGAGCCTGGAGCCTGTTTTGGATTCTGTGTCTCCCTCTCTCTCTGCTCCTCCCCTGCTTATGCTCACTTGCTCTTGCTCTCTCTCTCTCTCTCTCTCCCCCAAAAATAAATAAACATTGAAAAAAAGAAAACAAAGGGAAAATCTGAGTACCACTAAGAACTAGTCCATTCTTTTTTTCATAGGATGTGGGAAAGAGATTCAGACAAGATGAAATGGGAACATGGCTGGGTAACACTTAAAAGTAACCGTCCAAGGGACTAAGAGGTCAAAATCAGGAGAACAGTCACTTGACAAGCATAAACTGCTTTAAAAAAATAAATAAACAAATAACACCAAGGGCATGAAAGTATTAGACATTACAATTGGAAAAAAATATCTGAGGAGAGCAGCATCCAAATATAACAAGTTACCAATTGGGAGAAATCTCAAAAAGCTCTCAAGGAAGTGGGGGCGGGCTGGGAGACATAAATACAACCACCAGAAAATTAGTCATAAACTTGAAATACTCGAACAGAAAGAAAGGGGGAAAGAGCGTTATTTTTGGAGGCCGCTCCAGAGGCCGGCATCCCAGGACCGGGAAGGTGCTGGTTCTTTTGCCAAAGACACAAAACACAACCTGCCTGCAACGCCCATGTGTCTGAGTAGCAGGAGGCCAGGACAAGCAGGAGGAATTTGGAGAAGGGTGTCAATCATCACTCAGGAGAAACTGAAGATGACTGTCCTGAGCGACCCCATTTATGGAGGGGCATCCCTAGTCCAGGGGCTGACACCAGGAAACAAAGCCCTCAAGGAGCCAAGAAGCCAAGACCTTTGCACACATAATCCAAACAGCTATCTGGAGTGGCACAATTTTATTTTATTTTTAATTGTTTTTAACATTTTTATTTCGAGAGACAGCTTGAGCAGGGGAGGGGCAGAGAGAGAGGGAGACACAGAATGTGAAGCAGCTCCAGGCTCTGAGCTGTCAGCACAGAGCCCGACGCGGGGCTCGAACCCACGAACTGTGAGATCATGACCTGAGCCGAAGTCAGGCGCTCAGCCGACTGAGCCCCCCAGGCGCCTCCAGAGCAGCACAATTTTAAAGACAACTGCATGGGATGGCTTCGAGCCCAAATCTAGAAGGCTTGGGTCTGCACTTCTTTGGAGGCCCACAGCCAGGAAAGGATGCCTTTAAGCATCTGCAAGACTCAGCTGCTTCACCTCAAACCCCAGTCTGTTTCAGGCAGAGGAGGGCAGAAGGAAGGAAGTTCAGACATGTACGTAAGTTATGGGAACACACAGAGGTTCCTGCATCTCAATGTGTGAATAAATATCCCCGAGAAGTAGAAACACCAAAAGAGAAAGTATGGTCCATGTGATCCACTAGCGAAGAAAGCCTTTCTTACAGGGAAATCTAATATAAACGCTAGGACTGACCAGGGTGAGAGGTAACCCTCTGAGAACAGCAGCACGTGAAGCAGTCCAACAAAGCCTCCAGCTGACAGGATCCCATGGTGGCTGAAGTCTGGTCCCCAGGTCCTGAACCAGGAAAGGGTGGCTTTTAGAAGACGCCATCTTCCCATAATTCATGCAAAGGGGTCTTCTATGTTAGAAGTGGGAGCGGAAGGAGGGATACAAAGAAATAGAAAGCCCAAGGAAAACTAATTATGTATCCAAATGGTGGGGGGAGTGGCTAGAGACTCTAATATGGGAGTCGCTCCTAATAGTACCTAATAATACCAGCTAGCGGGCATGGCGTGCTTACTTGGTGTCTAGCACTGTACTAGCCCATGTCAGGTAATCCCATTTGATAATCATGGCAAAGGAAACATAAAGCTATAGTCATAAAATAAAAGACAAGCTTTCTATGTGAAAATCATATATAATGTTACCCTCCAACGGATCTTAAAGAATATAGTTTCCACCCCATTTTTTTTACTCTTCAACTCTTGCCCTACTCAAGTGGGCCCTCCCGCCACCACGATAACCAGAATGCCACTTGATGAGGGCCTACTGCTTCAGGGAGTTCAGTGCTGTGGAAAGGCCAAGGACTTGGGTACAAAGGGACCTCAGCGAAAATTCTGAATTTTACCACCTATTGTCTAGATGGCCTTAGGCAAGTAGCCTACGGGATGTCAGTTACTGAATCTATAAAATGAAACCCATACTCTCCTGTTTACAGATGCTGAAACTGAGGCTTGGAGAAGTGAGGTGACTTGCAAGGTCACACAACTGATAGGCGGTAGACCAGTTCTGCCTAGTGCCGGCAGAACTTACCCAGGGTCAGCATCACACCCGTGGTATTCCTGTTCTATACGCTTCACCTAAATCTCTGTCTGTTATCCCAAAAGAATAAGTACAAGAATGTGTGTAGTAAAGGAAAGTTTAAATCTCTCTAATGACAAATGCACCTTTCAGTTTGTCCGAAAGAAAATCAGATTGGTAATAAATCAAAGTAAAACTCTTTCCAAATTATCCAAATTGGCTTCATGTTTTTAGTTGTGCATTTTTTAGCATTTCTCAAAAATATGTGAATAGCTTATAAATGTTAATAAATAACCTAGATTCCACCTGATCCAGGTCTAAGGAAACTCTAGGGCTCAGAGATAAGTTTGCCTCAATAATTAATGATAAAGCTTTAGTTTACATACTCAAACCCCTGATTAAAGTGAAAGGTATGGATTCTCCCTACAGTAAAACTATCTTGGTTAAACAAGTTTAAACTCAAACTGTGCAAAAATCAGGGAAGTTCAGGGCTCCTTAAATAACAGCACTTCAAATAAGCCCCTACTATCAGTGAGCAGCCAGGTAGCTTTTTTAGACTAAGTTCCTGTAAGTGGAGAAAATGGGAAAAGATGTTAACCATCACACGCAATATTTAAACCTCAAGACCTACAGCACAGAACCCTCAGCTGAGGAAGGAGGGTCTTTTATTGCTAAGGTCATGTTCGGAGACCAGAAGACCAGAGAAATCAAGGGATAACCTGCTTTTTTTTCCCTTTAAGATGGAATATATACTTAAAAGTAGCAGAAAAGCAAATGCATTCACATAAAATTATTCTATAATAGTTCAAAGCACACTGGCAAAAAGATGCAAAAATTTTGGTATAACTGGTTTGATCCAAAAAATCTAACATAAGAATAACATGATTTAGGTATAAGTTTTTTACTTTCTAAAGTCTTGAGAGCTAACCAAAAAATTATTTTAAAATACCATTAAAGAGGAACTTAACTGAAGACAATTTCCTATTTACAAATACAAGTTAGAATCAAGCTACTCAATAAAGCATAATCACGTAGAAATGAAGGGTTCTGATCATATGCACACATCAAATCTTATAAGGAGTTATGTAAAAATGAGCCCACATATCTAAAAAATGTCTGTAGAAATATACATTGAATGTGAATGTGGTTGTTGCTGAGGAGTGAGATTTGAAGTGGAATACATATTGCTTTCATTATCAGAAATACTCAAAATATACAGTGAGGTAGACAACATAGTGCTGGATGGAACAGAAAGAGATACAGGTTGATTTTATTTCCACCAGTTTATGGTGTATGAGATCACCATTAACCAAATGCAAGACACTTTGCTAGGTGCAACATGAAAAGCCAAGATAAATCAACAAAATCAAAACCCATAATCTAGAAGTCGAGGTACATGTTCCAACAACGAAGTACAAAGCGGAATTCAAAATGTGCTATTGTATTAACAGTAAATACAGGTATTTAATTTAAATTTAAATGCTGGTATAAAGACAAGAGAGACAAGAAATTAATTCTAGCTGAATGGGAAGCAGAGAAGTTGAGACAGAGAAGGATGGGAGATTATGGCAAATAAATGATGAGAAAAAAGGCGAGCGGAGGGGAGAGAAGCCCAGCTCATACTGAACAGTCATTATGTGCCAGGTACTGAGAGGTACATTCATTCATTCATTCAATCAACCATTCATTCATTCAATCAACCCTCATATTTGCCCTATAAAGGGCGTACTTATTATCCTCGCTTTACAAACCAGAAAGCTGAAGCTTGCTCAAGCTTGCTCAAGCTCACAGAACGTGTAAGCACAAGAACCAAGCACGAACCCAAGTTTGTGTTCCTCATTGCTCAGCTACAATGCCTGTCCAAGCAAAGAGAAAACATCAAGACCTATAGGCTAGGGGAAAATGATGAACAAGGTCACAGAAGAAGAAAGAAACTTACATTTGTTGAAAGACACCCACGGATCAGCTTCTGCATCTTAATGCCTTTTATAAGAAAATGCATTTGCTTTTCCTGAGACATGATCATTATCACATCCATTTTAAGGCTGAGAAAACTAAGGTTTAGGTGGGGTAAATATCAGGCCAAGCAGCTACTATGCAGCAAAACACAAATTTAAAACAGGTCTGTGTCCAATCCTGACTCAAGCCAGACAGATTGGATGGCCGTATGGGCAGGGTCTCATTTAAGCCCCAAAACACCACCATACATCCAGTAGTGTTATTTTTCTCATTTTACAGCCAAGAAATGAAAAATAAGACAAGGTAAGGAAGTTTCCCAAGGTCATAGTAGTGGTAAGAGGTGGACCCAAAATTTAACTCAGGCAGCCTGACTTTAGAGCTGGAATTCTGACCCTCTGGATAAACTGCCAGAAAGAGTAAACAGAGGCCAAATCATAGACAGTCTCTAATGTTAAACTTGGAATCCATCAGCTGTGCAAACTCACTGAAGATTTTTGCTCGGAAGAACATGATTAAATTACATTTTAGAAATAAAGTCTTTCAACAGACCTATCAAAATTCGAATCTTGGCAGAGAACATTTAATAAGACATGGAACCCCTTATCTGTACCGCTTCTCTTCAAGTTGAAACAGTGTTTCAATCAGGGATATTTAATTTACCCAAGAAGGTCATCGATGTAGTTATTCTTCAAGCACTCAATTATGGTAACCCTATTAAGGTGTCAAGCCCCAACTAGGTACTGTAATATTTAGCAGAAACTACCTTAGATTTACCCATTATTATATCTTCCTATAGATTTCTTTACATAGTGGTGTGGAAATTGCAAGTTGAGTAATTGATCATTGAACCTGCCTTCTCAAAGCAAAACAGGGAGGGGGGCGAGGGGGAAGGAGATAAACAACTGAAATAGGTTTGTTTTTAACACTTCATTTTGCATTTTGGCTATCATGCCCAGCTGGCCAGCCAGGAGGCCGAGGATTTTCCATCCACAAAACAGGTTCAACATCCCCCAGCCACAAGCAGAGTCTGACTCATCCTGACAGTCAGCATCAATTCTTAATGAATCCCAGAGCCCCCAGAGTCCTTTCTACTTCTTTTCTGCTAGTGAGTCCCTGTCCCCCTTTCCCTGTACTCCCTCTGTCCCCAGATCCCGAGGACCTGCCTCATTCCACCTCGTTTCTTCTAAATTGAGGTATGACTGACAATGCTATATTAGTTCGTGGTGTATAACAGTGATCCGACATTTGTATACCTTGCAAAATGGTCACCGCGGTAAGTCCATTTACCGTCTGTCACCTCCCAAAGTTAATACAATATTACTGACTGTATTTCCCATGCTGTGCATCAAAACCCCATGACTTATTTACCTCAACACGGTCCGTTTATACTTCTTCATCGCATCCCTTAAGAATCATTGCCAACCCTCTCCATCATGAGGCAAACACGCAGGTTGGGGTGTCTGTCTCCCCGGCTCGAACCTCCCCACTCACCAGGTGCAAGGCCAGGGGCAGCAGCAGCAGGAACAGCCACAGGTAGAGGTGGCAGCTGTTGGTGAACTTGCTCTGCTCCGGGTCGTGGTACCAGCCGCCGGTGAGCGCGGCCCACACGCCCTGCCGGAGCAGCTGCAGCGCCTGGGACACCATGCCTGCTGCGCCCCGGGGCCGGCGGCGCCCCGAGCACTCCGCCCGCCGGGCCCCGGGCGCCCTCGGCCCTAACACCCGGGCCCGCGGGCGGCGCCCCCGCCGCCCCCGCCGCCCCCTCCCCCGTCTTCCGCCCCGCGGCTGAAGCTCGAGCTGCTCTTCTGCCCGGACCCGCGAACCGCGGCGCCGGAGCCGGCTGCTGCCGCGGGGCAGGTGGGCGCCATGTCCGAGGGAGGAAGGATTTTCCCATGGTGCTCAGAGGCGGCCGCTCAGAGGATGCTCCAGAGGCTCCGCCCAGCGCCCGCCCAGAGCCGCTGCACAGGCCGCCTGCGGGGCGGGAGGGTGTCTGAGCCCCCTCCCCAGCCTCTGTGTCTTGGCCCTCCGCCCCCTCCTTTGCCTCCCCATCCTCTTATCACCGGTGAGAAGGGCTGAAACATCACAGATGTTCTCATGCAGAAGAGACCAGCCAAAGCATGTTCTTTTGCCCTTCTTATTTTGCTGCCTGCACCAAAATATTTATGTAACACAAGATCCCGTCATACATCACCGCTTGTAACTTCTCCCCCTGAGCACTGCTGGCACATTTCACCCTCCTGAATTAGCTGCTGGCCGCGGACGTTCTAGGAGGCAGCCCCGGCACTGCCAGTGGCTTTGGCATTGACCTTTTTGCCTCCCTGACCTTTTCCCTTCCTCCCCTCTGTCGTCCAACTTGGCACTTAAAGAAGATGACCATCTTCTCGGAATCATCCCAGGAGCCTCGGTTAGACCTGATTTTTATATTTTGCCTAGCACATAATCCAAGTCATCAATCGACTATTCAGAACGTTAGTCTAAGTCTTTCTATACTGTTCAGATAGGAAGACCCACTAGAAGGTATCAGTGAACTAATAATCTTTAAGTTTTTTTTTTTCCTAGGAGAGAGAGAGAGAGAGAGACAGTGTGAGCAGGGGAGGGTCAGAGAGAGAGGGAGTCACAGACTGAAACAGGCTCCAGGCTCTGAGCTGGCTGTCAGCACAGAACCCGACGCGGGGCTCGAACCCACAAATCGCGAGATCATGACCTAAGCGAAAGTCGGACGCTTAACCGACTAAGCCACCCAGGTGCACCGTTAAGTTTTTATACTGGTTTATGATTTATAGAAGATAAATTTCAAATTGTGCTCTGAAAGCAAGCTTTGGACAAGAGAGAGATAATAGAGGAACTCCTTATTAGTAATTGGTAACTTCAAGTAAAAGAGTTTCAGACTCTTGAAGAGAGCAGGCTTTGGAAAGGGAGAGGTAGAGGGAAACTTGTCTTGCTTAGGAATAAGCAGAGGAAGCCCTGTGTAAGTTAGGGCCTTTGGGAAAGAAGAAGGATTAGAAGGTTCCGTGGTCCTCAAATATGTCTTTCCTGTGTCACCAGTCCCAAACATGTCACATCTTGTCTCTGATATGGGCACCTGTGTGTGCCCTGGCCATGTTCTGGTCTTAGGAGCATTGCTCCTGGCTGCCTTAGCCAGGTCCAGTAAAGGCATGCCAGCCTTCCCATGCTGAAATGAAATAAGAGGAGGTCTGTCCTAAGGAGCAAGACCAGAACACGAAAGTCTCACTGGGTTACAGCAAAAGTCTCACGCAGGTGTGTATGCCATCAGCCTTCACCACCTTTCAATCTCCTCTGCATTCATCTGCAGGAATGACTAACCAAAATGGAATAATTCTGCTTTCTGTATTGGAATAATAATTTTCTCAAAGCTGAGAGGATGCTTGTTATATGGCCCCATGCTGGGAACCTACCGGGTGCTTTATAAATATTTAATGAATGAATCAATCAGTCAGCTCCACAGGAAGACCCACATTAAAGGATCACTTTCATGTGCTTGGGTCCAGGAGGACAGCAACAGGTCCGTTCCTGCACTCAGGGAGTGCCCTTATTCATTTGTGTCTGATTCATCAAATATTTATTGAGCACCTTCTATGTGCCAGGCATTTTGCAGAAGACTGAGAAAGCAAATATCAATAAAATATAATAATTCTTACCAGGAAGGAGTTCACAGACTACAAAAGAAGTCGGGCAAAGAAACAAAGACTTGCAACAAATTGTTCTTTGCACTATAACATATACAATTATACATATGTATCCTGTTGTCGGGAGTCACCAAAAGGACGTGATCCCTGATTGACCTGAGATCTGGGTAGGGTTATCCGAGGTTCCTAACTCATCCCAGTCCCACACGTACCCCAGCCCCACCCCCATACTTGGAATGTATGTTTCATTCACCATTTTCCCACTAGGAGCCATATCAAGGACATAGACTCAAGAGAGCAGTGTGTCCTGAGACCATCTGGACTGTGTACACAACTGAACCAGATTAAGGCCTCTGTATAAACTCTTAAGATTCTGGCGGGCAGGTGCAGATATTTACTCATCTCGGAGCCACCAAAACAAGCCACCTGTACAAGTTCCCTTGCTTATTAAAACTGCCACTGAGGGGCGCCTGGGTGGCTCAGTTGGTTAGGCCTTCAACTTGGGCTCAGGTCATGATCTCACGGTTTGTGGGTTTGAGCCCCGCATTGGGCTCTGTGCTGACAGCTCAGAGCCTGGAGCCTGTTTCAGATTCTGTATTTCCCTCTCTCTCTGACCCTCCCCTGCTTACGCTGTCTCTCTCTCTCTCTCAGAAATAAATTTTAAAAATATATATTAAAAAAAAAAAAAAAAACTGCCACCTACCAAGCTAGAATGGTCTGCCTCTTTCTTTGGTCTCTCCTTGCCAAAGGACAGGGGCCAGTTTCAGATTTCCCCCTAGAAGCCCCAAGGGTGCAAGGTCAGTTTCGTGGATCATATGAAGTTCTTCAGAATTTATTCTTGGTGGGATGCCTGGGTGGCTCAGTTGGTTACGTGTTCGACTTCGGCTCAGGTCATGATCTCACGGTTGGTGAGTTTGAGCCCCACGTCGGGCTCTGTGCTGACAGCTCATAGCCTGGAGCCTGCTTCAGATTCTGTGTCTCCCCCTCTCTCTCTCTGCCCCTCCCCTGCTCACACACTGTGTGTGTGTGTGTGTGTGTGTGTCTCTCTCTCAAAAATAAATAAAAGATTTTAAAAATTAAAAAATAAATAAACATTTAAAAAATACAGGGGAAAAAATAAGCATGTCTCTTCACCACTTTGATTTTCTGGGATAGCCTTAATCTACTGTCCTGGCTTTAATGATTATGCATGTGTTGGAGATGTGAAGTCTTTATATCCAGCCCTGACCTCTTTTCAGAACTTCAGATTTATACCCACTTGGAGGCCTCCGACCTCAGCATGTTCACACAGGTACTCACTGGCTTCTCCCTCACTGGTATTTCTCCTATTGCACCTTCTGTATTTTGGTTTGTTTGTTTGTTTGTTTTAAACCTCACATATTTATTGCTGAACCAACCTACTTGTCCAGAAGCATAGCAATAGAGGAAAATCATTTCCCCAATAAAACATGTCTACTGTTCAGGTAGTAGTGGTGTTTACAGTGTGACAGTATACGAGCATGTGACCCTCAGGCAGCATGAATACGTGTGCCATCTTATGTGCGATCTCTCAGAGACCCAGCTGGGTTCTTCTCCAGTGCTTCCTCTTGGAGCTGTACCTGATTTTATGACCAGTTTTCATCCAAATCCCTGGGCAATGGGACCATTCTGCTTTTGTTTCTTGGCCAGGAATTGCTTGCTTGATCCTGAAAGTCCTGTGAGAAGACAGGACCAGAAACAATCAACCACACATACCATGATGTCGGAGAAACATGTACCTTCTGTATTTTGGATCTCAATTGATACAGCTACCATCTACATAATCACTTAGAATGGGGGGTGTAGGGGCGTTGGGGTAGTTCAGTCTGTTGGGTGTCCAACTCTTGATTTCGCCTCAGATCATGATCTCACAGTTTGTGGGATGGAGCCTTGCATCAGGCTCTGTGTTGACATGGCAAAGATTGCTTGGGATTCTCTCTCCCTCTCTCTCTTTCTCTCTCTCTCTCCCCCCCCCCCCTTTCCTCTCTCTCTCTCAAAATAAATTAATATTTTTTAAAAGAACCAGGAATCTACCCTAGATTCCCCTTCTCTATCATCCCTCTCTCTCTTAGCACCTCATCCAGTCAATCATCAAGGCTTATCAATTTTATCTCCAAGAGACTATTAACTAGATATGCTTTGCTCTGTCCCTACTACCACTGCTTCAGGTGAGGTCCTCAGGACTTCTCACTTGAACTATCTCAGTGGCTAATAGAAATATGTAATAGAAATAGAAAGTCTAATAGACTTTCATATCTCCAATTCAACTCCCTAGGTCAACTAATATCTATCCAGGAAAAAAAGGAAATACCAACTCTTGGCTTTTAAGCAGAGATAATTTGACATGGCAAAGGGAAAAGCAGGGTAAGTAAATGATGGATAATGAAGACCCTGGTGATGAGCAAAAGCCGAAGCAGGACTCCTAGGACTGGAGGTGGTACAGTGAGAACCGAGAAGCCAAGCATTGGCAGCAGGAGATAGAGCCATGGCAGTGCAGGTTGGAGAGGGTTGGAGCCTGGAGGATGTACAGCTGCCTCAACAAATCCCTCAACAGGCAGTAGCGGGGGAGGTACACACGAATCCTGACTTCCCTTCTCCAGACTTCCAATCTCCTACCTCTCCCTGCCATTGATCAAACCTAGGTGGAACTCATAGTGCGTGGAATCTTGGGGAATGTGTTTACCTGCAATAAGATTACAGCAGGTGAAGGGGAAGCCAGAGTAATTTATATAAACCATAAATCCAACCTGGTTAGTCTTTCTTAAAATTTTTTCCATCACACACCCAAACAAACAAACAAACAGTTAAGAGTCCTCCAAGCCTTGTCCTCACCAAATCCCCACAAGCTCATCTCTGGGAAATCCAAACTACTAATATATCTTTACACACACCATTTTGCTTCATGCCTTTCTGCTTTTGTTGATACTGTTTCCTCAGCAAGTCAACATGTGTCAACGTATTTCTCTCCCCCCGCCCACACACACATGTACATGAGACTTTTATTGGGATTACAATTGAATCCAGTAGTCAATTTTCAGAGAATTGACATCTTCTTAAATATTTTTTATTACTTATTTTTGAGAGAGAAAGGGAGAGAGAGAGAGGAAGACAAAGCAAGCACAAGCTGGGGTGGGGGTGGGGGGAGGCAGAGAGAGCAGGAGACAAAGAATCTGAATGAGGCTCCAGGCTCTGAGCTGTCAGCACAGAGCTCAAAGCAGGAATTGAACCCACAAACTGTTGAGATGACCTGAGCCAAAGTCAGATGCTTAACCGACTGAGCCACCCAGGTGCCCCTTGACATCTTCTTAATATTGAACGGAATTTTCCAGTGATGAATAAGATGTATCCCTTCATTTGTTAAGCTCTTTCAATAATATTTTACAGTTTTCCACATAGAATTCTTACACGTTATTCATTGGCACTCAGTGTGGGCCACAATCCAATTGGCTAGGGCGGAGGGAAGCAATGTAAAAACTGAAATATTAGGGAACTGAGATTAATTGGAATTGAAATATTAAAGGTTATAGGGGAGCTGGAACACCACCTTTTCATGGCCAGAAACATATCCAGGCTCCTCATTCTGTAGGAATGGCCTTCTAAGTGAAGTGTGTTCATCTAGCAGCCCCTAAGGTGGGCAATATAGCTGGGGAGAGGGCAATGGCTCAGCTGTGCTTGAGTCACCACGACATAAACAGTGGACTTAGGTGCAGTAAGATGGCTTTGCAGAGCAGTAAAATTCCTAATGTCCTTGGCTTCCCGAGGATCTTTCCCACCGCTTCCCCCTGTCAACTACAACTCTAAAAAATTTTTTTCAACGTTTATTCATTTTTGAGAGACAGAGAGAGACAAGTGTGAGCAGGGGAAGGGTAGAGAGAGAGAGAGAGGCAGAGAATCCAAAACAGGCTCCAGGCTCTGAGCTATCAGCACAGAGCCTGACACGGGGCTCGAACTCATGAACCGCGAGATCATGACCTGAGCCTAAGTCAGACGCCTGACCGACTGAGCCACGCAGGCACCCCACAACCGCAACTCTAAGTGGATATCGGCACCATGAAGATTGCTCCAGAAGAGGATGACAAGATGGTCAGGCCAAAGAGCAGACCCTAGAGAACAAATATGAGCAGTCTAGAGCCCCGGGCAAGGAAAGGCTGACAGAAGTTCCCATGCGAGCCTTTACCTTGGTGTGCCTGCCCACTGAGACAAGTGAAGGGGTCCTTGTGCTGCTCAAGGGTCCATGCTTTTCATCTGTCAGTCTGTTTTCAGTTAATGGGCCCTGGTGAGGCTCATTCTTGCTCACTAACTATTATGGATGGAATACTCTAAAGACTCTGAGAAGGCTCTGAGTGTGGGTAAGTGGAAGAGGTTGTATCTGCCGGAGAAATGAAATAGTGATTAATAGTATTTGTCATAGACTTATGAGATTAATCTTCATTAATTTGAAGAGCCTCATTTATAACTGTGAGCAAAAAATAAAAAATTTTGAATTATCAAAATAATTAAAAATTCAAAAGCTAATCACTCTAAGAAAATGCTCCCCACAAAAATAGGGTTCTTGAAGAAAATAATAAGAGGCCCTTAAAAATTAGAATTCATATTCTCCATGAGATTTGAGGGAATATTGCATCAATTACAAACAAAATAACAAGACTTTGTTAAAGAGGAGATGTTGGAAAGTAGAAGAGAATTTTGGCTATTAACAGAGCTGGTGATTCTCATATATGAACATTTTTAGAAAGAGAGAAGGATGAATGTTTATGAACTCATCAAGTATTTTCCTGATTCCAAAACAGATGACATGACAAGAAAGGAAACCTCAGACTACTTGTTATTCCTGTGTAACAAAAGCAAAATCCTCAACAAAATATTGGCATCCTGAATCCAGTAACATATTAAAAAAATCTTATATGCTATAATTACATAGGATTCATCCCAGGAATTCAAGGATGGTTTAACATCCCAAAATCAAGCATTTGAGGGTGACCCTAATCTATGTGTTGCAGGGCACCCCACATATCTGCCACACTCTTGGGTATGCATTCTCAGAGCTACTGGAAAAAGCACTTCACTAAAATGAGTGACTATACTAGGGCAGAGAAGCTCATGGAACACAGGACAGAAAAGGAAGATAAAAAAGAATTACTATCTAACAGCTCACAAAACAGCCCAGAGAATAACCAATCCAGACAAGGAATTAAGATGTATTCTGAATATAATACCTGTGACAATTTTAGGGGTTTTTGAATGTTTCACTTCTTTTGACTTTTTGGCAATTTGAATTTTTAAAAAGTTTGTCCATCTCATCTAAATTTTCTACTTTATCAGCATAAAGTTGTTAATGCCATCCTCTTGTGATTTTTGAAAACTGGCATAAATGCACAGTGATGGGTGCCTTTTTATTCCTAAAATCCATTATTTGTGCCTCCTCCCTCCTTCAAGGTCACTCATCAGGGATTTATCAAGTTAACCAGTCTTGACAAAGAACAAATATTTGACTGTATTGATTTTCTCTATCAAATTTTTGCTATTTTGTTAATTTACATTCTTAATTTGTTTTCCTGTCTTTTATTGTATTTGAGCGTAATTTGTTCTTCTTTTCCTAATGTCTTGAGGTAGATGCTTGGCTCATCTGTTTTTTGCCACAGCTCTGAATATATTGTTGAAATATGTAGTTAAATATAGCTAAACCCATACAGTTAAACATATGTAGTTAAACCTATACATTTTCCCTAACCATGATATTAGTTGCACTCTACAGATTATATATATGTTTGCTATATATTTTTGTTATACATATATGTATATATACACACACATATATTTGTTATGTATATATATGTGTGTGGACATACATTATATATATATATAACTGTTCAGTTCAAAATATTTTCTTTTATTATTTATTTTTTTAATGTTTATCCATTTTTGAGACAGAGAGAGAGAGAGAGAAAGTGAGACAGAGTGCAAGCCAGGGAGGAGCAGAGAGAAAGACACACACAGAACCTGAACCAGGCTCCAGGGTCTGAGATGTCAGTACAGGGCTCAGTGTGGGGCTGGAACCCATGAGCCGTGAGTCACAACCTGAGTTGAAGTTGGATGCTTAACCAACTGAGCCACCCAGGCGCTCCCAAACTATTTTCTTGTTTCCATTGGGCTTCCCTTAACCCACAGGTTATACAAAAATATATTGCTTTAGAAATATGTATGCATAAATATATATGAAAATTGTATAATAATTCATGATTTCACATTTAATTCCAGAGAACATACTCTAAATGATTTCAGTCATTTGTTGAGACTAGATTTATGACAAAGAATATGGTCAGTTTTGTAAATCACTGTGTGTGCTTTAAAAAAATGATGGATATGCACATTTAAGATTCAGTGTTCTCCAGGGGCGCCTGGGTGGCTCAGTCAGCTAAGTGTCCGACTTCAGCTCAGGTCATGATCTCACGGTTCGTGAGTTTGAGCCCTGCATCAGGCTCTGTGCTGACAGCTAGCTCAGAGCCTGGAGCCTGCTTCAGATTCTCTGTCTCCCTCTCTCTCTGACCCTCCCCTGCTCACGCTCTCTCTCTCTCTCTCTCTCTCTCAGAAATAAATAAAGCATTAAAAATTTTTTTAAAAAAAGATTCAGTGTTCTCCAAATGTATGTTGAGTAAATCTGATGATCATGAAATAGGTATTATTCTATTGCTAACGGTGAGGAAGAGGAGGAGGAAGGGAGGGAGAAGGGAAAAATAAGGAAAAAGTGGAGTAGCTTTTACTCCTTTGTGGCACTAGGTGGCACTAGAGCACTGCTGCAAATACAGTATAATACAGTACACTGCCATTATTATAATGGAGGCAAAGGCTTTAAACAAAGGGTGAATTCCATACTCCAGTAACGGCACCCCCAAAATGACAGTTCAATTTTTCAACCTGTTTACTTTGTTCATGTCTTCTGAAAGTCAGTTTGTGCTGTGTGTGTGTTTTGTCAGTGAATATTACATATTTATTATTTTTTTCTTAAACTTCTGTGCAAATTAGTGTCCCTGAAGAACAGAATAGAAACACTGGAATGCCAGGTATATTCTAAATTACTTAAAGAAATTTTCAGAGATAAAAGAGGATTTCTCTTGGACATTAAAATGATACACCGGGCCCCTAGCCCAAAATGACCGAAAACAAAACACCTGACATTAAGAAGGTTCCTAAGGCAGCCGACATCTTGTTGAACTCACTCTCCCACAAAACTGATGCAAACAGAGGCACAATCAAAAGCAATCATTTCAGAACCCTGGAAATTAACCCAAAGCCATGGACTGAAGAGCAAATCCTCCGTCCACGAGAAACTATTGAACTTAGGTAAGAAGGTGCGGTCTGTGACATTTCAACAGAGGCTCCTGGTCATTGCTCCTTCACCCCAGGCACAGTGACCTGTAGAAATAGACAAGAGTGCCCTTTAGGCTGACACGGAAGGACACCAGACAATACCTCAAATCCACACAGAGACATAAAGGACACCAGCAAAACTACCTACCAAGTAAAGATAAAAATATTAGAAATATGCTTTTGTTTATAATTCCTTTACGCTCCCATCTATTTGAAAAGGCAACTGAAAACTCTCACATCTATTTGAAAACCCAAGAAATTACAAAACTGTTTTGTAGAGCTTATGATACTACAAAGATGTAATTTATATGAAAAGAATAGCATAAAAGAAGAGGGAAAGAAAGAGCTATACAGGAGCCAAGGTCTTAAATAATATTGTAATTCAATTAATATTAATCGGACTTAGATTGCCTTAGGTGGTGATTTTAATCTCCAGTACAGCCACTAAGAAACTAAAATTTAACATTACAGTACAAGGAAGGAAAAGGGAATTAAAATGGCACACTAGGAAATATCCATTTAGCAATAAAGAAGGCAGTAATAGAGGAATAGAGACCCAAAAGAGACACAGAACATATAAAAACAAATACCAAAACAGCAGATATAAGTCCTACCTTCTCAGTGATTACACTAAACACAAATAGACTAAGCCTGAAATCAAAAGGCAGATTGGCAGAATGGATTAAAAAGAATTAATCAAATGATATGTTGCCACAGAACATTCCTCAGATTCAAAGGTACAAAAAGGTGGTGGGGCACCTGAGTGCTTCAGTTGGTTAACTGTCCAACTCTTGGTTTCAGCTCAGGTTATGATCTCACAATTCATGATATGGAGACCCATTAACAGTACAGAGCCTGCTTGGCATTCTCTCTGTCCCTCTCTATCTGCCCCTCCCCCATTCATGCTTGCACTCTCACTTTCTCTCTCTCTCTCTCTCTCTCAAAATAAATAAATAAACTTTAACAACGTACAGGGGCATCTGGGTGGCTCAGTTGGTTAAGCATCCAGCTTTGGCTCAGGTCATGATCTCACAGTTCGTAAGTTCGAGCCCCATGTCAGGCTCTGTGCTGACAACTCAGAACCTGGACCCTGCTTCAGATTCTGTGTCTGCCTTCTCTCTCTTTGCCCCTCCCCCCCTCAAAAAGAAATAAACATTTAAAAAACTATTTTAAGGTATAAATAGGTGGAAAATAAAAGAGTTGAAAAAGACATAAATGCAAAGAGTGTGACTGATTATATTAATATCAAACAAAATACACTTTGAGACAGCAGTTGTTACTAAGAAAAAAAAGAACATTTGTAATGATAAAGGATTAATTTATTAAGATTAACAAATATAAACATATATGCACCTAAAAACAGAGCCACATAACATAGGAAATAAAGACTGACAGAATTAAAGAGAGAAATAGACAATCTAACAATACGAATTGGAGACTTCAGTAGTACACTTTCAGTACTGGAAAGAATAACTACACAGAAGAACAATAAGTAAATAGAAGTCTTGAACAACAAGACCTCTGGGTATGTTGTTGATATCCTGTTTAGACAGCACTGACTTCCAGCCAGAATTTGCTTTGGATGTACAGATTCATGATACCTCACAAACACCAAGAGAGTACGAAAATTGTATTACTCCTATAATTAGGTTTTCTGCAGAAAGCAGAGGAGGCCTCCCCAAGCAAATCTGAAAAGGGCTCAAGAGAGTAGAGAAAGGTAAGGTGCCTAGGTGACTAAATCAGTTAAGTGCCCTACTCTAGAGTTCAGCTCAGGTCATGATCCAACGGTTCGTGAGTTCCAAGCCCCACATTGAGCTCTGCCCTGGCAGTGTGGCACCTGCTTGGGATTCTCTCTCTCCCTCTCTCTGTGCCTCCCCTGCTCTCTCTCTCTCTCTTTCTCTTTCTCTTTCTCTCTCTCTCTCAAAGTAAATAAGTTAAAAAGAGAGGGAGAGTGGATAAAGGAGAATGCTTTTGGGTTTTTTTGTGAGGAGAAAGGAGAATGCTTGTGGTTTTATTTGTGGGACCAGAGTGAGAGGCCCCGCATATAGGCAGAGGCTTGTGTGGTTTGAATCTTCTAATGGTGCCAAAGAGAAGACACCTAGCCTTTCTTTGCTGATTACCCAAATGTGGGAAAGAGACAGTGAAGGTAAGGCCTAAAGGCTGTGAGCAGTCAGTAACTACTACTGGCAAGGATGTGGAAGAATTATAACACTCATACACTCCTGGTGGGAATTCAAAATGGTGCAGCCACCTTGGAAAACAGTCTGGCAATTTCTCAGTATTAAACATTAAATACCATACAACATCTCTTCCACTCCTAGGCTTATACTGAAGATGAATAAAAACATATATCCACGTAAAAACTTGTCCATGAATGTTCATAGCAGGATGTTGGTTTAATAACCAACAAAATGGAAACAAACCAAACGCTATCCTATGAATGGATAGACTAAATGTGGTATATCCATACAGTATTATTTGGCAACAAAAAAGAATGAAGTACTGATACATTTCACAACGTCGATGAACTTTGACACAATGCTGTTATACAAAGTGAAAGAAGCCAATCACTGCATGTGGTATGAGCCCAGATCCAATGATATGAAATGTGTTGAATGAGCAAATCTATATAGAGACAGGAAGTGAATCAGTGGCTGCCGGGGGCTATAGGTATGAGATCAGTTAATGGGAACTGAACATTACTAGGTATGGAGTTTCTTTTCAGGGAGACGGAGTGTTCTAAAATTAGATAGTGGTATCGGCTGCCCAACTTGTGAATATAGTAAACACCTCTGAACTGTGTGCTTTCGATGGGTGAACTGTGTGGTATGTGAGTTATACTCAATAGAACAGTTCAGTTATTTTTTTTATTTTTTTAATATTTTATTTACTTTTGAGAGACAGAGTGTGAGCAAGGGAGGGGCAGAGAGAGACGGAGACATAGAATCCAAAGCAGGATCCAGGCTTTGAGCTGTCAGCACAGAGCCCAACACAGGGCTTGAACCCACAAACTGTGAGATCATGACCTGGGCTGAAGTCAGACACTCAACTGACTGAGCCACCCAGGTGCCCCTATACTCAATAAAGTGGTTTGAAAAGAAGCACATAAAACCAGACCAAAATACATGCCACTTTCACAGGATAGTGAAGAGTTAGTTTAGCTTCTGAGGTTTCATTTTCCTTCAGGGTATTTACCAATTTTGGCAAAAGTAATTTGCATTGAGAAAGTTGTGATGGTAAAGGGCACCCGGAGGGCTTCTGGGATATGGAAATGTTCTGTAACTTTACCTGGGTCATGACTGCAGAAGTGTTTGCTTTACAGTAATTCATAGGCTGTGCATATAGGTATTATGAATTGCTCTCTCTGAGTGTTCTATCTTAAAACAGTGATTTTTAAGAAGAGGTACGTTCTAGTAAAATCATCAAACTTCAGAAATGAAGAATCTTCGGGTAGCCTAGCCAAAAAGAAGTCACCTATAAAGGGAAAATATAAGATTACATTGGTCTCAGAATTTTGTTCAGTTATATAATGTGAAAAGTTGATGACATCACAATTACAAAGTTCTTTGGAAAATATCAGTGTAAGTTCTTGCTACTATTATGGTAGAGCTCAGAATTTTATAACAGATAGTAATGGCTTCCACCCAATAGTCTCCTTGGGCCAGGCACTATTATTAGCATTTTATATGCATTAACTCATTTAGTCCACAAAACAACTCTTCAAGGTAGAAGCTATAATTACCCCCATTTTATAAATGAGAAAACAGGCAAAATAGCATAACTGATATTTACCAACTGTGTACCCCATTTATATAGAATATACCATCATTTCAGACATTCACAGGGCATTTATAAAACCTGGTCATCTATTCATCAAAGAAAGTCTCAGTAAGAAGAACAATGCAAATAATATCTTCTGATTAGAACTTAATAAAAGTAGAAAAAAAACAATCCCTGTCACCTAGAAATTTCAAACGTTATTTCTTAAAATCCTTTTGGTTCAAAAAACAGAGGTAAAGTTCACCATAATAGAATACCTAGAAAATAATAAAAACATGGTCTATCAGGACCAATGGTTACAAAAAAAGGTAGTGTTTGGGGAGCCTGGGTGGCTCAGTCAGCTGGGCGTCTGACTCTTGATTTTGGCTCAGGTCATGATCCCAGGGTCATGGGATCGAGCCCTACATAGGACTCCTTGTTGAGCATGGAGTTTGCTTAAGATTCTATCTCTTCCTCTGCTCCCCCTCCTCGTGTGTGTGCACACGTGCCTAAAAGTGTTTACAGGAGCCCACTGGTAGCCTATGGACCTCCTCCTTCTGAAACAGTCAATGTTACACATAGGTTAATTCCACCTGAATTAATTTATAATTCTCACTTCATATTAAGACACAAAGATAAGTCATCTAACATGCACAGACCTCCTAAAAATCAACACCAAAAGGCCAACCAGAAATGGGTAGGGGAAAAAGAACAGATAGTTCAGGGGAAAGGGCATTCAAAGCACTCAAACATCTGAAAAGAGAAAAGATGTTCAGTCTCAAGTGCAATAAGAAATACAGTTAAAAACTATGGAAAACAAGCAGTCCCTATCAGCTTTCCTCGTTTTCTGCAAAGAGCAAAGTTCCATTTTGCAATGTGTTGAGAAGCGTGTGGGGAAACCCGCTGCTGGTGGCAATGCAAAGTGGTACAATCTCTAAGGAGGACCATGTAGCCAAATGTACCAAAAGAGCAAGTGCACACCCTTTTGTTACGTAAGCCACTCCTAGAAACGTATCCAATGTGTATGCTGGCACTCTGGCGAATGGCAAATGTGCAAGGAGAGTCCCCACAGCACTTTTCATGACAACAGGAAATTGGAAGCAACCTAAATTTCCATCAAAGGACATCATTAAGATACAGCCCACACAGGGAGCCCTATGTAGAGGCCAGGGAGAATGAAGCAGCTTTCAATGTTCTGTTCGGATATGATCCCTAAGATATTTTAAGTGCAGGGGTGCCTGGGTGTTTCGGCCTGTTAAGTGGCTGACTTCAGCTCAGGTCACAGTCTCCTGGTTTGTGAGTTCAAATCCCACATCCGGTTCTGTGCTGAAGCCTCAGAGCCTGGAGCCTGTTTTAGACTCAGTGTCTCCCTCTCTCTGCCCCTCCCCCACTCACATTCTGTCTCCTCCTCTCTCTCTCTCAAAAATAAATAAACATTAAAAAATTTTAAGACATATTAAGTGAAAATAGATATAAAATAATGCATAAATTAATGTATATGTGTATGAATCTATCCCTGGAGAGGTACAAATTTAATTCTTAGGCAAAGAAATGGATGGCTGGGGGTTGGAGGGCATGTAGGAGAGAAATTTTGCTTTTCAAAGTATCCTTTTGTATACATGACTTTTAAAAAAATGCATATGCAGGGCACCTGGGTGGCTCAGTTACTTAAGCATTGGACTTTAGCTCAGGTCATGATCTCAGGGCTCTTGAATTTGAGTCCCCCTAGGACTCTGTGGTGACAGCTTGGAGCCTGCTTCAGATTCTGTGTCTCCCTCTCCCTCTCTGCCCCTCCCCTACTCATGTTCTATCTCCCTCTCTCTCTCAAAAATAAAGAAACATCCAAAAAACTTTTAAAGAACAATAAATATAAAAAATACATATGCAAAAAATAATTAGAACACACACAGTTTCTTCTAAGTTCCTCCTAGATGGATCCTAAATATGGAAAATATGAAAAGATAGAGATGTCTAATCAAAAGAACAATAAACTGCTAAAAGAATATTAGTGTCACTTGAAGAAGTAGGCTTGGAATCCATCTATGAAGGAAAAAAAAAAAAAGCAAACAAGGTTTCTCATACAAAGGTTAATCCTAGGGAGAATCAATATCCAGGACAAGTGGAAGCTGAAACTCAGATTTTACCTGTTGGATAATAACAAAATTTGTCAGTATTTTTTCAAGACGCTTAATTTCAAATCTTTGAAAGGCTGAGTTTTGTTTTTTTTAAGGGCATTCTTACTGTTCTTCTAGAAAACCAGTTTGCCCGAGAGCATTATCAGATAAGAAAACACCCTTGAAAGAGATACTTACTGAAAGGATTCCCTCACTGAACACTCAACTAGAAGAGATTAGAAAGACTTCAAATAATCCTGTGATTCAGTAGCAACCCAAACAATACTTTACATTGATATGGCCCAAGACCATTTTCAAAGTCTTTCACATTCTATCAGCTCCTTCAGGCTAACGCACCAACCCAATATGGTAACAGTAACACCCATAAAATCAGGAAGTCCACATCATGACGCAGATGCTATAGCTTCAGGCCCTGGAAATGTTTTGCAGAGAATAAAACTAACATTGAGGCATGAGGAAGAACAGCAACAAGAATGGATTGAACCAGAGTAGTTACAACTAGTATGATCCACATTTGTGTTTATAGCAAGGGAAGGTCAGCGGGGTTAATTTAAGAGTTTCAAAGAAATTTCTGCAGAGATTTTAAATGACTGAGAATAAGTCTTCACCTCATGAGAGAAACCTGAACTTTGTAGAGCAGCGCTGAATTAGCCTGTGCTTAATTAAGCATTTATTAGAAAGAAATGCTTGGAGGGGCACCTGGGTGGCCCAGTCAGTTGAGCGTTTGACCTCGGCTCAGGTCATGATCTCACAGCTCATGAGTTCCAGCCTCCCCTTTGGGCTCTGTGCTGATGACTCAGAGCCTAGAACCTGCTTCAGATTCTGTGTCTCCCTCTCTCTCTCTGCCCCTCCCCCACTCACATTCTGTCTCTCAAAAATAAACATACATAAAAAAAATAAAGAAGAAGAAGAGGGGGCGCCTGGGTGGCTTAGTCGGTTAAGCGTCCTACTTTCGCTTAGGTCATGATCTCACGGTTTGTGGGTTCGAGCCCCGCGTCGGCCTCTGTGCTGACTGCCAGCTCAGAGCCTGGAGCCTGTTTCAGAGTCTGTGACTCCCTCTCTCTCTGACCCTCCCCTGCTCACGCTGTCTCTCTCTCTCTCTCCTAGAAATAAATAAAACATTATTTAAAAAAAAAAAAAAGTGCTTGGATTTATTTCATGTTTTTCTTTGAAAATTTTCAAAAGAGCTGTTTAGCTTTGTTACCCTGTTAATTCTCATGGTATTCCTCAAACTCATTTTTTAATGTTTATTTATTGGGGGGGAGGGGCAGAGAGAGAGGGAGACGCAGAATCTGAAGCAGGATCCAGGCTCTGAGCTGTCAGCACAGAGCCCAATGTGGGGCTCCAACCCACAAACTGAGATTATGACCTGAGCCGAGGTCAGACACTTAACCGACTGAGCCACCCAGGCGCCCTGATATTCACTAAACTCTTAAGGGAGCATGTTAATAGTCTTCTAATTTTATATACAGATTTTTAAAATTGGCGAGTGCAAAAACAGCTCAAGGTCACTACCAAGATCAGTAGCATCCGTTGGCTTTTGTTGTGTATCCTGGTCTGGTTTAGAAAGCTTACTCACCAAAAGTAGATCTGATATGCAAGAAACCATCATTTTCATTATGAATAAGATAAAAGAGGGTAAGTTTGTTCAGAGTAGAAAAGTCAACTCACAAAAGCAGACCCGGCAGTCCAAGAATCAGACATTCTGATCAAGAACATGAACTTACTGTATGTTTTGTAATGTAAATAGCAAGGTGCTTCCACTTAATAAAAAGTAAACAGCAAAAATAAACCTATTATTCCATGGTTTTTTTCACCAGGATCTTAGAATGATGACTTGCTCTTTTAAAAAAAAAAAAAAAAATCTCTTCTTTGTGTCCTCTGTTTAATATTTCTAGCAGGTTAGGAAGAATTAGTCATTATATTTGAAAACAGTCCAGTAAGTTATAAATAAAACAAATTTTGATGGGACAAAATGTACAAAGATGGTTACTCAAGCTGGAATGGCAGCCTTCCTATCTTGGGTCCAAGGTCATGAGCTTTGCAGCTTTACCTCTGAAGAGATATCTTCGAGGGTTTAAAAAAGACCTTGGCTTTGTGAAACGACTCAGATTTTTACATTGTTATATTATTCAGTGAAACAGTTCATTGTCCATTTGAGCCGCCCTGACTGTAATCAGTAACTTTGAGCACGGACAGGAGAGGTTCCAGCCTTGTCCAGTGATTAAAGAGCCAGAAATTCTAAAACCTCACGATTACTCTAAAGCTGAAAGCCAGCTGAAACTTCGAGAATGTTTAGTAACCTGACACACAGACGGAATCCAAAGCTTCAACACTTACAATACACGCCAATAAATGTTATCTCATTATTGTTTGCTGGGTCATTATCATCACCATATTATTATTACTCATATAACCCCACATCTTTAAACTCATGCAAAGGAAGCCAGAGAACCAGACACAAGAGAAAAATGCTAATTTACAATCCCAGCACATTCACAAAGTACTTCATGCTACTTTTTACTCACACTACATTCATTTGTAGTTGCTTAACAACAATTTTGAAGTCATGAACTGGGCCTTCCTGAGAGCATGAAAGTCAATGTGTACTGTGAACTCCGTTGTCGTATATTTTCAACTGATCTTTCTTCGATAATTCATGTCCAATTCCTTTATCTCTTTCAAGTTTTGTTCTGATCTCGCCTTCTCAGCAACAAGGCCACCCTGTCCGCCCTACTGAATACAACATGCACCTGCTCATTCTGGCTTTGCCCCATTCCTGATCCATCTTTTCCTGTTCTCTTTCTTTATCTTTATACAGCAGTTACCAAATTCTAATAGACTATGTGATTTATTTATTCTGTTTCCCATCTACTGCTGCTAAAATACAAGCTTCATCATGACGGAGAACTTTGTTTGGTTCACTTTATATCCCAAGTACCTGATTACTGCCTGACACCCAAAAACACAGGGCTTGAATGATGAGGGGTTGAATGATACATTCTCTGTATTCTCTCCTATCTTAACTGCAACTTATTTGTACTTCTATTTGGTTAAATTATAGCATAATTCATGATAAATGAATAAGAAATCCAATGACACTGGAGAAAAGTTATAATAATTTGTCACATGAATACATAATTCGGTTTGCTCAAACAGCATTATGTTTTGAGATGTGGTATTCTCAAGAGCCTTGGCAACGACCATTCCAAATTTTAACTCTGAACACCTTGTGAAAAACGTTTAACTTTCGTTGATGGATGAAATTGATTTTTGGCGTAGGAAAGTGAGCCAGATGGAACCGAGGTGGGGGGGGAAGGATAAATATGCTTTCTGTCTGTTCTACTGTGTCCTTTATGAACAGTAACTAATATTAAAATAATAAGAGCTAATGTTTATTAGCCTTAATTAAGTGCCAATGCTTTAATATGCTAGTTCAATGAATTTTCAAAACAAAGCCAGGGCTAAGATATATCCTCCCACCATGTTGCTGAGGAGATAATGGAAGAACCAAGATTCAGTACCATCTAGCAAGTAATGAGAGCCAGGGTTAGAACCCAGAACTGGATTAGCACTTCCTGTTAATCACAGTGGCATCGTCCCTTTCATTGTTCAGCAGTTGATGACACACTGGTGTCAAATTGTACCACACTGGTGAAGCATCACACAGGAGCGCTCCTAAATGCAATCCAAGTAAAGTGACAAGGGTTGGCGCTGGCAAAATTCCAGGATAGCAATCAAAATGCTTTCTGTGTTTAAAAGACTGGCACACTACCAGACACGAGCAATTAAATTGAACTCTTAATCGTCTTCCTGATGTTCTTTAGTTTACATCTAGAAGTATAAAGTTCTGAGAAAAGAGAATGAAAAATTCTGGGAGACATTTTGTTATCCCAAACATTTTTCCATTTTTAAAAGAATTCACACACATAGTTCTTCAGGGATCGTATCTTCCTCACCCCTCCTTCCCGCCTCTCCAGGGTGTCTCACCTCTTGTCATGCACAGACACCACAGCCATTCTTTAAAGTTCTTTCTAATCTGTCTTCCATTCTCTGCCCTTCCCCAGAGAACACCCTTTCCTGTGTCTTAAAACCTAGAACAGTCAATCACCTTGCAAACAACCTCTCTTCTCATGGATCCCCACTATCTTTCAACTGCTCCACCACTCCATACATTCCACAAATATGGCCCTCTCTCAATATGGCTGGTTCCTCATATTTATTAGCTTGACTCTATGTTCCTTGATGGCAAAAGGGAAGCTCTAAATGTACTTTCACCACCATCCTTCAACCCTCAAATTTTTCACCATATACTACATCTCAGATCTACTGAAGCTGAAGTTTTCAATGTCAGCAACCTTCTCTACATTGATCCCTCTTGGGTCATGGCTACCCAATGGGTAGATTAGACCCCACCCCCACCAAGAAAGGGATGATCTTTTCTATTAGCTACTAAAGTTCCTTCAAATAGGAAACTGGAAGTGGAAGCAGGTAGGAGAGTCAACATTACTCTCTCTGCTTTTTGTCTTCAATCTAAGTCAAAGCCTGTGAGAGAAAGCCAGATTTTACGGTTTAACGTGAGGGGGTTTTGTTTGTTTATTTGTTTGTTCTATTTTGTAGACTTCTTGACTTTACCACCATGTTGCTGAAATGTCCCACCTTTGCCTATACCAGCCAGCGGTAAACTAGGGTATTGAGCAAAGGGTCTTATACTCCCATTTGAATAAAAGCCTCATCAGCAGAACTGATTTTTTTAAAAATCCTCCCTTTTATATAGGACAATTCTAAACTTTTCAAATCTCAGGACCCCTTTACATGCTTACAAGGTATGAAGACCTCGAAGAGGTCCTGTGTATCTTTCTGCATATATTTGGTGTATCTGTGTTCTAACTATCAGTAATTTCTATATTGGAATTAAAACTAAGAAAATGGTTAAAAATGTGTTTATAGCTTTATTTTAAAATAACAATAAACCCATTACAGGGTAACATGTAATATATTTTTATGAAAAAAATATTATTTTTTCCCAAATAAAGCATATAAATAAGTTGACTGGGATTGTTTCAGGTTTTTGTAGATCTTTTTTCTACCTGGCTAAATAGGAGTTTGCTGCATTCTCTTATATGCCTCTTCATTCAACTTGTTGCAAAATATTGTACTGGTTGAAATACACAGAGAAATTCCAGTCTCATACAGATGAGTGATTGGAAGAAACATTAGTATTTTTTAACTTTTGATTTTGAGATAATTATAGATTTGCACACAGTGGTAAGAAATAACACAGAGAACATCTGCGTACCTCTCTCCTGATTTCCCCTAATGGTAGTGTCTTGCATAACTATAGTAAATATCACAGTAAGGACATCAACACTGATACAATCCAGTGAACTTATTTGAGTTTCATGTTTTACGTGCATTCATCTGTGTGTGTGCGCGCGCGCGTTTAGTTCTGTGTCATTTTTTCACATGTACACAATCGTGTGACCAGCACCCCAGTTAAGATACAAAATAGTTCCATCACACACGTCTCTCACGTTAATCTCTCTCTCCACTTCTCTAACTCCTAAACACTGCTAATTTCTCCTGAGGCAGAAGTATTTTTCATAGCCTTTACAGGGAAATCATGTATATTCTCTAATACTATTCCCAAACTGGACAAGTGATGGTCTTTTAGGGGCACCTGAGTGGTTCAGTCGGTTGAGTGTCAGAGTTCAGCTCAGGTTATGATCTCACGGTTCGTGGGTTCGAGCCCTGCATAGGGCTCTGTGCTGACAGCTCAGAGCCTGGAGCCCGCTTTGGATTCTGGGTCTCCATCTCTCTTTCTCTACCGCTCTGTCTCTCAAAAAATAAATGAACATTAAAAAAAAAGTTAAAAAAAAAAAAGACAAGCTACAATGTAGAATCTGAAATCATTATTGAGTGGTCTTTTTTCCATTTGTGGTTTTGTGATAATCAAAAAGATATTGGGGTAAGATACTGGTTCACTGAGCTAAGCATACCTTTCAAATGATGGCTTATTTAATGATATAATACCAAGAAGTCACATTTCTTAATATTATTACTAATCCTATCAGAAAATGCTTTAACTGTTTGGGAAGTTATGGAGCTCGTGAAAGCAGCTACAAGTTTTCCAAAATCCTGATTGTTCCTTACAAGCTCAAATTTTATCACTGGCAACACATCCCTTCAGTGGTTTTCCCACGAAATAATGGCCTTGATGTGTTCATTTTCTAGAAAATGTTTTCCAAATATTCAAACGTGAATAACTACAATTTGTTAATCACTCATTCTTTCAAGTAACAATGGTATTCCATGAAAAAAAAAAGTCACCAAAGGATCACCCAAGTGCTTTTTCTTAAATGGTCATCATATTTGGGCGTGCAGCAGAATTGTTCATATGTATTTCCCATTGTGTCATAGAGAATATTAAAGACTTGAACTCAAGAGTGAAGATTTAATACAATTAGTAGTTTTAACTATTTTATCAAGGGCATTCCAAAGTGAACCTGGCATTTTTTTTCTTTTACTGCAAGTGTGTGACATTGAAGAATATGGTAACTACTTGTGCAAGTCGGTGTCACTCCCCCAGTTTGCTGCACTAACCACCAGTGCAAATGTCAAGCTGTGAAAAAGGCAAATATTATTTTGGTATAATTATGGAAATAATTTTGACCTTGTGGACCCCCTGAAACAGTCTCCGGGATTCCTTGGGGCCCACAGACCGCACTTTGAGAACAGCTGACCTAATATAAGAGGGGTAGTGGTAATTAATTAGAGGAAGATTCCCAAAGAGAAGATGATTCTTAAGGATTGATTCTCTCTCCTGAACCAACCAAGATTGATACAACTTTTCAAGAGAGCAATTCCATATAGCTATTCCCTGGTTTCCATAACACTAACATGTTGCCCTCTTTGTCTGATTCCTTTTAATTTTTCCCCTTGATTCTTCTTTTTGTGAGCTTCCATTTAAATGTATTTGTCACCACAGTTCTGTCTTAGCACTCTGCTCTTCTTAAGTTACAACTATCTTCCTGGTAGAATGTGCTGGGCTAGACAGAGGAGGGCATGGTGATAGTACACATCTCCAGGGATTGCTCTTTCCCCAACTGTAAGATTGAGGGAGGGGGGGGAGCGCAGTTAAAAAAAAAAAAAAGACAAGAAAGTAACAAATGATGAATTTTAAGATCATACAGTCCAGGGAGACACCGTCAGGACAGTTGGCTGCTCAGAGGTCTGAAATAGGAAAAAGGTCCAAGGGGATCACACCGCTGGAGGTTCAAGGAGGTTCCACAGGAAGAGTCTTTGGATCGTGGTATGGAAAGTTATAATCACTCAGTCCTCCTGCTAGTATGAGGCGTGTTGAGTCAAGAGAGAGCTACAGTTTAGCCAAGTTACAAGCTTCCCAGACTGATCCGTCTGGAACTGGAGAGGAGGGGTAGTCTTGGCAGGCAGCAGAGTCCCTGAAGGGTCCGAGGAGCCTGCCAGGGTAAATGAAACTGTCACACTGCTCAGACAGGCACACACAGGGTCCCCCTGCTCTCTACATGGCCTAGAATAGTTCCCTACAGTGTGAGACATCACCTTAGAGAATTACTTCCAAAATTCAGCTCCCTGTGTCTCCGGTCTCCTTTCTGAGTTTCCCATTCTGACATTCCAACTGTAAAACTAGGTACCCCCACACCATCCCAAATTCAACACATCAGAGAGTAACCATCTCCCTAAAAACATTCCCTACGTCATTTGACATTGCTTCCACCTACTTTCCTAAGTTAAAATCCTGGGTAGGGTTATCTTGAACACTCCCCACAAGCCTTTATCCACAGTTCTAAAATCGGAGAAGCTCCAAAAACCAAAACCATTTTGGGGCAGAACTATCCATGTGTTTGATTGGGGGTGCTGTCTCATCCCAAGCTGAAAGAGTCAGTATTCAAATATGCACTCTATTGTTAAAATCCCCCAAATTCTAAATCCTGGCCCTTACCTGGACTCCTGAATTTGAGATGAGGTCGTGGGGGCCTGTAATGGGTGATGAAACCCTGTGACTCTTCCCTGCATATTGTTTCTGGCACTGGTCTGTTTCTTTCCCGATGTGGGGGCCGTGGGCTCCAGCCCCCCTTTAAGTCTCCCTTTTCCTGCCTCAGTGGTCTCTCTTCTGGCTCTCTTGTTTCTCACATCATCCTAGTCAAACCTGTTGCTTCCACATTTG
Organism: Hyaena hyaena; assembly: GCF_003009895.1. NCBI lineage: Eukaryota > Metazoa > Chordata > Mammalia > Carnivora > Hyaenidae > Hyaena > Hyaena hyaena. The sequence goes on along the minus strand of NW_024080951.1, from coordinate 974,588 downwards.
CTAATCTCATCTTCACACAGTTTCCATATCACCGCATCACCAGTGGTCTGTCTTGAAACATCAGGGCTCCCCCCACTTCCCCAGCCCTGTATTCCCAACCTTGGTCATTCCAGGACAACTTTCTTGATATCTGCTATATCCGTGTGCCAACCATACTATTTTAATTAGGTTTCCTTTTGAGTTGACTTTTTCTTTTTTGGCTTAACTTGTTTGGGTGTGAATCTTAATTTCAGTGCTGCAAATGGAGAACCCATGATGCTAGTCATACACAGAAGACAACCATAAACTTAAGTGCTCAGAAACCAAAACGATTAGAAACTATGTTTGCCAAAGGGACCAGAAACAGGCTTGCTCTCTTTTTTGAAAGGGGATATTAACAATCAAAGGATCATTACTATTGTTGAGCACTTAATATGTGCTAAGCACCTTCCACCTTTTTACATCTGTTATTTCCTTCAGTCTCCCCGACCACCTGATGAGGTAGGTACTATTTCTAATTATTCTCATTTTACAGATAAGGAAACTGAGCTGCCGAGAAGTAACTGTGTTCAAGGTCACACAGCCAGTAACAGTATAATTTGAAGGACTGAAAGAAAATTGAAAAGACCGTGACTTTCTCATTATATACATAGCGATATTATTATGCCCTATTCTAAAACCTAAATCATCTCTTCATTTGCTGGTAGTAAAGGACCCAGACTTCAGGCTGATCTACTACAGGACGCTCCTGTTCCTTCAGAATTTTTATAATTGGGCCATCTTTCTAGTCTCATCGCCTGCCATAGTAACTTCTTGACATCTAGCAGTGTCCTGACCACAGTATTTATTTGTTCTCTCTTGTTGTTGCTGTCATGGCCTGAGATGTCCTTCTTCCTCTCTTCCTCTTTGCTATTAATCCTAGCCAGAGTCACCTCAAATAACACACCACAAAGCATCCCCCCGTGACTCCTGACAACACGAAGTGCTTCTGCACCCTGAGCCCAGGACAACTGGCTTATTCTTCTTTTGTGGAACTTTCTTTATTCCCTTATCATTCTCTAGAGAAGGGGCTTTGTAACTTCCAGTCCTTAGCATACGGTCTTAGGCAGAGTAAGTGCTCGTTAATCATCAGATGAGAAATATTGACACCTGGAAGGTTTCTTCCCACATCTCCATCAATAGACAGGAGACCCACGTCTGTCTAGGCCTGTCACCATCAGGTCAGAAACTGTAAAAGGGGAGTAGAATGGGAGGCGGGTAATGAGGCGGAGAAAGGAGCCTCTGTGAGTCTGGGCTGTCCAGGGAGAGAAGGCCGCCTATGTCTCAGTCCATTTCACGAGAACTCGTCATTTTATTCCTTTCCACAGCCCTTCTCACCCAGTAAACCCTCGGAGGTGATTTTTTTTTAAATAATGAAAAAATTAGAGAAGAAAGTATGTTCATACAAGAAAATCCCAAAGTTCCTCCTTATCACTAGCTTTGACGTGATGTCTGCCCTCAGACATAAAAGCTTCACTTTCTATCTCTTGTGAGCCCATCCTTCCGTGCACAGAGCGAACAGAGAAGGGTGGAAGCCCTCCTTCCCAAAATGTTTCTGTCCAGAATTCGTCCCCAGCGCAGCGCAAGCAAACACCTGTAAATGAACAGTCAGCACACCAGTGAGGACTAGAGCTCTGGGCACACTCTTGCTCTAAATCGCCTTTTCTGGGAGTATGTCTGGCCAACGATTCTAGCACCAAGTCGTGGCCAACGCTTCCTAAACCCGAACCTGGGGGTTCCCTGGGGACCCGCAGTTCTTTCCCACTTGAGGAACCGGTAAAGAAAGACAAACGCGGGGTTATCTGGGGCCTCTACAACCTGCAGCTCACTGCGCGGGGGATCCGTAATCTGGTTAGTTCTGGGCTGGGCGGTGGATTTCCAACGCTCGCAGGCCGGGAACTGGTCTGGAAAGGCTCCGATCTGTTTTGCGACCTGTTCTGAGATGCACAGCGACTGTCCCAGAACCGCAACCTAGTCGCTCGCGTCGCGCCCCAGCGCACCGGATCCTCCTCAGCCGGCGCCCTGCTTTTTGGAGAACTGTGGCCTTCCCGAAGCCTTACCCTGGGCTTAACTTTTCTAGAAAACCTCGTGCACCCACGGCCGGCTCCGCCTTCCGGGTCGAGTGGGTGCGGCGGCGCACCCAAGGCCCGGAGCGTCAGCGGCGGTGGCTTCCCGGCACCAGGGGGTCTGGGTGGGCCGCGAGGGGGCGTGGCGGGCCAGCGCGGTGGGCGGGTCCCGGCGGGGCGGGGCGGGCCTTCGGTGGGCGGGTCCTGGCGGGGTGGGCCTTCGGTGGGCGGTCCTGGCGGGCCAGCGCGGGGGGCGGGTCCTGGCGGGGCGGGGCGGGGCGGGGCGGGCTCAGGCGGCGGCTAGGCCCAGCCAGCCACAGGCCCGCCGCAGGCCCAGCGCGCCACCATGGTGCCACAGCGCCCGCCGCCGCGGGCACCGCTGCAGCAGCACAGGCGACCCAGGCGGAACGGGGACCGAGGCCGGGGCCTACGGGTAGTGGGCCCGTGAACCGCCGCGTCCCCGAGTCCCGACTCCCCCTCCTGGCCGGACCATGCGCGCCCCCAGCCGCCCAGGAGGCTGAGCCCCGCCGCCCGGCTCCGCCGTCGCCCTCCCGGCCGCGTCCCCATGGCCTTGCCGGGCGCCGAGGGCGCGGCTGACAGGCCGGCGTCCCCGGCCCGGGGCGCCCCCGCCGGCTCCGCGTCGTCGTCGTCCGCCTCCTCCGGCGGCTCGGCCTCCACCCCGGCCGCGGCGGGAGCGGGGCTGTGGGCCGCGCTGTACGACTACGAGGCGCGCGGCGAGGACGAGCTGAGCCTGCGGCGCGGCCAGCTGGTGGAGGTGCTGTCCCAGGACGCCGCCGTGTCGGGCGACGAGGGCTGGTGGGCCGGCCAGGTGCAGCGGCGCCTCGGCATCTTCCCCGCCAACTACGTGGCGCCGTGCCGCCCGGCCTCCGGCCCCGCGCCGCCGCCGCCACCGCCGCCGCGGCCCCGCTCGCCGGTGCACGTCGACTTCGAGCGGCTGGAGCTCAAGGAGCTCATCGGCGCCGGCGGCTTCGGGCAGGTGTACCGCGCCACCTGGCAGGGCCAGGAGGTGGCGGTGAAGGCGGCGCGCCGCGACCCGGAGCAGGACGCGGCGGCGGCGGCCGAGAGCGTGCGGCGGGAGGCGAGGCTCTTCGCCATGCTGCGGCACCCCAACATCATCGAGCTGCGCGGCGTGTGCCTGCAGCAGCCGCACCTCTGCCTGGTGCTGGAGTTCGCCCGCGGCGGAGCGCTCAACCGCGCGCTGGCCGCCGCCAACGCCGCCCCGGACCCGCGCGCGCCCGGTGCGCGCCGCGCGCGCCGCATCCCCCCGCACGTGCTGGTCAACTGGGCTGTGCAGATCGCGCGGGGCATGCTCTACCTGCACGAGGAGGCCGTCGTGTCCATCCTGCACCGGGACCTCAAGTCCAGCAACAGTAAGTGGGCCGGGGTGGGGGGGAGACACAGCCTTGCTCCGCGAGGCCCACCGCGGTGCCAGCCTCCGGCGGCCCCACCCCACCCCCACCCCGGGCACAGAACCAGGTGGAACGAGGCGCGGGTCAGCCTCCCTGCTCCAGGGGCACCTCCCGAGCAGGCCTTCCAGGGCCCAGAGATCCCGCTAGACCTTGGTTACTTGCTTTGGGGCAGGTGACACACTCACCTTGACTCTGCTTTGTTGCTTTTGGGCACCTTTTTAAACAAGGCAGGTCAGTCTTGCTTGCTGACTAAACACTTGTTAAATAGCTAGATCTTCTGGAAACCACACGGTGCCGTTTGGCTTTGAGGTACAGTAAGTGGCTCATTTTATGGAACTGCAAACTGGGGCCTCCTAACCTGGGGAACCCATGGCCCTCCTTCTGGGCTTCGTCAAACTCCTTGCCTTCAGCTTTACAAGTGCTGAATTGACGTCGCTCTTTATCACTTTAAATATGGCCTCGTGGCCTTTGACAATTTCCGAAGAGTTTCATCCAGACATCTCCGCACATGAAGTGGAATTTTATCATTGGTTTGGTAGCTTGAATGTTGATGAAGTCTCCAGAAAATAAACACGAGTTTGTGCCATCAGGTGCATTTAGGCTACAGGCAAGCCCCTTGTCATTCCACACGTACCTGAAATCTTGAGGACCTGGCCTGAGTCCTTTACCTTGTTTCTCAATCAAGATGAATTTTTCTAGCTGTAAATAGAGAACTGACAAATGAGCTCCATCCGAATCCTATGAAATTTCACCTTATAAAAGAGTGAATGGGATTGCTGTTTAAACTTGGTTTTTCAACATTGAAGATCACTTCATATTCTTAGGATGGGATGAAATTGCATGAAAGATTAAAGATGCAGCCAGACCTGGCCTTGGCCTCCACAGCCCAGTGTCTTTCAACCTGGTTAAACCTGCTGGGACAGGCGCTAACCCAAACGGAAACATTGTCCTTCCCCAAGCCTGCAGAAAAAAATGAGTGACAAGAAGCAATGATGTATTTATATGTGTGTGTATTTTTTCCTATTCAGAATTCTTCGGCACTGAAATTTACTTGAAAATGACTAATGTCCCATTTTCATTATGGAAGTCAGACTGTTTAAGTGGTAACTACATGCAAGCAGTGGATACTTTGTTTGAGATTTTATTTTAGGACTCCCGCTAACCCCGGATATAAATTATAGTCTTCCAGTCTAGTTTGTAACCACTCCAGTGCCGAAAGCAAACTCAAACAGGATCTGGCATAGAAAAACGACAGCAGTCGTGTGTGTTCTGAGTTTGGACAGAGGTCGCATGGAGGACTTTAGGACCATTTCCTTTTGGACTTTGTTACAGTAAAGACACAGCACAGTTTTCCATGTACTTATTTTTGTAAATGCTTCAAAGCTGACGGTGTTCACTACCCGTTGGTGCTTATCTCCGGGAATATGCTTTCTTTCTTTTTTTTTTTTTTTAATGTTTTATTTATTTCTGAGAGAGAGAGAGCAGGGGAGGGTCAGAGAGACAAGGAGATACAGAATCTGAAGCAGGCTCCAGGCTCTGAGCTGTCAGCACACAGCCTGACGCGGGGCTTGAACCCACCAACCGTGAGATCATGACCTGAGCCAAAGTCAGATGCTTAATGGACTGAGCCACCCAGGCACCCCCAGGAATATGCTTTCGTTGAAAGATGTGTGTAACCTGCTGCCACAGAACAAGGTTTGTGTGCAAGGTCTATGGGTTCCATAAGCTCTCTCCCCAGTGATGTCCTGCAAGCCCTTATCCGTTGGTTATTTTTTTGCAAAACCGGGTATTTTAAGGACAGAAAAGAACATCATTACTTGCTCTGCCTGGACATTTGCCACAGTATGATACACGTGGAACCTGCCATTCTACAGACTTATTCTGTTACAGGGCATCAATTACCAACACAGGCAAACAGTTTGGGTTAGGTTGATCCTTAGATCAAAAAAGGAGAAGGGCCTATAACTATTATTTTGCATTATGCTTAGTCTGCCTTGTTGGATGGTGATAACGCTTGCCGTCTTTACGAATCTGTTCACAAAGGCAGAGTACGTTTGCTTATGTTTGTCAAAGAACATGGAGAATAATCCATGTTCCAGTCACAAACCTTTTTAAATGAACTAAAATATTTCAGAAAGCTAATACCATTAAGTAGTAAAAAAAAAAAAAAAAAAAAAAAAAAAAAATAACATGACCCTGGAATAATAACGTTGTTAAGTGGTTTTTATTGACAGCAGGAGACTGGAACAGCGGCACGTAGACTCCTGTGCGGGTGGTAGACGTGTCGTTTGGAGGTGATTTTATGCTGCAACTTAAGTTTCTGAAAGCATTTTCACTCTCAGAATAAACTGCCAAACTTCCTGGAGCATTTTAATGTCTTTAGTGGTGAGGCAAGGTTGTCTTTGCTTTAAATTGTTGTGCTTTGGAAAAGATGTAATTGGATTGGTCGCTAGCCTAGCCAATTACTTGTTACAGTAGGGACCATTGCTACAGTTTTCAAATTGCTATGACATGAATATTTTTAGTAGGTCCTAAAATGTGCAAATGACAGTGCCTAGCACATTGCCTTATCCTCACTCTCTGGCCTTACTTATTCAATGAATAAATGCAGATACTTTGGGAATTCTCTTGTGATCTAGGATGCCATATCTTCTTTTTTGTTAAAGTTTATTTATTTATTTTGAGAGAGAGAGCACGAGTACAAGCAGGGTAGGGGCAGAGAGAGAGATTCCTAAGCAGACCCTGCACTATCAGCGTGGAACCCAGTGCAGGGCTCAAACTCACAAATCATGAGATCATGACCTGAGCTAAAACCAAGAAATCAAGAGGCCTAACTGACTGAGCCACCCGGCTGCCCCTGAAGCCATAACTTCTTGTTCAGACGTTTGAGACCAGCAGAAATTCTATCACAGTGTGTTTTGTTTGAATTTATTGGTTATTTGCTAATGGTGGTAGTGAGTTAATGATAATGTAAACTAGGTTTAAGAAATCAATATCGGATTTTATCTTCATGCTGGAGCCTACAAAGAGCCAGTGTATAACTACCTGGAGCTAAGTTAGTTGAAATTATTGTTTAAAACAAATGTTTAAATTTGTCATAGGAAGATATGGCTCTTGGTATTTCTTCGTTCCTGTTTTCTCATTGGCCTTCTCAAGTTTTATCATGTTTGAGACAGTGTTTATGTTGAAATAATAGCTGTGTTGTGCTAGAATACACTACTTTGTTCCTTTTCTCACAGTGAAAGATTGAATGTTGAGCCAAATTCACACATTTTAAGCATCATTTTTGTTGGTAAAATATGCTAGGACCTGTCACTCCCGGGATGCAAAGTAGGTAGAAAATACCTGTACGCAACAATTAGAGAGCAGGATGGGGCAACATGGGTTCCTACGAACATGGCCAGTTTTCCACCCCTGCAGAGAAGAGAGAAAAATCACCGTGTGCATTTATTCAATAAACCTTGAGCCCTCCCCCACCCCACCCCCAGTCACTACTGGGCCCTAGGGACACAGCGGCAAACCAGATGGCAATATCCCTGCTGGCATAGGACGTGGTCTAGTAAGAAAGGTAGATGGTAGCTTTGCAATGGCAAATGTGAGTGAGTGCGGTCAGGAGAATTAAGCATGGTGGTTGCAGATAGTGATGGGGCCGAGGGTGAGGGTGTTGGTCGATCAGGGGTGGTCAAGAGGTGCCACTCTGAGGAGTGACACAGAGACGTGGGTGAGGAGGGGGCATGAGTCGAGCAAAGGGCAAAGGGAGAATGAAGCAGAAATGAGCTCACTTCCCAGGGAGGGGAGGGAAGACAGGGAGGCTGAGGCAGAGGGTGGAGTAGAGGTAGGCATGGCGGGGCTTGTGGCCATGACCCGTTTGCGGGGGCCGGGGGTGGGGGGGAGTCCACTCCCTGCGCTGTCTGTCTGGAGCCTGGAATCAATCTGTGCAGAGGAGTGGTGGGATCTGATTGTGCATTTACCAGATGACTCTGGCTGCTGTGGAGAATGGACTTGAAATTGGCCTATGCAGAGGCTGTTGAGGTTGCTCCGGCCAAAGAGGACATTGATGTCACCCAAGGTGGTGGCAGCGGTGGAAGTGGTTTTCAGGGAAGTTACCAAAGGAGGTGTGAAGATAAACTGGTCCAAAATGCAAATTACTGAGGATGGTTTGAATTAGTAGAATTGAGTCAGTGTCATGTCATTCTGGCATGATTCGGGATAAAAAAAAGATTTCTTGTGGCATAATTTTTGTTTGTTTGCTTGTTTTTTAATACTGCTTACTGCGTTGTGATGGTGGTAGTGCTTTTAGCAGAAAATCAACATCCCATGAGAAACAGAGCCACAGATTTTTGGCAGCTACTTACTTTTATACTTCTCATTTCAGCGATTAAGCATCTTTTTATTCTGACTTTTTTTTAGCCTTTTGGGGAATAATTATTATATATATATTATTATCTACAATGGCATTTACAATCAATAAATAGAGTTCTATTTATGATCAAATGCAATTTAGAGCTCTCACTAAAACAAACTACAAAAGGAATCTAATTTTTTTTTTAGTTTTTCTCATTAGTACAGTGTAAATAAAGGAACCATTTGAGAAAATTATAGGAACTGTAATCTCCAAATAAGGTGCTTAAATAGCTCATCAGAGTGATTTGAAGGAGCTATTAATTACGCTATTATCAGTTAAAAGACCTGCATCTTCTTCCTTCTCTCATCTGTTCTTTTACTCCAGACATGTAGCTTCATGCCACAGCCTCCTTCGACTCCAAGGGGCGCAGGGAGATGAGTACAGATACCTCGAAGGTGGCAAGGGCTAATCTGATCCTGAAACAAACAAAGATAGTAAAGGATATATTTTAGAAGAACAGCAATGACAAAGGGTCCCCACATCTTCCCCTACCATTTTCAGACTTGTGTATTACAAATAACTAGGCCAGCACTCATATTTTTATAGCTATAAGGTGGTGGGGGGCGGAGTGGTCAGTTATTTGGTTCAGGATCATGCGGACTGGTCAGTTATTTGGTTCAGGATCATGCAGACTGACTCCACCAGACACATCTGATTGGATCATGCTTGTAGTCATTGTCAAGTGGATCAAAGCACAGTAAAGGGAAGAAGAGAGGGGAAGACCACACCACTCATTTCAGAAGGTGTCTGAAAGCCCTGCTTGCACGCAAGAGTTGAACTTCTCCAGGACAGCGTAGCTACTGGTGGGAGCATTGGCTTCCATGTCTGTCAGACCAGGGTTCGATTATCAGTGTTGTCATTTACAAGCTGCGTGACCTTGGGCAAGTTGAATAACCTCACTGAGCCTGAATTTCTTGATTTCTGATACAGCCTACTGAATTCCTCTCTTGGATGCTGACAGAGCCCGGGGGGTGGGGGGGGGGAGGGTGGCATGGAATCTGTTTGACGTTTCTTTGACCCATCAAAGGCATTTGGGGAAAAACTGACATGAAAACGTAGGTCTTTTTTAGGGAACCAAGGGTAGTCAGGTGCAGCTAGAATGAAGAGCAGTGAAGGGGTTTTGTGGGAAAGAAACAGGCGTTTAGCATGTGGACGGTGGTGAGTGGGTGTCTTGAAGGCCATACTAGCATATATAGACTAACAAGAGCCAGCTATTCAAGGTTTTAAGGAAGAATGTGGTCTGGTCTGCTGAAAGATTAACATCCGTATGGAAAAAAGAAACTTAAACCTGGGATAATTTGGTTTATGACTGTCCTATCCTAGATTATCAGTAGGGCAGTAAAAATTAAAATACTTAGACATCGGTTTGACGTAAATTGTTTATCATTTATGACCAGAGCCTAGTTTTTATAATCACTGTTTATTTGGTGAGTTCGTTGAGAGCATTTTCTCTCTCTGATTCACTAGAGTTGGGAAATAGTGACCAGATTTACCATTCCAGGCTGGTGATGTGCATGCCAAGTGTCAGAGTGACTGTCCCCAAACCCTCCCTGGCCCTGAGGAGCTCCCAACAGGTGAAACATCTCAGTGGGGTGTGTCAGGTGGCTGGAGGTGGGGTTGGGGGGAGAGCAAGGATTTTTAGATGGGCAGGCAGAACTGTGCTGGTTTTATTTGGGAGCCTGAAACAGATTTGTACAGTTGACCTCCAAGCAGTGTGCATTTAGTTATTTTTACAAATTCATCTCTCTCAACTGCTGCTTCACCTTACGTGCTTTAACTAAGCAATGGCCGTAACAGGAACAGCGACGCACCCACATCTAATGCTTCCAAAGTACTGGGTACTGCCCAAACTTGAATCTCATTGATGCCTCCCTCACAGCAGCCTTCTGCCTATCCCCATTATACAGATGAAGAAACTGAAGCCAGGGTTTACTTGCCTTTATCAAGGTCCCTTGGTTTGTCAGAGAGTTGAATCCAGAGCCTCTAATCCCAGAAACTGAGCATTTATCTTCTCCATCTACTCCCTGGATGAACAGTTCCCAAATATTTATTATCAGGACCCCAAAGAGCGGTTGTTTACGTGGGCTATAGCTACTGATACTTACCAAGTTAGAAGCCTGACATGATAAACTTAAAAACATTTAATAATAGAACAATAGCAGAGCCATTACATGTTAACATAGCATTCTTAATGGAGAGAGGAAAAAAACACTCTTATTTTCCAAGGCAAATTGAGAAAAAAGAGTGACATTGCTTTACGCTTTTGAAGCTCACTTCAATGACAGACTTAATAGAAGACAAATGGATGTTCACATCTGCTTCTGCATTTAATCTGTTGCCACCTCAGGGATGCCCAGGGGTCCCTGGACCATACTTTGAGACCCCCTAGGCCAGATGATGAGTTGTGTTGGTAAAGGATACACTCTGGAGCAGCTGTTCTTACACCAAATGTGGTATCAGAAGGTCCTCACAAGCTTTTAAAGAGTGAAATCCCTTGTCTTATTTTTGGATGTTCTGATTTCGTTGACCGTGGTTGGCAACAAGCAATGAATTTTTTTCTACCATTTTATTTTTCAAAAATCTTAGAATACACAATTAAAGGAACTCTCAGCGAGCACTTACACACTCTCCTACCATTAATGTTTTTACTAACTTGCTTTGACACAAATTTAATTCTATTCACTCAATCCATCTGGGCTTTTGAGGCAGCAGTATGTTTTTTAAAAAGCTTCCGGGTGATATAAATGCAGAGCCAGGTTTGGAAATTGTTCCACGGGCCAGATCTGTGGGTTCCTTCTTAATGGTTTTCTGGGTTGATCTATACATTCTTCCATGAATACAGACGGCATCTCAAATCCAGTTCACTGTGTGAGGCAATGGGATGGTTGGTCATAGAAGGCACCAGAGTGAGAGTATAGGTAGCTTGTTCTGGGCTTGTGGCTCTGGGGAAAGGAATATTTCTAAGCATTTGTCCCTTTGACATTGGGTGACTGAGGTGTGCACTCTGACTCCACAGTTCACCAGCTGTGGGCTCACAGGCACTGCTTCCTGAATAGGGTGATGTGAGGGTAAAGGGAGAGAATGTACTCCTGATGTCGGCACACTTTTCCCATGAAGTTCCAGACAGTAAATATTTAAGGTCTCTGTTGCCGTTGGTCAGCTCTGCTGTTGTAGCCGAAAGCATCCATAGACAGTATGTAAACAAATGAGTGAGGCTGTGTTCCAATAAAACTTTATTTACAAAGTAGACATTGGGCTGGACTTGGCCCATGGGGCGTGGTTTGCTGACTCCTGGTATACATCAAGGTGTTTGAGAAACTGTAAGACACAATCTGAGTGTAAGCTGGTGAGGATGCTCATTTTTAGATGTTACCTAGAAATACTTTGAGTGCTTTAAATGTTTCCTGAAGTTTTCCGTGTGAACTCCTTGACGCCTAAAAGTTTTCTTCAACCTTAACATCATTGTTAGTCATGCTGCAGTAGATGGTACCGTGAAATCATATATTTATTCAGTTTGATTAGGGGGAGAGGTTTTTTGATTTGGCTATCGCTTGATTGGGACGAGCCAGCACTCTGAGGACACAGGCTGGAGTATTGTCCTCTGTATAGACACTTCCATCTGCCTGCTGCGACAGGTCGGCTTGTAACTTGGGTTGATAAGCTGAGGGTCAAGGAGGAGGCACAAAGAACTATGTTGCTATTGCAACCATTTCGCCACCAGGTTTCATTACTAGTCCCCGCGCTCTAAGCTATTGGAAAAAGACCAAATCACGTGCCATCTGGGGGAGAGTCTTGATCGCAGGTAGGAATGTTTGAGTTATTACTGGCACAAGGTGACTTGAAGGAGTGTATTCAGTTTCTGCTTTCCTGCAAATGTTGAATCCAGTAATATCAGCTCTGTGGCTTTCCGTTCCCTAACACATTAGCGTAGCATCTAGTGGAAGAATCCTTCCTTCTGTTTGCTTTGTCACTGACCTTCTGAAACGACTAAGGTGACACAAATATTGAATCTAGGTTTTCACACATGATGAAATGTAAGAAGTTTTCTCATTAAGACCGAATTATTGTATGTGTCCAGGCAAAGGTTTGTACGGCAGCTTTTGGATCGGGCGCAAGAGCAATGTGAAACTTTATTTTAGCTGGCATGTCTGCGTTTTCTTTCTAGAGGTCCATCTTCTTGCGTTTGGTCAGCTAACGCATTCATGTATGCAGCAGTTATTTATTGATTATGTACTCTGTGCCAGGAGCTCTCTGAGAGGCTCTTGGTGTTCAGTAATGAGCAAAGCAGGAACGCATTCCTCTGCTCCTAGAACGTCCAATGCAGTAAACAACACAGATGTTAAATGCTAAATCATGGAGCGCCTGGGTGGCTCAGTTGGTTGGGCATCCGACTTGGGCTCAGGTCATGATCTCACGGTTTGTGGGTTCAAGCCCCGCATCGGGCTCTGTGCTGACAGCTAGCTCACAGCCTGGATCCTGCTTCAGATTCTGTGTCTCCCTCTCTCTCTGACCCTCCCCTGCTCAAGCTGTCTCTCTCAGAAATAAAACATTAAAAATTTTTGAAAAAAAAGTGCTAAATCATGAAAGATGTGGCATGTGGGAGAATTGGTAAACCTTAGTGTGAAGAGGGCGCATCTGTTGAGGTGAGCAGGTGAAGTTTTAGGTTGAATGGGTAAGGAAGGCCTTCCAGCCAAGGTGGTTTATCAGGAAAACCTGAAGAAGTGGGGGAACAGGCCGTCTGGAAAAGAAAACTTTCACAGCAGGAACAGAGCCTGCAAAATCCCCGAAGCAGGAGGCCAGTGTGGCAGGAGGGGACCGGAGCTGAATAGTAGGACGTGAGGGGGTGGGGACAGGGACTTGTCGGCCTTGCAAGATCTCTGACTTTACTATGACACTGGAGAATTTTGAACTGAGAACTGGGGTATGACTTGCTTTGAAACAGGATCTCGCTGGCAGCAGCTTTGAGGATGGATGGAAGGGAATCCAGGGCAGAGGTAAACATTTGGGAGTCATCCACATCGAGCTGGTATGTAAAGCCCTGAGGGGGGGGCTGAAATTATCTGGGGTGTGAGTAGATAGAAGAGTCAGAGATCCAAGACCCTAGTCCTGGAGATCTGCAGTAATTAGAGATCAGGGAGATAAGGAGGAACCAGAAAAAGGAGCAGCTGGCAGAGAAAGGGAGCCCCAGGGAGCAGGGGATGCCCCGGAGGTCAACGAAGAAGGTGTTTCCAGGGAGGATGAGCCACTGTGTCAGATGCTGCGGACGGAGAGGAATTCAAAATAACCACCCTGTTGTAATTCTCTGCAGAACAGTCTTCGTTTCCTAATACTGTTTCGGGAGTGTGGAAATTGACTTGGTTCTCCGCAGCAGCCGCTGACCTCACATGAGAAAGCTTCTAACAGTTCGCCTTCCTCACACTCATTTTTCCCCCTTATACTATTTATGTTCCCATTCATTGAACAAATATCTACTGAGCATGTAAAAATGCCAGTTGCTCTGCAGCAGAAGTAAATAAATAAATAAGGTAGACTCAGATGCAAATTCTACCCTCGGTCGCTTACAATATCATCAGAGAGAGGAGAGGGACAGATAGAAGACATTATTTAAGTGTCATGGAAGCGGCATTAGAAAGTGGAAACTTTTAGCTGAGGCCTTGGAGGAAGGCGCCCAAAGGGCGATGTTATTTACTGACTCCTGTACTATCGGAATAGGAGGAAAGTGAGAACGTTGTTCTTATTTATTTATTTATTTTAGAGAGAAGAAGGGGAATTGGAGATTCCAAAAGGGTTATAGACTTGGAAGTGGTGCCCCAGGGGAAGCAGCGCTGGTGCCCTGATGCTTATGCCAAAAGTGAGGTGCCCACCCCGTGTGATTTTATGGAGAGAGGGGAGGAGGGGAAAGCGTCCTATACCGCAGGTGCCAAGATGCAGTGTTGTGTTTTTCAGAGGTGGCCGGTAATGCCCAGAATTGTTAGGACGCAGGGTTCATTTTGGAGGGCACCAGCGGAACTGGAAAGGTCATTTCAAATGAGGTCCAGAGGGAGCTTGAAGGCCAGGGGGGAATTTTAGATTTGCCTCCACAGATCTATGAGTGACTGCGTGGTATGTATGTTGGGGGAGGCAACATGCTGCCAGTGGGGGAAGAGATGGAAAGAAATGTGTGCAAATGGGCTGCTACTTGGTAGAAAGTTATCACTTAATCCCTATAGATGGTCGTTTTCGGACTTGAAATTCTCGGAGTCACCTTCCTTAGGCAGAGAGAAGTAATGTTTGTTAATACTGTATTCTTTCACATTTTGCTTCTCTCAACCTGCCTTCTTTCTTAGGACTTTTGTTTTGATTCTATATTTCTAGTTAACCATTAATCGAAACTACCCCATTTGGCTCAAATGGAATTTGGACGCAGCAATCCCGTAAATGTTGAGAAAAGAGAATGGATACAGTGTAATTGCTTTAAAAAAAATACACATTATATGCGATAATTCTGAACATAGCAATGTGAAACTTCAAAGGAGCCGGAAAAATCAAGTGCCTCATGGTTGAATAAGTAGACTAAGTACAAAGTTGTAAAGGCTGATTGTTCAAGAACAGGGCTAACAAGGGTCAAAAATCTTCACTCAAGTCTCACAAAAGGGGGCTCAAATACTCGTCGCTAGGTTACTAACAAGAATTTACCATTTCTGGGGCCAAAAATGTGTATTCGCCTGGTCTGTACATTCTCACTCCTGGTGGCCAGCTGGTGTGCTCCAGCCCTTCCCAGTCAATGGCAGGAAGCGGAAACTGGCCACTGACCTTGAGGCCTCAGGCTGAAACCTGGCCAGGTGCCCGAGTCTACCTGTCGGAACACTGGCTATTTTTGGTTTCGGTCACTTTGCCCAAAAGATAAGGAATTTCAGGAATTCTGCTGAACACCTCTGAAATAGAACCCAAAACAATGGGCCTTTCATGGAACTCTAAACGTTTGACATTCAGAATGTTATTTTAACTTGTTTTCTGTTCCAAGTGTGGAGGCATTTATCTCCTTGGAGACTTTGGACTGGGCCTGGGGGGAGGGGCCCCCAAACCGTCACTTTGGAGGCTGCTCAGAGCACCTTCTGCCCTGACATTTCTTTAGAAAGCCATCAGCTTTAACTATTTCATTTTTTAAAATTTTATTTATTTTTGAGAGAGAGAGGGAGAGACAGAGTGTGAGCAAGGGAGGGGCAGAGAGAGAGGGAGACACAGAATCCAGAGCAGGCTCCAGGTTCTGAGCTGTCAGCACAGAGCCCAACATGGGGCTGGAACCCACCAACTGCAAGATCATGTCCTGAGCGGAAGTCAGCCGCTTACCTGACGGAGCCACCCAGGCGCCCCTATTTTATTTTGTTTTTAGTTCTCACTGTTCTGTTTTCAGTTAGTCTCAAGCATTCTTGGCCTTTATTTGCTTTTCAAGCGTTGCCAGGCCTTCCTGGGGCCTCTGGAGGTACAAGCATCTTTATGCCCGTTTTCATCAGTACTCCCTTGCACCTTCCCAGGCGGATGTTTATAAAAAAAGTGAAGACACATGTGAAAATGGCTCAGGAGACCATGTTTTCTAGAACTGCAAGCCATTTTGACATTAATTTGGGGTTTTTTAGTGGTAAGGACAACCATTGTTTAAAAGTGAAATTAGTAGTAGTATAAGTGGAAAAATGTAATCCTTCTGATGAAGTAGCTGGTTCACTTGGTTTTTTGTTTGTTTCTGTGGTTTAAGTATTTAGAGTTTTCAGGGATTAGATATTTATTTTTCTTGATATTCGTGAGGAATAAGGACTGAGAAGTAAATATGCCCTTACCTGAGGTGGGAGGAAGAAGAATTCAAAAATCAATCTCTTAAGAGTCTACAGAATGACATTTCCGGTTGTTTGGCCCCTTCTTACAACCTGTAGCTTCCTCAGTACTGCGGAAGACTGGGGAAGTAGCCCAGACAGAACCCGAGATCTGGCTCTGTGTGTAGATGCATGCTCTTGGGTCACGTTTCTAGACTGTATACCAGGGATTGTGATTCCCACTTCATAGAATAGTGTGGAGATGAATGGAGATATTAAATGGGTGAAAATGACTATACATAGAAGAGGTTCTGTAAATGGTAGACAGTAGTCTTACTGTTAGAACTGGTGATAGTTATCATTAGGATCAACTAGTCCATTGAGCATTCAGTGTAGAGGGTACTTTGCTAGGTAATATTGGGGGAAACAAGGGAAATATAGAAAATTCAGTTCCTAGGATTAAGTAGCTTTGTACATAAGTTAGGGCCATTAGTGTTAAGTGAAAAGATAATGGACAGAGCAATGTAATATGTGGATAATGAATGATCAGAAAGATGAAACGGTCATTATTTTGTAGGATGCTCTAGAAGGTTTTCCTCAGGATGCTGGACCTTGAGAATAGATGCAGTGTAGAAGGATAGAAGGAATCAGGCTATTCTAAACAAAAGTGAGTCTCTTCCCTACTCTTCTCCATCCTTCACTGTATAGTACGCCATTGAATTTAAAAGTAGGGAAAATGGTAGAATTTTGGTCTTGTGTCTTACACCACCTGTAAAACCAAGGGCAGACATGTAAACCACCTTAAAGCTCTCCATCATCTATCTAATTGATACAAAAATAGACCAAGGGGTCCTTGCTCTCTAAATCTCATAGTTAGAAGGTCAATTGGGGAAAGAAATGCTATAACACAGCAATATTTATTCAGTATTGACAGGTTATGCAAGTCCCCCACTTAGATACCTCTTCGTGCTTAAATCTAGTGTTGGGAACACCTGAGGGGCTCAGTCGGTTGGGTGTCCAGCTTTGGCTCTGATCATGGTCTCACAGTTCCTGAGTTAGAACCTAGCTTTGGGCTCACTGCTATCAGCACAGAGCCTGCCTGGGATCCTCTGTCCCCGCCCATTCTGCCTCTCCCCCCTTCCTGTGCACACATGCCCTCTCTCTCTCTCTTTCTCTCTCCGCCTCTCACCCCCTCTCTCTCAAAAATAAAAACCCTTTAAAAAATAAATCCAGTTTTGGCTCTCTCCAGTTGCATGAACTCTTTGACTTTATGACTGTTTCATTTTGTAAACATTTGACCATATGCAGACAAAAGGTGAATCCACTGCCAAGTGAAATTTCAAGTCTTGAAAAAGAGATTCCCTGAAGCCCATGAAGATGATTTTGAAAAACTTACTGAAAACACTTTCAAACCCATTGATAAAGGGTGTGTGTGTGTGTGTGTGTGTGTGTGTGTGTGTGTGAGTGATCTTTACAAAATGTTGTGTTCCAGCGTTCTAAGCATTTGACGTTTTCATTGCTTGCTTATTACAACCTTCTGTCCATCTACACTGCATCTATTCTCAAGGTCCAGCTTCCTAAGGAAAACCTTCTAGAGCATCCTACAAAATAATGACCATTTTATCTTTATGATCATTCATTATCCACATATTACGTTGCTCTGTCCATTATCTTTTCACCTAACACTTATGGCCCTAACTTATGTACAAAGCTACTTAATCCTAGGAACTGAATTTTCTATATTTCCCTTGTTTCCCCCAAATCACCTGCTGTCCCAGTTCCCATGACCTAGGCAAAGGGACAGAAGCACAGAATCCAAAGCAAGCAGTCTGGTCCCAGAGAGCATGCACGCTCTTCCTCACGAGGCCAGATTGCCTCCGCTGAGATCGGTTGAAAATTAGCCAATGATAGGAAATCAGAAAGTAAAGAATGGTCACCTGAATGGAGGGAGATTTCTACCGGATAAAGGAGGCTCTTGTGAAAAATTGATGAAAGCTGTCATCTGAGCAATGCAGACAGTAGTTAGGAGTGTATTTCTCTGGGTCAGAGTGCTAGAGCTTCACTGCTCCTTAGCCACATGACAGATTACCCAACACTTGTGTCTCCGCCTCCTTATCTGTAAAGTTCAGATAATAAATAGTATAAACCTGTTGCACTGTGTGGGCCTTATGATTAAAATGCCTTCGAAGCATCAGACGAAAAGAACGTACCTGGTAAATGTTCATTGTTCTTAGAACTGTTTGGGAAAATGGGCCTCCTTATGCTCATGTTCTGTAAATCAAAAAAGAAGAATGTTTTACGCTGTTTTCCCAATTTTGTTTGGATAGTTGATTCTCAATGAAATGGATCTATTTTCATTTTAGTTTTCAAGTTGAAACCTGAGTATCAACCCCCACACACACACACAAGGCCCTATTGACTCTGAAATTTGGATTGCTGTTTACGTGGATTCATTCTGTTGCTTTATTTTTTTCAGTCCCCATCATCCTCTGATAATGAAGGCCCATCTCTTGGGATTTTTGTGAGTCTTGAATGAAATAATGGATGTGTGCAAGGTGTATAGGAAAGCTCAGCACTTATTGGCAACTGTCTTATTAATTTGCTGTTGCCTCTATTAGGTGGGAGGGCCGTGTGCAAAGGGCAGCTGGAACAATGTGCATTTTTGGTTCATTGTAAGCATTAGGCACCTGCCTTGACGAAGACGGTGACACAGCTTAGATAACATGAGTATGAATGTGAATCGAGCCTCTTTGTCCTCAGCTTCCTCTTCTCCCCACCAACTTTTTCTCTCTCTCACTCTCTCTTTCTCTCTTCCACTCTCTAACTCACACACGCACTCTCTCAGAGCTGAGTTTAGTGGAGAAGTCGGCAGTGAAAACAAGTACTTCTAGTACCTTATGCTTTATGAGGGTTGTAATAGAAACACAAGGTTCGTGGGAGTAAGGGGATGGGAGTAATTCCCTTTCCTTAGGGGTGTTTGGAAGGTGGCTTCCCAAGAGGGCACTGGGCCGGATGAGGGGTTTAAGTGGAGGAAACGCATATAGAGGAAGATGATGTTGTCTGAAAGGCAGGTGGCTGTGCAGAGGTAGAGGCTCTGGTGACCCAATTTGGAGCGTGGACATTATCTGTGAGCCGTGCGGAACCATGCGAGTTTTTGCTTTTGGTTTTTTTAATGCAGGTTTACTACCCTATAATTCACATACAGTAACATTTACCCTCTGAAGGAGTTCAGTTTGACGAGTTTTGACGAATATATATCATCCTGTAACAACTACCGCCCCCACCACCAAGATGGAGAATTTGCACGGCCCCAGAAAGTTCTCTTGTGGAGCTTTGCAGTGAAGCCCATGCCGGCAGCCTCCGGCGGGCACTGGCTTCTGTCCCTTTTCCAGGATACATATGGAATCACAGCATGTAACCTTTCATGTCGGCCTTCTTTCACTTGTGATGGTTTCCAGCTTCCTTCACGTTGTTACCTATCCTGGGAGTTTGTGTGTGGAAGGTTTAAAAATAAAGGAATGCTGGGGCGCCGGGTGGCTCAGTCGGTTAAGCGTCCGACTTCGGCTCAGGTCATGATCTCACGGTTCATGGGTTCGAGCCCCGCGTCGGGCTCTGTGCTGACAGCTAGCTGGGAGCCTGGAGCCTGTTTCAGATTCTGTGTCTCCCTCTCTCTCTGACCCTACCCTGCTCATGCTGTCACGTATCTCTCTCTCAAAAATAAATAAAACATTTAAAAAAATTTTTTTAAATAAATAAAGGAATGCTGCAACACTTTAGGAAGATGAATCTGCTGGCAGATGCCTTATCCTGGCCAGTTGTGACAGAAGTAGAGAATGGAGGTGGGGGGTGCGGTGGGAAAAGACCCGTGGAGCTACGTGGCAGAATGCAGGATTTTAAGGAAGGAGTGAGATAAGTTAGCAAGAATAGTAGGTGTAAACCCTTCCCTTTGTAGCAGATGGGAAGGAGGAAGCCGGGTAGGTAGCTACGTTAAGAGCCACATGGAAAAACTCAGGAACGGTTCTGCGTGGTCATAGGCAGAGGGAAGTCAGGCAGGGAGAGGGAAGAACCCCAGGTGCTTGAAAGGACAGGGTGGACAGGTGCAGGTGGGGAGAGACGGAGAAGCATGTTTTTTTTAGCTACTGTTACAGGAGAGCTCAGGGACTGACTCTGCGTGAGCTCAGCTCCTGGAAGTTGCCCTGGGCATTCTGTTACGTTGTCAGGAGGCTGAGGACTAGGAAAAGCAGCGCCTGCATAATGTTTATCTAAAGCTTTTACTTTTTACTCTATTGTGAGCTTCAAAGCAATCCTAGCTCATCAAGTATCTCTAGTTAAAAACCTATACCCATTTTGTAAATATACTCCAAGATACTGTTTGGTAGTAATGATTTATGGAGACACGTCATCTGTTTGCTGTGTTCTTGAATACATTCAGTAGCAGAGGCTCTGCATGTAGCTCAGGACCTAACTTCTAGGAAGAAAACAGTATATTCTTTTCTTCCCAGGGACACTCGAACAGACTTCTGATCCTATCTGTGATACTTCAGTAAACATTTCTCGCCACCAGAAATCATTTACTTTCTCATAAAAGGAAACATTCATAAAGAGTGCTAAGCTGTCTTGTGCCTGTGGATTAAAAACAACAGCTTGTCCCTGCAGGCCCTAATGACCCAGTAAAGGTTATGACATAGGTGATGGAAGTAAGGTTAGATGTAAAATACAAGCCCATTCTCCTTTCTCTTCCGGCTGCTGTGAAGGTTGTCTCTTAAATACCAAAGAAACATTGGGGATCAGAAAATTAGAAGAATATGAAAATACTCCACTTTCGACTTTGATTCTTCTTTTTTTTTTTTTTTTAAGTTTTGCTGCTTGAGAAGATAGAGCATGATGACATCTGCAATAAAACGTTGAAGATCACCGATTTTGGGTTAGCGAGAGAATGGCAGAGGACTACCAAAATGAGCACGGCGGGCACGTACGCTTGGATGGCCCCTGAAGTCATCAAGTCCTCCTTGTTCTCTAAAGGAAGCGACATCTGGAGGTGAGCACCCTGCCTTTTGCGAACGCAGACGTCAGCAGAAACTGGCCACTCTGCTTCCTTTAAATGAGTCCCAAAGTATTCGGGAACTGAGCCTAACAGAGAATGCAGACCTTTTTTTTTGCAGATTTCTTAGTTTGGGTCAAGATGTAAGCACAACAGGACAGGTAACTTGAGGTTTTTATCATCATGACTGCCACTTGGTAGGAGAACCTTCTCGTTCAATCTGAGGTTTGATGAAAACTGCTTGTAACTTGAGTTAACACTAATGCCTAGCTTTTGTAAGGCTTGTCATAAACAATAGTACGTGTTTACTTTTTTTTTTTTTTTTAAGTAAAATGTTGATGCCTCATGATTTACAGACAATAATAGCACGGAAGGACTTTGAGAACCAAATTCAGATCCACTCCTTCATTTCATAGTTTGTATCATCTAAAGATTAAAGCTTCTAGTTTGAGGATGGAGGGCTGGAGTGAATGGGTTCCCAGGTTAGCTAGATTTTCCATTCAGCTATGTCTCATCGAGGCACAAATATGCTATCAGTAATAGAACAACAAAGAAGAATCAGTATGTTCAACAGTTACAATGTGCCAAGAGCTTACGTACCTTTATTTAAAGATCATCTTCTGTAGCTAGTGTTAAAATTCTAGATTTTTTTTACTGTTTTTTAGATATGATTTGCATGCCACACAGTCTACCCATTGAAATGTACAGTTCAATGGCTTTTAGCATATTACTAGAATTGCATATCTATCAGTACAATTTTTAGAACATTTTCATAATCCAAAAAAGAAATCCTGTGCACCTCAGCCATCACTCTGGACCCCTATCCCTCCCCGCCCCAGGCAACTGCTAATCTACATTTTGTATCTTTGGATTTGCCTATTCTGGGCATTTCCTGTAGATGTAGGCACACGACACATGGCCCTCTGTGACTGGCGTTTTCAATTAGCCTCATGTTTTCAAGGTTCAAGTTGTAGAACAGGTCAGGATATCCTTCTTTATTGCCAAGTAATCTTCCATTGGGCTGATTGCCACCTTTTGTTTGTCCATCAATCAGGTGACGGGCTTGAGTCGTTTCCTCGCTTTGACGATTCTGCATAATGCTGCTGTGGACAATCATGAACAAGTGTTTGTGAGGATGTAGGTTTTCAGTTCTCTTGGGTCCATACCTAGGGAGCAAGCCCCTGGACCATGTGGTAATTCCATGCGTGGTCATCGTTCAAGGACCACCAGATCGTTTTCTAAAGCACCTGTTTGCATCCACGATCAGCGTCTCGGCTACTGACTTCTCCACATCCTTGCCAACACTTGTTGTTCTCAGATTCTTTTTTTTTTTTTTTTTTTAATATTTTTATTTATTTCTAGGAGAGAGAGAGAGACAGCGTGAGCAGGGGAGGGTCAGAAAGAGAGGGAGACACAGACTCCAAAACAGGCTCCAGGCTCTGAGCTGGCAGCCAGCACAGAGCCCCACGTGGGGCTCGAACCCACTAACCGCGAGATCATAACCTAAGCGAAAGTCGGACGCTCAACCACCTAAGCCACCCAGGCGCCCCATCTCAGATTCTTTTTTGACTCCAGCCATCTTAGTAGTTTGTGAAATGATTAAAACTCCAGGGGTTTTTGTTTTGTTTTGTTTTGTTTTTTACACAATAAAAAGTCTAGCTGAGAGAAGTGTCACTTGCTAAGAGTTTCTATCTGTTTGGTAGCGAAACTGCGATTGGAACTCAGACCCACCTTCCGAATTTGGGATCCACAAAAATTGTTTTCCCCTTTTAATCATTGGATACTGCAGAAATTACTCTCTCCCATTCACACATCCAGTTAGTGACAGACTTTCTGTTACTAGAAGGTCTAAGGTTATTTCTTTTAATTTAAAGCTTATCCTCCACATTTTAAATAGAACTGAATTGTTCTACTTAGGACTTTTAAGGAATTTATCAACTGGGTTGGGGTTCCAGAGTGTCTTAGGAGTGTTTTTGAAAACCACAAGTGCTTGAACTTCATCCCTCACTTAATGAATTAGACTCTCTGCTGGTGGAGACTGAGCAGATGTGTTGTTAGGAAACATGAAATATGTTTTTCTTGATTTACTCACAGTAGTTTTTTGGCCAAATGATAATACCAAAATACTCCATTGGAAGAGGTGATTCTATTGAGAAATTCTACTTCAGGACTCTAAAAGCTGGTAAATACATCAGGACCAATTTTACATTCCAAGTAACATTACTTAAGGCTATAACCCTTTCATTTTGTGTGCTTCTCTTATAAACCGTATAATTACAAGCTGTGTAAATGCTGGACTATCTGTATAAATGCTTTATAGCAACTGCATCTATTGTAAACAGAGAAGAATCAGGAGATAAGCAAAAAAAAAAAAAAAAAAATCTAAAGCTAGCCAAAATAGGGGTCCTTAGGTCCATATACTCCTTGGAGAGATCTTCTCTCAAAATCTATTTATTTCTAACTCTGTTTTTGCAAGTTCGATGATCTGATTTCCAGTAAAAGCAGCTCGTTAGAAGGGGAAGAGGGATACCAAGCTGGTAAAAGTTGGCAGCTGAAAACAAAGTAGGTGATGCAAGAATAACATGAAACGCTATGGAAAGGACTAGAAACTGCTGACCTCTCAAGCTGCCTAGTTGTGGAACCAAACATCCCACACCCCTGCAGAATGCATTCATACACTCAGCCGTACTCTTGAGTCCTTGGATGTCAGGATGCAGAGGGGTGGGAAGGCCCCTCTCTGAACTCCACATTCCTTTGCCTCAGCATCTCCTGTCCTGTAAAAATAATGTCATTCAAGAGACATGACCTCACTCTGTGCAGTAGATGAGTATACTAGCATGTGCACGAGTACATTAACTAGTAAGTAGACTGATCATCTCTCACCGTCCTTCTTCCTTACTGGCTATTACACCAGAAAGGAACTTAAACAGTTGTCATTGAATTTTTACAGTATCTCCTGTGATCACTGCACCTCCACAGAATAGGTAACCACACGGCACTGAGACGTTAAGAAATCTCAGGGTTATAAAGCTGAGAAGTAGTACACTCCCATCCCAGGCTGCGAGCCAGAGTCCTGCTAACACCATCCTGGCTCATCAGGCCATTGAACTCTTAGGAGATGGCTTTATTTATACCGTATCCTATCCATTTTCAGAGAACAGAAGTATATGCATTACATTCTACACATAGTCCCATTGAAATAGTTCTATCTCTTCATATCAGTTCTTAACATAAGCCCTCTGCTCTCTAGAAAAAGGACCTGTCTTGAGTTACTCGTTCGTTGAAACTCCCAACAAGCAAAGTTATGTCATTGTTACTGTTTGTTTTCATTCTGTTATGTGCTAATGGGAATAGCAAGGAAGTAGCTTTGAATTTAGACAGTTTTCAGTCATTTTAAGGGATTTTTTTTTTGTCTCCTCCTCTGACTTGATTTTTGTTGATTGATCTATAAATGAAGTTTACTTCTTCTTGGAATTAAAGTTTCTCTGAGAATGCACCATAATGTAGATACTTTTTATGACACCAAGCAGGTAATTACCTTTGGAAAATTTTGGCTTCCACTTAATTGCTAATAGTTACAGCATTACATATATAATTTACAAGCACTGCATTAGAGATCCCCCTTTTTTCCAATATAAAACAGTGCTTTGAAATGGCAGGACAGATGTCACTGTTGTTTTATAGATCAGCTAATTCACGATCACCTGTTAAGGGTTGTGCGAGCGGAGACATAGCTAGTAAGCTAAGTGATACTCCCGAAACTCGCACTCCAGTCTGCTGAGTCAAGATCCAGTTGTCTTTCACTGGTGCCCTGTTCCTCCGCCTACTCGTGGAAGGAGCTCTGGACTCCGGGGCCTCAGGACTCAAACAGGGAGAGAATGCCTAAGGCCCCACTGATTGGGAACATCCCGCCATGGCTACCTTCTTATTCTGAACATTTTCAGTGTATAGTCTAGCATCCAGTAGGCATGAGTGAAGAAGTCGGTGAATGAGAGGTTATCATATCCGGGGTGACCTGAACCTGGAATCCAGAGAGTTTCCAGCTCTATTTGCAGACCACGCCTTCAGAAAGGGCTTGCTATAGTCTATTTATGATGCTCTGAGTCCCCACATCTCTTTCGATCAGAAAATAAGCAAATGAGACTCAGAAAGCAAGTCCATTGCCAAAGTTAAGTGCATTTTTGGTGTTATTCTGAGCTGTTCTGTCTTTTCTTTAGACCTATTTTTCTGTCTGCTATCTTTAAAACTATGTTTACATGTTACATAGAAGCAGCAAACATAAGAAATGAGAATTAAATTACCACTCTAAATTTCAAGTGTTTTTTTTAACGTAAAGTTAATACTTTTTTCAAAGATTAGAAAAGTAAAGAGGACTGTACTCATTATGTTAGTAGAATTAAAAAAGAACAAACATGACTGTCCCTCACCTGCCTGTGTGTTTCCATTAAAAATCAAATGGGATGTCTGGAGCAGCTCTGATATTTCATGTCTTAACAAAAGATAATTGGTACTTCATGTTTTAAAAAATATAAAGGGAAACTAAGGCACTAATGGATACAGAGTTACAGAAAAGAGATGTTTTGTCCCACCAGCAGGCACAGGGAAGCCCAGGCTGATTTTTTTTTTTTTTCTGGTCCATTACAATTAAGCAATATGGTAGAAATATTAGTAACACATCTCTTAAAATATAAAGGGAAAGGCAGAAAGAGAAACAATTTCAAGACAGCCATTTAAAAATAGCCAACATGGGGCTGCCTGGGTGGCTCAGTCGGTTAAGCAGCCGACTTCAGCTCAGGTCAAGATCTCACGGTTTGTGGGTCCGAGCCCCGCATCAGGCTCTGTGCTGACAGCTCGGAGCCTGGAGCCCACTTCAGATTCTGTTGTCTCCCTCTTTCTCTGCCCCTCCCCCGCTCGTGCTCTGTCTCTCTGTCTCAAAACTAAATAAACAAAAATTTTTTAAAAATAATGAAAAATAAATAAAAATACTCAACATAGCTCCATCTAAGTCCTGTAGGGTATAGCACGAGATTTCTGTGGGGCTAGTCTTCAGCCTCCTGACAAGAGAGCCCAGCGCTCAACCGACTGAGCTACCCAGGCGCCCCAGAAGAGAAGATTTTTAATCGGAGCTGGATGAAGGTTCCGATGCCACCACTTGTGTTTGGAAGAAGAAGACACCCTTTGACCCATTTAACTTCATGGCAATTTTGCTTTCCAGCTATGGAGTCCTGCTGTGGGAGCTGCTCACAGGAGAAGTCCCCTACCGTGGCATCGATGGGCTTGCTGTGGCCTACGGGGTAGCCGTCAACAAGCTCACTTTGCCCATTCCATCCACCTGCCCTGAGCCGTTTGCCAAGCTCATGAAAGGTATCTGTGCACCTCTGTTTTGTGTGTCTATGGAAGAAAGGGGAATCGCTCAGGAAAATATCTGTGTAATTTGTATCCAAAAGGATACTTTTCTGTGATTCTAATTTTCAAATGCTTTTAAGCAACGGTACCATTTTATGAATCAGAAACCTTTTCTCCACTCTCAGATGTCAGGTAAAGTATTGATGGATTAAGTAACTTTTTCAAAAACAATCCAGTTTTATCAGTGACTCATTTATGTACAGAATCCAACCGAATGGTAATAAAGTTTTCCCCGTGTACACCAGTAGAGTTCAAAGACAGAATTTAGTTGGCTCCATTCTGCTATTTTAAATCCTACCTAATGATCAGAAATGTTTTACGATCTTAACCGGCTTGGTTTTGCCATGGCCTTATCTAGTTGATGCTTATCTTTTAAAAATTAACTAACTCCTTCTGTAAGCAGCTAGTTACCTTCCTTCATTATGAGGCCATTTCTTAGAACCTCTCATGTGATTATAGCATTTTAGAGATTTCAGTTTTCTTGGGTCAGCTTCTAGAACTCTGTAAATTACCCGGTCAGGGCAGCATAGGCCCTTGGTACACACAGCTCATGGTAAGGCATGGAACGTACACATCCAGCATTTGTGTCATATAAGAGAAAGAACAAGGGGCGCCTGGGTGGCTCAGTCAGTTGGGCAGCCGACTTTGGCTCAGGTCATGATCTCACAGTCCGTGGGTTCGAGCCCCATGTTGGGCTCTGCTATCCGCTCAGAGCCTGGAGCCTGCTTCAGATTCTGTGATTCCCTGTCTCTCCTGCCCCTCCCCCACTCAAGCCCTGTCTCTCTCTGTCTCAAAAAAGTAAAAATAAAACATTTAAAAAAATGTATAAGAGAAAGAACAAGAGCCTTACCTAGCAGCAAATATTATACACGCCACTGACCTGGGCACTGTGTAAAATAAAATTTTCAAAATCAGCATCAGTTGATTTTTCAGATCTTCAGCAGACACCATCAACATGGGCTGAAAATCCGGCCGATGCTAAGGTATGGAATTAATATGGTTCTGGTTTATTTCAGAGTGCTGGCAACAGGACCCTCACATCCGTCCATCATTTGCCTTAATCCTTGAACAACTGACTGCTATCGAAAAGGCAGTTATGACTGATATGCCCCAGGAGTCTTTTCATTCCATGCAAGATGACTGGAAGCTAGAAATTCAGCAAATGTTTGATGAACTGAGAACCAAGGAAAAGGTGAGAGAGATACATTCATTGCCCAAGATGTTCTTTGAGGATTATGGAAAACACGAGTCAAGAGCACTGTTAGCATTATTGTAAAAGATTTTCAGACGTGAATAGTTATTGATTCTTCCGGCTAAGATGAAACAAAACACAAGTGTCCTCGAAATGTATAGTTGGAAAAGAAACTATCTTTTCGTAGGGAAATTTTCAAAAGTAAACAAAAATTTTTTTAAAGAAGAGAGCCTAGCATACTGAACCCTTTGCATAAATTCACCAGCTTTAGTAATTGTCAGTGTTTTGTCATTTTATACAGATCTTTTTCCCATTATCATCTTTTTTTAATGGAATACTTTAAATCCTCAACTCATGTCCTTTTCCCCTTAAATCTTAAACATGCGTCTCTGGTAAGAATTTTAGAAATAACTTTCTTGCCATTATTATCGCAAAAAGTAGCAGTAATTCCTTACTGTCATATAATACTCTGTACTCAAATGTCACAGTTTGTCTCAAAGGTGTCTTTTTAAAGTTTCTGACTCTATCTTTTAAAGCGTTTCTTATGCTAGGCAACCTCCCTAAAACACACACACACACACACACACACACACTCACAAACACGCACCCTTTCATCTCCAAGGAATTGCTTTGTTGGAGAAACTGGGAAAGTGTGTGATTTTCGAAACTTTTAGTATGATGAGTTAAGTTCTGGTTGGTTTGTTTATTTTGAGAAGAAGCACTAAATAAACATCTACATGAAACGTGCTGAAGTTGCATATATGCCACCACATACAGAGTGAAATAGGAGAAGTAAAACTACACAGCCAGTTGGAAGGCAGACTGGTTGGGAAGCGAGTGCAATTGCTGATTGGTCTCCTTTGGTGACACAATGACTTCACGGTCCCTAAGAACCCCAACTTTACAGCCTGGTTCTGTGCTACAGTGGCAGTACTTATTTTTTTTTTTTGAAAACACTTTTGTAGTACTTGAGCATTTTGATGAATCAAGCTTTATTCTGCTCGTCTGAAGTGTATAATTATCCACGAGGTTAAGTTCTGTCATATGTGCAATAAATGTCTGGGCTAAAGTACAACACTGTGATTTTTTGATAACCTTTACAAAGCCATGCAATTGACCAGGAAGGAATTTTTTTATGCCTCGTACATGTGTGGTTCTAAAATAGTAGAATCCTTTTTAAGAGGGCAGTGACGCTTTGCTAATAAAGAGCCCACCTGCCAATTCAAATTTATAATATTAAAACACGGCTGAGAATCTTTCCCCCATGTTTGAGTAACTTGGACTTGTGCGGTGAGGCTCTGTACTACATCTCTAGACTTTTATATTGCCCATAATACTAAAGGCCTATGGTCAACCCAAGTGCAAAGAGGGACTCACAAGCTGTGGCTTGAATATATGTGCATAAATATTTGTTGAGCCAGTATTTATAATACTGTGCATGATACCAAGGTATTGCATGCCCGGATTCTGTCTTTGAGAAGCTTCCGTCTACTGTTGTCTCACTGAATTGGGAATTAATACAAGGCCCATCACGGGTGTTCCCCAACATGCAAATTGTTTTCTAAAAAATACTTAGAATGTAAAAATGTGACTATGGTGAAACTGTTCTGAGTTTCAAGGTTATGTTCTGGTTTGCTTTTCCCCAGCAAACATGTATGGACCATGTACTGTGTGCTAGGAGCAGTGTTAGCATCCTGGGGCACAAAAATGGATCCAACGGTCTGTTTTCTTGAGGCCCTTTGAATGCCAGGATCTTGGGATCTTGTGGACAGGTTTTTAAAAGGGGCTGCACATGCATCTCGGCACCGTTTTCCAGCCAAACATTGAAGTCAGAATGTACCCCTCACCCCCTACCCAATCTTCTTCCTTCATTCTGCTTTCTTCTTTCTGTGACAAACGGATTGCTTACTGTTCTCATAGGCGCCCAGTCTCCAGAGTCTTTGAAGATGTTTCTGGTGGTCCCCTCTGTGACCGAGACCATCAGTGGGAATCCCGCCCCCAATCCCTGTCGTCCTCACTTACCACCTGCGTCACTGCAACAGCATCTTCCCAGGTTACCCTGCGTTCAGACTTGTTCCCCAAGTCGGTCCCCTCACCACCATCTCCAGTGGCCCTTCTACAGTGCAAATCCGAGCATCTTTCAGCAGCCAATTTCTGTCCCTTATTGATTTCCTTTGTCCTTCCATATTTAGTCTCGCTTTGTCGCAACCGGCCATGAATTCCGTGCACTTCCTCTGATGCCACGCTCTTGACCTTTGGTCTCCATATACATTCTCTTCTCTGTCCATAATACTGTCCCCTCCTTAGCTTCTCACCCAACCTCACAATCGCTGGCTCCTTTACTGTGAGTCCTTCGTAGCTGCCTTCCCTCACCCTCATGCACCAGATAAACTGTGTCACAGCAGCCCACACTGAGCTGGCTCTGAGTCCGACTTCAGTATTAGCTCGCTTACGTGTTCTTGGCCTGCCATTTCTGCTAGATAATACGTTAATCAACTACACTATCTTATGCTTGGTCATTCTCATCCACAACATTGAACAAAGTACTCAGCCCATGGTAGATAGTAAATAAATACATGAAATTAACCCACGCAAAGTTTCTTAATATGCTCCTAATGTGTATTCTAATTAATAAGTGAGTGATATTAGTGATTATCGTTACCCTTATTACTCTCTCAAGGGAAACAGGGAATTTAGAAGCTCACATTATAAATCTTTTCTGAATCTTATGCCATCAGAGAGCTTTCCAACTCAGCTGCTTACCTTTTACTTATGTGTTCTTGAGAGATGCCCACATGTGTGCACAAGGAAGTTTTGGTTGTTCTCTGAAGCATGATTTGTGATAGCGAAAACCTGGGATTGGTCAGTGTCCATGAACAGGGAATAGACACCCAAACTACTGTATACTGATTCAATATATTCAGTATTGATTCAAACTGGAAATCTGCAAACCAATCAAAATGAATGAATTCCAGCTACATGTTTCAATGTGGATAAATCTCAAACATAAGATTGAGTGGAAAAATCGAGTTGTGGACAAATAGTTACGCTAGACACCAGTTATGTAAATTGATAAAACACATGAACCAGTGCCCTTCAGATGTACAGAAAGACGGAGGTATGGATAAGGGAGGGTTACGGGGCAACCGAGGAACAGCAGATAAGAAGAGGGAGAGGGTAGGGGCGCCTGGGTGGTTCAGTCGGTTAAGCGCCCAGCTTCAGCTCAGGCCATGATCTCACGGTTCATGGGTTCAAGCCCCGCCTCAGGCTCTGTGCTGACAGCTCAGAGCCTGGAGCTTGCTTCAGATTCTGTGTCTCCCTTTCTCTGACCCACCCCTGCTCATGCTGTCTCTCTCTCTCTCTCTGTGAAATAAATAAAACGTTGTTTTAAAAAAATTTTTTTAAAAGAAGAGAGAGAGGGTAGAGTTTAGAGCGTGCTGCATGGGAGACGTGATCAGATCTGAGACGGATGGGGTAAAACCTTAGCATCTGTTAAGTATTGACGGTGAGTGTAGGGGTATTTGCTGTTCTCTCTAATTGTGGTATACTTTAAATATTACCTAATTTTAAATGATTAAAATAAAGTTCAAAGTATGTAAAGGCTGAAGTCACTTTTTTTTTTTTTTTTTTTTGTCGAGTAGTAGACTTAGGTAATTCAGCCCCTTCTTAGATTTTTCACTATTTTGTAAGCTGGAAAATACAAAACAGTCAGGTACAACCTTAGACAGTGGGTCTGATTGTCGGCACCAGGTTTTAAAGAGCCCCCCAAGGAAGATGGCCTGGAAGGCAGAGGAGGAGCTGGAAATCAAGTCTGAGCAAAGAACAGAAGGGGCACAGAAGGGAATGGTAATTGCAGGGGCTACCTCCTCGGAGGGAGGAGACGTGCTTCACGTTGCAGAGTTTGGAAGTAAGACCTCTTGGGTCAGAGCTCCAGGGCTTAAAACGTGGGCCCAGAATCAACAGTTTTCCTGACGCTTAGAGCAGACGGCAGCTCAGTAGACTGCATTCAGCTTCCTTCCCTCGATTCTAAAAACAATGATAGACCCACACCTCCCTTTTTTTAAATATAAGTTTTTAGCCGAGTGCCAAAATCCATAGCAGTCTCAGCCAGACAGCTGGCTGGACCCGGAGGGGCTCTTCCCTGCCTGCTGACCTCCTCCCCATTGAAGGTCACAGTCACACTGCTGGCTCCCTGGGGTGGTATGGGGCTTACCAGGTGGTGTGTGCACAGTGCTCAGAGCGGTGCCCATTACTTGGCAAGTGCCAAAGAAAGCGGTGGCTTTGATTCGAACCAGAGCAGCTTCAACAGCCGCTGCCAATCCCTGGCCCAGGCATTCGGGAAACTGGGCTCCTCTGAGCAGGAAAATGCTTGAAAATGACTGGCCGGCTTACTTTGTAAATCTTGTATTTCATTGAAGGATTACTTTTAGCAATACTGTTAATATGTTTTCTTGGAAACTTTAATACATCTTGTTGACTTAAAATGGTAGAGAAGAAAACTGATTTTCTTTTTTTTTTTTTTTGCACTTCCCCAAATCGTTTTCAGGAATTCTAAGATTAGATGTTTAACAGCAAATATAAAAAAAAATAAAAAAAGATTTTGGGGAATGGGAGTGAACTTAGAGGAAAAGTAAAAGAAGTCACAGGATTTTAAACTTAGGGGTGACATTATTAATAACTATGATTTTTATCTAGTTTATTTATTTTAGATTATTGGTCATTATGACGCTGCAAGATAGAAGGATATCCAGTGAATTAACTCTCGCTATATGTTGTGTAAAAGTCAAAAAGCATGCTTCAAGAATGCGTGTCTTCCCTTTCTCCATTTGGGGGTTTACAGTAGTTTCTTTATTATTCTTTGGAATCATTTTTGAGCCGTCCTCCAGTGGTTTCTTTGTGCTTTTGCTTTTCATGTGATGTTTGCACCGTGTTCCTTCAAATACCGCATTTATGGGATCTTGTGAACCTTCGACTGAAAATTAAAGAGGCTATCTATGGCTTCTTGGGTGTTTTTATATTTGTATTTTGCTCAAAGATTTCTTCTATTGGCCTCTTTCTCGACAGAGTCAAGAGCGCAGTGTTCGTACGTGCACTATCTCCCTTTCTTATTCACTGATTGCTTAAGGTAGGAGGCGTCAGACTTGGAATTAATGGTCAGTAACTTGGCTCTGCTCTGCGTTATTCAGTAAACTGTAGCCTCCACAGCTATCAGTTCCTCCCTAAATTCCTGGCTTCTTATCTCTGTGTGTCTGTCTTTGTGCACTGGGTCCATGCACCTGTTTTTGAACCACCATTGGAAGGCATGCCACCATTAATGATTAACATCTCCTGCCAGGAATCTGGATTTGCCATTACTAGGCTGCCCTGTGCCAAGCAATTAAGCAAATATTACTGCTTAGAAATCTCAGCAACCAAAGGAATTTTTGTTTATGCTTCATAATTTCAAAGTATTCAAAGGGGTTCTAACACTCCAGCCCTTTTGTTTTTCCTCTTACTTTTGAACGTCTTAAAATTCATTCAGAAGGAAGAGTACTTTGGCTGCTTTCTCTCTGATCTTATCTTTTTTCTCTCTTAAGAAGTCCTGGGCGAGTGACTTTTTTTTCTTTTTTTTTTTTAATTTATAAAGCCATCGCCAGGGGATCCTCATTTTCATCTGGGCCCCGGAATTAAAAACGGTTTCTTCTTCAATTATTGTAGTAGTAACACACAAAAAGCCTAATTGAATTTGCTGGCCTTATCTGTTCCTTATGCCATTTCATTCCACAATGGCTAATTGGATTGATATCACCACCGCTGAAAAGTAATATCTTAATAAGAGGGCAGACAGTAATGAGTTAGAAATTGGAAGTGTCTTCTGTCCCCAAATATACGACAGTAAGATCTCCAGTTTGGACAAACTGGTTGGAAAAAGCCATCAGTTATATAAGGGATTTCAGAATTTTTTCCTAATATGTAGCCTTTTCTTCATTTCCTTTTCCTTTCACATAATAAATAGTAGTTTGTGTCTGGCATAATGTAACGAAGAAATACTGATCTGGTTATAAATAAGAATCAGCTGGTACATATTAGCAGCAGTGACTTGACTATCAACTGGCCTTAAGTAAATCTTTTGCACTTTTGTAAAGTTTGTTTAGAAAAATTAAATTTAGGGGATGTTTCAGAGGTGAATTTCAACCCACTTTGGTAAATTTGCAATTAATTCAGAATTCATTGGATCTGAATAAATAATTTTTTTTTATTTTTTAGAGCTCCTCAGTCTCTTCTTGGTATCATTATATTTATTTACAGAATGAGGATCTTCTGTGTTTTCCTCTATGATAATTGTACTGACAGCCTCCAAGTATTTTCTGAGCCCTTCTATAAAAAGTCCAAGGGATTAGCAGACTTGAGTTGACATTTAATCCCGTGCCTCAGCTCTGTTTTCTTCCATGAGCCTCTGTTTTACAGTGTTTTTTCCTGTATCAGTATTCTTGAGGTAGGCTATATCAAGTTGGCTTGCTTATGTAAAGTATGACATTTTTGCCCAGTACTCAGAGCTCTCAGAGCTCCTAGCCCAAAGCTCTATAGTTTCTAACAAAGATTCTGGTGTTAGGATAGTCTAAGATTAAATTTTCTGGAGGAGCATAAATAAAAGTTTGCAAATACCTTGAATTCTGTGTGACTGCTTGATTGAGTAGCTGGGTAATCAAGAAGAGAAAGAAGTTCAGCACTAGAAGGAACATTTATGTCTCTGGTAAAGAACAGAACATTTTATAGAAATGAAATAAGGATGGAGGTGTGATTTTAAAACTTGATAGAGTTCTTGGTCTTCCTATTGAGTACTTTTTTCCTAATAGGAACGGTTGATCCTTGAACAGTCCAGGTTTGAACTATGTGGGTCCACTTATATGTGGACTTTTTTCAATAAATACAGTACAGGACCATAAATATATCTTCTTTTCATTGTTACTAATAACATTTTCTTTTCTCTAGCTTTGTTTATGGTAAGAATATGCTATATAATGCATATACAAAAATAACGTGTTAATTGCCTATGTCATTGGTAAGGCTTCCTGGCAATAGTAGGGTATTACTAGTGGTTAAGTTTCCAGGAGTCAAAAGTTACGTATATGGATTTTTGATGGCAAAGTGGGGGTGGGGAGGGTCGATGCTCCCAAGTCAACATTCTTCAAGGATTAACTGTATTCTTTAATTCATAGGTTTTCTATGAAGCTAAATAATTCTGAAAGCAAAACCAAGTTGTAGAATTTAGACTTTTAATCAGTAAGCATTGTGACAGAGCAGCTTTCATGAGCTAATTCATGCGATCTGGGTCAGAAGTGATCCTTCGCATTCGTTTGTGGGTCCTGAAAAGTTCATTTTCCAGTGGCTCCCAATTTTAGGGATGCTCATCTTCATTTCTGATGGGCCTTCAGCTGACGTCTAACCATTAGCTTTGCTTTTCCCTTTCCTCTCTCTACCATGATGTTTTAACACCTACGCAAATCCTCAAGCCAACCAAGTTCTTCCCAGGTGGAGAGACCTGAACTGCCGTCTTTTGTAGGTAGAATAATTCTCCTTTAATTAGTCAAGCCTTACCGTTCTACTCTGTTTGAAAGAAGGGTCGTTCACCTCTGCGCTCTGTTGCCTTATGTGACTGAACACTTTGTGTCAGGTGATTGTGAGGGACAGCGGTGAGGAGGGAGAAATGTTATAGTCGGGGTCGAAAAATTGGTGATGCCTTTTGGGGACCATGAGACCACAGGCAGAGCCTGTGCAAGGCTTTGGTTGTAGTCTGAGTCAGTGCTGCGCTAGAGAGCTCTTAGCTCCCACTGCCCCCATCGCCAGGGCTGCTGCCCCAGGAGCACTGGGGTGGCCGGGGGTGGGGTGGGGAGCTGAGCCGGAGAAGAGGAAGCCCCGCTCCTTGCTTACACCCGCGTGCTCTGTGCCCCAGGAGCTGCGGTCCCGCGAGGAGGAGCTGACGCGGGCCGCCCTGCAGCAGAAGTCCCAGGAGGCGCTGCTGAAGCGGCGGGAGCAGCAGCTGGCGGAACGGGAGATCGACGTGCTCGAGCGGGAGCTCAACATTCTGATATTCCAGTTAAACCAGGAGAAGCCCAATGTCAAGAAGAGGAAGGGAAAGTTCAGGAGGAGTCGGTTAAAGCTCAAAGATGGACATCGCATCAGCCTACCCTCAGGTATGATTTCGTCTTGGTGTTTTGCAATCGGCTTCTTTGGGAAGAGGTAGCAGGATGAGGTTTTAAGGCATTGCACAAATAAGTATCTTCGCTGGCTTGCTTCAGTTCATGGTCATTCCCGTGCAACACAGCATCAGGCTCGCATCGCGTGCATTGTGCGCTGAATAGTTAGCTCTCGGGAGGCTCTCGTGTTAATGGATTAATCGGTTTACTCCTTTCGAAATAACGCAGACTTCCTTTTCAGCTGATGGCCCTATGGCCCTGAACCACCTTGCACCGCCCGGTGAAAATCGTGAGCAACAAAACTATTGCTGTTTTGTCATTAAGTTGCTTCCACAAGGACCCCTATCACGCGTCTGGTAACTGGGTGCATTTGGGACATTGACGATGCTGTCTACACCTTCCACAAAATAGAGCAACTGCTTCCATTATACGCCTACTAGTTGTTTGGTTTTTTTTTTAAATTTCTAGGAGAGAGAGAGAGAGAGAGAGGGACAGCGTGAGCAGGGGAGGGTCAGAGAGAGAGGGAGTCACAGACTCTGAAACAGGCTCCAGGCTCTGAGCTGGCTGTCAGCACAGAGCCCGACGCGGGGCTCGAACCCACGAACCGCGAGATCATGACCTAAGCGAAAGTCGGACGCTTAACCGACTAAGCCACCCAGGCGCCCCACGCCTGCTAGTTTTCACCTGAGATATAAATATTTCTAGAAGCTTCCTAGATTTACTGGTTCATTTTTAGACCTCCTGGATTTTAAAACACGGTGACATTTTTAAACATTAACGGTGATATTTTTAAACATTGTAGCGTGTTAAAAGAAACTAAACAGAATAGAAAATAGCAAACATATATCAACTTATGAAATTAAATTATTTAATGTTACATATTACACCTGATTTAAGGAAAAAACAAATAGCCCATCTGCCCCCATATTTAATGTTTTTTTAATTTATTTTTGAGAGAGAGAGACCGAGTGAGAGTCGGGGAGGGACAGAGAGAGAGAGAAGGAGACACAGAATCTGAAGGAGGCTCCAGCTCTGAGCTGTCAGCACAGAGCCCGACACGGGGCTCCAACTCACAAACTGTGAGATCATGATCTGAGCTGAAGTCAGAAGCTCAACCAGCTGAGCAACCCAGGGGCCCCAACAGCAGTTTTATTTTATATAAAGTATGTATAAATTGTCTTGTAAAATTACTTATTGCGAAGTACTGGAAGCCTCCTAGCATAATGTGACTTTTCAGATTA
Source organism: Hyaena hyaena (assembly GCF_003009895.1). Taxonomy (NCBI): domain Eukaryota; kingdom Metazoa; phylum Chordata; class Mammalia; order Carnivora; family Hyaenidae; genus Hyaena; species Hyaena hyaena. Next base: position 937,825 of record NW_024080951.1, on the reverse strand, counting down.
TTGCCAATGCCCTCAGTTGATTGCTGATATGTGGCCATCATGAGTACACAGTATACATTATTGGTTATTTGGTTCGATGAAGTGGGACCAGGCTGTGTGTGGGTCCTTCCTCTCTTTACCTTTGGCCTCTCTGGAGGGAAAAAAGATCCTTTTTCAGGTTCTCTTCAGATGTTTGCTTTTCAGCTGAAGCGTAACTTGGGGAGGGGCCACGGACTGTGTGCTGTCTTGTGGGTCACACACAATTTAAAATAGACTGTTTTATGTATGATGAGTCTTCTGCTTTCAAGTGTAGACGATAGAAAAATTCAGAGAGGTACCTGGTGTGGGCTTTCTCCAGGTCATAGCTCTATCAGCCTTCTTATCTGTGTTATCCTAGTTAATAGTCACTGATTCCCAGGGAGCCGAGGGAGGGACATGGCTAATGAGAAACTGATGGAGAATAAACTTGGGAGAAAAAAAATTAAATCATTCCAATGATTCTTTACTCTTCAGTGGTAGGCTGATTAAAGCAAATATCTCAGGATTCCTGAGGTCGCTTTCACTCCTGCTTTTCTTCTCAAATTGTGTTTTCCCAATATCTTGTCTTCATTCAAAGCAGACCAAATATATCTATTTTTGCTAGATTTATATTGTTCCTGAATTGCACTCTTTGGATTTTCTTTTCTGAGAATTTTAGTTACATGTTTATTTACCTTATGGCACTTAATAGAAGATTCCTATTGAAACACCCCAAAAATCTGCTATAGTCCTAATTCATTTTGAAAGAATGAAATCGTTTTTCATTTAGCATGGGGTTTACCTCTTCTGGCCACAAGGTGACGCTACATGGTTGGCACACTGTTACCATTGGGGAAACTGTTTCTCTTTAGAATCCCCCAACTCTTTACCATCCCCCTACCACACACACACAGTTTACTTGCACAATGTCCCAAAGAAGGGGGATACATATCCAAAGAGAAGAATGATAACTATAACAATACTTATTTATCTCCTTCAGGAATTTTGCTTACTATAGAAGAGAAAGCAATTATTTGCACTTCCAAGGAAGTTATCATCTTCTAGAAAATTCTTTGAGTTCTCAAATGTTAGTACTATTTAATGTACACTGTTAAGGAAGAAAAACATCTGCTAGACTGCAGATCCAGTGGCGGTGGCACTTTCTTTTCAGCGTGCCAATTTATTTGGACCCCTTTTGCAGGAGTTTTTCCTTCTGTGTAGCTTAACATTTTTCTCAGAAACATATTGGAGACTCCTACAAACCGGCCTTTAACATCTGTGCCTCTGCCTCTTTCAAAAACTTGTCATTAAATGTGAAAAATTCTCTCACCGTAATTTTGTCCTTCAGAGTCACTGAGGATAACTTTTAATCTTATGATTGTTTATAGCAAGGATGATTTACCGCCAGAAAACTCCAACGTAGTTCTTCCTGCTGGCCGTCCTTTATGGGCACGAACCAAACAAGGGTAGATGCTTACAACATGAGACAACATCATCTAAGAGTTTTTAAAGTGTATTTTATGAATTCTTGGAATTTGTTGGAGTTTTAGAGTGATCGTGGTAGATATGTTTCTATGGTGACCACTTGATATCATGTGCTCTGCGTTATGTTTATGTCAAACCAAAGCTGTATATTTAGAACATATAAGGAGTGCCTGGGTGGCTTAGTTGGTTAAGCGTCTGACTTTGGCTCAGGTCTTGATCTCTTTGTGTGTGTGTGAGAGAGGAATTATTAAGACTTTTTCAGGAGATCAGAAGCTCTCCAAATCTTAGGTATTGTTAAAATCCAGTCTGATGCATTTGCTACTCTGGCCTTGCAAATGTTCTCTGCTGGTCACCTGGTCATCACGTATTCCACTTGGTTTATCGTTTCCATGCTTGGCCTGCTTCTCTGTTCTACAAGAACACACCCACCTTCTGCTCTGGTATGACGTATCATGGGGTTAGTTGAACCTTTATAAAGCACTTCAGTCTAAAATAAACTCTTTCATACGTACGGGTAAGAATATCTCTCTTACCCTTCCTCCACCTCCCCCCCCCCCCCCCAACCAAGTCCAATCAGTCACCTGCTAAACTGTTCTCTCCCATCCGCTCTTTACTCAAACTGCACTCTGCCTGGTCAGATCTTGGTAGATGGAGGAAGCCTCCCACTTGGTACTCTGTTTCCACTTGTTTTGTCTTTGCCAAACCACCCCCCACCCAGCTGTGTATTTCTCAGCTATTAACTGTAAGTAAGCACCAGTTTGATTCTGTTGTAAAACCTTACACCATTTTCTCCTTCAACAAATACATGATCAAGTAGTAGGGGTTATGAAAAAATAAACATGATCTCTGCCCTTATGTTACGTATAAACTTGAACAGATAAAATATTGATTCGGCAGAGATTTACTAAGTACCTTTTATGGGTGAGGCGTTTCACCAGCCTGCACTGGGCTAGGACTGTGATCGAGTCTATACGGCCCCTGCCAGTATAGAGCTGACACTGTATTGGGAGGGGAGTGAACCTTAAGCTAATAATTAAATACTTCTTTATGTGCTAAAATTATTAACTGCTATGAAGGAAAAGTCATATGACAGTGATTAGTGGACAGATGTCACCCGCTCTACAGAGATCAAGGAAGTCATCCTAAATAAGTAACATCTAAATTGAGACTTGGGGGCACCAGCATGGATCAGGTGGTTGAGTGTCTGACTCTTGATTTCGACTCGGGTCACAATCCCAGGGTCATGAGGTCAAGCCCCTCACACGGAACCTGCTTAAGGTTCTCTCTCTCTCTCTCTCTCTCTCTCTCTCTCTCTCCCTCCCTCCCTCCCTCCCTCTCCCCCTCTCTTCCTCTGCCCCTCTTTTGCTCCAGGTGTGTGCTCTCTCTCTTAAACAATAAAAATAAAATAAAAAATAAAGGAGTCACAAAAATTTTAATTTTTTTTAATGTTCATTTTTGAGAGAAGGGGAGGAAGGGCAGAGAGAGAGGAAGACACAGAATCTGTTACAGGCTCCAGGCTCTGAGCTGTCAGCACAGAGCCTGATGCAGGGCTCGAACTCACGGGCCGCAAGATCATGACCTGAGCCAAAGTCAGACCCTTAAACTGACTGAACCACCCAGGTGCCCACCAGGCGCTCGATTTAAACATTTTAAATTGAGACTTGAAATAAGACTTGATCAAATTCAGAGGGAGAAGGAAGAAAGCACATGCAAAGAAGGCTTGGTTCCCCCCAGAAATTAAAAAAGACCCATGTGATTTGTCCCGGGCTCAGCAAACTGCACACCAGGGGACAAATCTAGGCTGCCACCGGTTCTGTGCAGCTCACAAGCTAAGAGTGCTTCTCGCACTTTTACATACTTGAATTAGAAGAACAATATTTCATTGCACATGAACATTATATGAATTTTAAATTGCCACTTCCATAAATAAAGTTGTATGGGAACACATTTATGTCTGTCGTATGATGGATTTCTCACTAAGTCAGCAGATTTGAGGCCATATGGCCCACAGTGCCTAAAATATTTCCTGTGTGGCACTTTATGGAAAAAGTTTGCCAGACCCTGGTTCAGACCAGGGAAAACAGGGCAAGATGAGACTAGAGGCACAAAGAACCCTGAATGTGTTACCATTCTCATTTCTGCAACCTAAGAATTGATGCAGGGCACCTGGGTGGTTCAGTCACTTAAGCACCGACCCCAGCTCGGGTCATGATCTCATGGCTAGTGAGTTTGAGCCCCGCATCAAGCTCTGTGCTGACAGCTCAGAGCCTGGAACCTGCTTCGGATTCTGTGTCTCCCTTCCTCTGCCCCTCCCCTGCTCATGCTCTGTCTCTGCCTCCCTCTCAAAAAAAAAATTAATGCAAAGTCTTTGAAGGGTTTTCAGCAGAGGAATGACATGGTCTGGTGTACATTTTTAAAATGCATCTGACTGCTGTGAGCTAGAAGAGAGAGGCCCAGGAGAGAGGTGCAGGAAGATCAAGAAAAGCTGTGGCAGGTTCAGCATGGAATGATGGATGTGGTGGAGACTGAGAGAACAAAAAGAATCACTAATATGTATCTATCAAGTATGAGCCCCGACCTAAGTATTTTCTGTACTTGGTTGTATTTAACTCTTCATAGCTATCCTACAAAGTAGGAATCATTATTTATTATCTAGTTTTGCATATGGAGATCCTGAGACCTCAGGAGGGCCGGTCCCCTCCTGAAAATTCACGTGGCTGGGAAGTGGTAAGCTGGGATTCCAACGTGGAGTTTGCTATTTGCAGAAGCCAGAATATACATTTCTCAACGATAGCTCTGACAGGAATCTATAACCCCAAATTTACAAGATATTTTACATTTAATTGGATATGGAGGGTGAGGGAGGAGACAGTATTAAAAATTTGCAGGCATCTGGTATGAACGATAGGCTGGGTGTCTGGGCTACCAAATTCCAGCTCCCCCCTCATTTCAAACACCGGGTGGTTCTTTAAAGTTCTTTAAAGCATAAAGTATACTTTTCAGAAAGGAAAATGCTATCTCTCTTGTAAATATGAAATGGACATATGTCAAAGATTTTTATTCAACTCATTAATAACTGGAGAACCAGTTACACTTGGTTTCCACAAGAATTTGAGGAGTTAAGTATTTCCCAGCAATTTAGTAAGGGAACATTAGGGTTAGATCACTAGGTTAAATACAAACGCGGTTAGTGCCCAGAATGGCAGTAACCATAACCTTTAGGGTCGTCTTTCATACCAGACAAAAATTGTATCTCCACCAGACAGAATTGGCAAGTTACCCTCTGCCCCTACTGAGTTGTAAAAATTAGCCCAGTCAATAGAAAGTCAAAGGTTAGGCTCAGCCGTGCACTCCGAAAGAACACCCAGTAATTTCTCTTGCCTGGGTCTAAGGTTTTGATAACTTTCTTACAGTTGACAGCGTTTTCCCAGACACCCTCTGCTTTCCTCCAGTAATATTACTCCTTTTTCTGTATATTCCCATATTATTGGCATACCTTCTTCGTGACAGCTGCCCATATTATGATTAGGTCAGATTAACTATGATTTGCAGGGTATGTTGACCACAAAATGCTTTTAACTGGGGCAGGGCTGGGGAGTATTCCCTGACCCTGTTAGGGTCCCTGGCTGGGTCTGAAAATCAAACTGTCAAGGACAGATTAACAGGGAGGGAAAAAAAGCGTAACAGTTATTTACCGTAAGTTTTATACAACAGGGGAGCCTCCGTAAGGAAATGAAGACCCCATAGAAACAGATCAGAGTATTTTTTTGCTAGGTCTGATGAAGAGTAGACAGTCGTGAAGAAATGTGATAGGTTAAGGGGAATATTTTGTCCTGAACCCTCCGTAACCTGCATTTTCTGTTTTAATCGCCATAGCAATCTGTGCATTATTGGTTGTTTCTAACAAGGAGACCGGTTCAGAGAGGTTCCTTCATTTGTCTGAGGTCCATAGTTTGTTAGTGACAGAACCAGGGCTCATTTAAGTCCAAGGTGTCTCCTCTTCCAATTTTGTTTATAACTATGTCTGGCTACACGAAGGTAACCCTCCTCCCTAGAAGATGGTGCAATTCTACAAGTACCCAGTGTCTCATTGTTCTGGGAGTATGTGTCTGACCGTACCTAACATATCATAGGCTCTGAGTCATTATTTATTGACTTGAACCTTGAATGGAAGAGAAGGAGGAAACCAAGAAGCAAAGCCAGAGATACTTCCATCTTACCCTTGGGCAATTTTTGCTTTTATTGCTTTGGGCTGACGAAAGTGGCCTGAATGGAACTTAAATCCTCAATTCTCACTTGTTTCCATGTCCGACAGATTTCCAGCATAAAATCACCGTGCAGGCCTCTCCCAACTTGGACAAACGGAGGAGTTTGAACAGCAATAGTTCCAGTCCGCCTAGTAGCCCTACGGTGATCCCTCGGCTCCGAGCAATACAGTGTAAGCCTCCTCCAGCCCAGGGGCTCATGTGGGGGGTTCTTCATTAATTGACTCAGATTCCAGCCAGCCAGAGGTGTAGTATATATAGCTCCTTGTAACTAACATGTGACATTCACAGGTGTCACAACCGTTCAGAAAACAAAATTTGGTCTGATATTTCTTAGTCTAAGTATTTTTTTATTGAGATGTAACTGACATGTAACATTATATTAGGTTCAGGTATACAACATGATTATTCAATATTTGTATATACAGTTGATCCTTAAACAACACAATGGTCAGGGCCACTGAACACCCACCCACCACGCAGTGCAGTTGGAAATCCACATACAACTTTTGACTCCCCAGAAACTTTGCTGATAGACTACTGTTGACTAGATGTCTTACTGATCACATAAAGAGTCAAGGAACACAAATTTTGCAGGTTACATGTATTATATCATATATGGTATTCTTAAGATAAAGTAAGCTAAATAGAATGAACAGGCAGAAGGGATAAGAAGCTTTTTTCAAAGAGTTAAAGGGTTGAGTATGGTTGGTTAGGTGAGAGAAGGATGCTGGTGTTATCCAGAGAAACTATGTAGTCTAATTACTCCTGAGAGAAAGAGATGAAAAGGTCGGGAGGTATAGAATTTACATCTACGGAAGGACTAAATTTGATTGTTTAAGCATGCCAGTGACCAGAGGTAATCAGGTCAGTGTTCTGGGGAAAAAAAGAAGAGAAAAAAAAAAGATAAAGTAAGCTAAAAAAAAAAGTTACTAAAAATCATACCTTTATGAGATTGTACTGTATTTACAAAAAAAAATCCGCAGGTGAGCAGACCCGCACAGTTCAAACTGATGTTGTTCAAGGGTCAAATGTTTTGTAGAATGATCACCGCAATAAGTCTAGCTAACTAACATTGGTCACCCACCATATAGGGTTACAAAATTTATTTTTATTTTTTATATTTTTGTATGATGAGACCTCTTAAGATTGACTCTCTTGGCAACTTTCAAATACACAATACACAGTTATTAACTGTAGTCCCCATGCTCTACGTGACACCCTTGGGATGTATTTATATTATACCTGGAAGTTTGTGTCTTGTGACCCCCTTTACCCATTCTGCCCATCCCCTGCCTCTGGCAACACCAATCTGTTCTTTGTATTTATGAGTCCTTTTTTTTTTTTTTTAATTTGATTCCACATATAAATAAGACATACAATATTTGTCTGTCTAACTTATCTCCCTTAGCACAGCGCCCTCAAGGCCCATCTGTGTTATTGCAAATGGCAAGATTTCTTTCTTTTCTCTGGCTGAATAATATCCCATGGTGTAGATATACCACATCTTCTTTATCCATTCATTTGTTAATGGACCCTTAGGTTGTTTTCACATCTTGGCTATTGTAAATAATGCTGCCGTGAACATAGGGGTTCATGAAAACATGGATATTTTCAAGTTAGTGTTTTTGTTTTCTTCAGCTAAATACCCCGAAGTGCAATTGCTGGATCATATGGTAGTTCTGTTTGTTTTTTTTTCCAATTTTATTGAGGAATAACTGACATCACTGTATAAGTTCAAGGCATTACAGTGTGATGGTTTGACTTACATATATTGTGAACTGATTACCTCAGTAGGGTTAGCTAGCATCCGTTGTCTCCAATAGATTCAATAAAAAGAAAAGAAAGACAAAAAGGAAAAGGTAAAAAATGTTTTTCCTTGTGATGAGAACTCTTAGGATTTACTCTGTAAATAGTTTTTCTTTACATCATATGGCAGTGGTAGCTATAGTCAGCATGCACATTACATCCTTAGTACTTATTTATCTTATCAATCAAAGTTTATGCCTTTTGATCACCTGCCTCTAACTCCCCCTTCCTCCACCCTCCACCTCTGGTTAAAAGACTGATCTCCTTTTCTATGATTTTTTTTTTTTTTTTTGGATTCCACATATAAGTGAGATCATGTAGTATTTCTAGGTCCATCCATGTTGTTGCAAATGGCAAGATCGCGCTCTTTTTTATGGCTGAGAAACATTCCATTGTATATAGACACCACCTCTTCTTTATCCATTCATCTCTCGATGGACACTTGGGTTGTTTCCATGCTTAGGCTGTTGTAAATAATGCTGCTGTGAATGTGGGGGTGCAGGTATCTTTTCAAGTTAGTGTTTTCATCTCCTTTGGATATATTCCTAGAAGTGGAATTGCTGGATCATAGGGTAGTTCTGTTTTTAATTTTTGAGGATCCTTTATACTGTTTTACACAGTATAGTGGCTGCACCAGTTTGCATTCCCAGCAGTGCAAAGGACTTCCTCTTTCTCCGCATCTTCGCCAACATCTGTTATTGCCTGTGTTGTTATTGTTAGCCATTCTAACAGGTGTGAGGTGGTATCTCATTGTGGTTTTGATTTGTATTTCCCTGATGATGAGTGATGTTGAGCATTTTTTCATGTGTCGCTTGGCCATCTGGATGTCTTCTTTGGAAAAGTGTCTATTCAAATCTTTTGCCTATTTCTTCATGGCATTATTTGGTTTTTTGGGTGTTGAGTTTGTTAAGTTCTTTATAGATTTTGGATACCAACCCTTCATCTGAGTGTCATTTGCAAATATCTTCTCCCATTCTGTTGGTTTCCTTTTAAAGTTTTGCCAAATGTTTCCTTTGCTGTGCAGAAGCTTTTTATCTTGATGAGGTCCCAACAGTTCATTTTTGCTTTTGTTTCCCTTGCCTCTGAAGACGTGTTAAATAAGAAGTTGCTACAGACAAGGTCAAAGAGATTTTTGCCTGCTTTGTCCTCAACAGTTTTAATGGCTTCCTGTCTTTCATCCACTTTGAGTTTATTTTTGTGTATGGTGTAAGAAAGTGATCCCGGTTCATTTTTCTGCATGTCACTGTCCAATTTTCCCAGCACCACTTGCTGAAGAGACTGTCTTTATTCCACTGGATATTCTTTCCTGCTTTGTCAAAGATTAGTTGGCCATACATTTGTGGGTTCATTTCTGGGTTTTCTATTCTGTTTCATTGATCTGAGTGTCTGTTTTTGTACAATAATCTCTAGGATTTTCTATATATAATTTTGTCTTATCTGCAAATAGAATTTTACTTCTTCCTTTCCAATTTTGATACTCTTTATTTCTTTTTCTTGCCTTATTGCTCTAGCTAGGACTCTACTACTATGTTAAATAGGAGTGGTGAGAGTAGGCACCCTTGTTCCTGATCTTAGAGGAAAAGCTTTAAACTTTTCATCATATAGTATGATGTTAAGGGTAGCTCATCATATGTGGTCTTTGTCGTGTTGAGATATATTCCTTCTTATTCCTAATTTGTTAAGACTTTTCAGTATGAATGGATATTGACTTTTGTCAAATGCTTTTTCTGTGTCCACTGAGATGACTATAAGATTCTTTTCTTTCATTGTGTTAATGTGATGTATCACATTGATTGATTTGCATATGTTGAAACAGCCTTGCATCCCAGGGATAAATCCCAGTTGATCATGGCGAATGATCCTTTTAATGTACTGCTGAATTTTATTTGCTAGTGTTTTATTCAGAATTTTTAAGTCTATATTCATCAGCTATATTGGCACATAGTTATCTAGTAATGTCCTTTTCTGGTCTCGACAACATTTGGTCTGAATTGACCAACCTAATACTTCAAAATATTATGTAGTATTTTGGTTTTAGAAAGTGTTCAGCCTGGTGGGAGAAAAAAAAGACATATAGCTAATTTGTCTGGCACCTTTGCACTTTTGCACACATAGGGCTTTCAGTTAGACCTTAAATCAAAGTTTAGTGGAATTAAATAAAACTATTGACTTTTTTCAAAAGTGAGTCCAGTAGTAGGCCATTGTACATTCTTGGCATGTTTTTCAATAACTGAGTATCATAATAGTAAATTTAGAGCACTTACTTTTCCAAAGAGTTGGTTGATCCAAGCTGAAAACGTCAGTAACCTGCCCTCATTCCTCCATGTCCTACTTAATCAATAAGCTTAACAAAAGCCAAGAAAGTTCTGCTAGCTAAATGTAGGATGACTAGTCTATGATGGGTTAGTAGAGGCAGAAATAGCATACCATAAACTCTGTCCGCATGGGCAGAGACCCTGTGACCCAGCACCTAGCACTACTGTAGTAGCACTTAACCTCCACTGAGCACTTACTGTGCCCAGCACCGTTCTGAGCTGTTTCTGTGTGTTAGCCCATTGAAGGCTCAAAACAACCTCATTAAGTAGACACCGTTGTGATTCCCCCACTGAGGCATAGGGAGTTTAGGAAACCTGACCTAACTCAATGGCTATGATGCTATGCCACTGAGTTCAGTCTCCAAGAGTGTGGACTCTTCACCCTACCCTTCCCAGCCTCCTAGGATGGTAAATGTTCAGTAAATGGTGACACAGAAGACACAACAGAGCCAATCAAGACAGAGAGGAGGAAGATGAGGGCACTTAAGCCTTAAGGTCGTTGCTAACACTGGCCCACAGGCTGGGGAATTGTGCAGCTGAGAGCGAGTCCCCTGTAGTAATCTGGGAACCCACAGTCCTCTCTACCTGCTGCTTCCATGGCCGGAAGGACCCCCCACCCAAGTTCCTCAGACTCTGCCGGGAGACCCTTCATGAGAAGAGTGAACAACTTGTTCAAGATTGTCACATACACATATACGAATACCTGTGTCCATAGAGATAGTAAATGTTTAAATGTGTAAAACATTGACACACACAAAACAAATCAAACATCACCCATAGTGCTGCCAATTGTAAAAAAATGATTATAAAGAATTTAAATTTTCCTCTTTCCATAAGCAGTCATCTCCCTCAAATGTAAACACTGCAGTAAGTTTGATACCTTACGGGCGTTCAGTCTGTTAAGAATCCGACTCTTGAGCTCAAGTCAGGTCTTCATCTCAGGGTTGTGAGTTCAAGCCCCATGTAGAGTTCCATGTCGCCCATGAAACCTACTTAAAAAAAAAATCACACATATATATGTATTTATATATTTATAAACCTATATATTTATATAGAGAGCATAAAATAAAAGTTCGATAACTATGTTTATTAATTTCTCTGTATAATATGTGTTTATATACACATGCATGCTTTTTAATAAAATGGGTTCTATATAATACATTATATATTAACTTTATCTGAACCTCATTTTTTTATAGAGAGAGAGCGTGAGTGGGGGAGAGGGGCAGAAGAGGAGAGAGAGAAAGAGAGAGAGAGAATCTTAAGCAGGCTTCATGCTCATCCCAGAGCCCAACATGGGGTTTGACCCCACGACCCTGGGATCATGACCTGAGCCAAAATCAAGAGTCAGAAGCTCAACCGTCTGAGCCACCCAGGCGCCCCTGAACCTCATTTTTTTATGGCCATTGAATATTCAACTCTGTAGATAGCTCACAATGCTTTCAATTTTGCTTTCAAACATCTTACAGAATTGCTTTTCTAAGTGTATAGTAACAGTAGCCTTTTCCCCAATGATTTCCAAATCAATTGCAAGTGCACTTCAAGGCTAGAGGGATAGCATAGAGGTCCATCAGCAAAATGTGGATATTGAATGTGACTACAGACCTCCCTGTGAGGCCGCGTAGAAAAGGAAAACAGGGCAACTGTTAAACAGTCTGAGATTTTGGGGCTTCTGGGTGGCTCAGGGTTAAGTGTCCAACTTTGGCTCAGGTCAGGATCTCATGGTTCATGAGCTCGAGCCCCACGTCAGGCTCTGTGCTGACAGCTCAGAGCCTGGAGCCTGCTTCAGGTTCTGTGTCTCCCTCTCTCTCTATCCCTCCCCTGCTCATGCTCTCTCTCTCTCTCTCTCTCTCTC